>NC_057925.1:42494509-42808509 GCF_018873765.1 Telopea speciosissima
GTAATTAGGTCGCATACGAGATTCCTTAGTTTTATTTTTATGTAATTAGTGGTCATGTGATCACTTAAGTGATCATATGACTTGGTTAAGTAGTTTTTATCAAAAAAAAAAGACTTGGTTAAGTGGTCATGTGACTATTTAAGTTGGGCTGGATTATGACTCTATAAGTCCAGCCATGTTTTGAGTCTATTTCTTTTGTTATTTCACTTTCCTAGTCAATTTAGGTTGGCTAATAGGTTAAGGATTGAGTTAGGCCTTTCCTTTCTAGTGTAGGAGTCTACTTTTGAGTCTTTTATATAATGTTGTTAGGGGGGCAAGTATTGAACACAATTTTTTTATTAATGAAAAAAAAAAAAGCCCAGAAACCTAACCCTAAAACTTGCTGCCAATGCTGGTTAGCTATCCTAGACCCATTAAAACTTAACCTAACCTTCACTGATATACTTCCCAACATCACCCTAGCTTAACCCTAACCTGGGTGGTTTGAATTGGTTATTTGTTTTTTCCATTGCTATTACGTTCAAGTTCTACATTCAAGTTCTGATTTCAAGAGTGATTCTACATCATCAAGCACTGTTCAAGTCTACAAGGTCACCCCAATTCTGATCCAATGTGTTCTTCATCCACAAGTAAGTCTAGAACTGAAAACCAGGAATTATTCTTCCCCCCCTTCTAGAAGGTCACATGCAAGGTAATTTTCGCGAGAATTCTGCCCAGCCAAATCTTACCGTTAGAACTTGCTAAAATTTTGATCAAATTTTCTCAAACCCTAAGAAAGACTCTTTCCAAATTTCATTACCATCTACCCAGCTGATTGTCTGAAATTACACTTTTACCCCTCTCTCCTATCTCTATTAGGAAACCTCCATAACTCCAAATTTAGCCATCTAATTTAGCCGTAAGTTTCAACATATATTCCCCTCCATCCTACCCACACTCAACCTAAATATTAAGCTTATTCAACCACTTGATTTCCTGTTATTATAAACCCTAGATTCCATCATCTTCCACCTTTCAAAACCCAAAACCCTAAACCTAAGTTGCTGCCCATTCAAGTTTACACACTTCCATCCATCAAAACATCTCAGGACCTTCACTGATAGACTCCCCTACCTCAACTTGACATACCCATACATCAAACCCTAACCCTAACCCTAACCAAATCCTAACCCTAATTTCACCAAAAACCCAATTTTTGACTTAGCTGATTCACCTGTTCATAACAGATCCTGGTTATCTGGCTCCTAGTTGGTCCTCTACCAATGTAAGCCTACATTACCAAGATGTTGGAGGGCGCCTGGACGCAAGACGACCAAGGCGACCCTAGTTGTCAAGGGGCCTTGACGTCAAGACAGTCGCCTAGGCAACTGCCTTGGAAACTATGATGAAGGTAATTGTAGTGAAACTAGAGAAGACGATGATTTTTAGGATTCAAATGTTCACTAAATTAAAACTTATGCCAATCTTGCGGATATTTCAGATAAGCATTGCCTTATTCTAAGAAACCACATTGGCAAGTTTATTGTTTGTCTTAGGGAGGAAGGACATACTTTCAACAATTTTTTTCAGGTCAAATAAGATTATTAGTGTTAAATTTATTCTCTGACCTGTATGGGTTTCCAATTTTTAGTTCTTTGCATTATGGAGAATAGAAATTTGCCTTTAATAGTCTTTGGGCCTGCTCTTTAATCTATCACTTTTTGATGCATCTACAGCTACATAAACCCAGAACCAGAGTGGTCTGCATTCCGTGAAGCAAGCTTTGGTCATGGTGAGCTCATGATTCTGAATGCAACTCATGCATCCTGGAGCTGGCACAGGAATGATGATGATGAGCCTGTAAGATCAGATCAAGTGTGGATAACATCATTGCTCAGTTCAGGTTGTCTTGCTGAAAAGAGTCATGAATTCAGGAAGTTCCTTACGGCACCATAGAAATTGGAACATCTCTGGTATTCCCTTTAATAACTAATATAAAATGTGCAAGATAGGGCTTTATGTAAATATATGTGGTGAAAGAATATATCATAGTATTGTGCAACTTTGTAGTTTGTATTTCAATTAATAGATTGAGAGAGAGAGAGAGAGAGAGAGAGAGAGGGGTTTATATACATTCCAGTGTATGAGTTCAGTTTGATTCCTTTTTTATGATTAAATTCAGTATGATTATTGAAGAACTATTATGGATACACAATACCAAAAAGTAGTACACAACAAATAAATAGAATGATGTGGCAAAATTAAGGGAAGATTGCAACTCCATGGCTGTGAAAATAAGATTCCCTCATAGTCTACAACATATTGTCATGTGGTAGAAAGATGTGACAAAATTCCAATTATTGGATAGATCGCTTGTCAAGTTTCACACTTGAACACAACCATATAAGCCTGTGCAAGTATTGGCTTGCATTCCCTTTTATATCTGTGCACACTAATGGCATTCTAAAGTCTAAACTGTAATTGTGCCAGTTTTTATAAGTTTTCTTTACTTTGCCACTTGGTAAAGTCCATTCGGGTGAAATTTGGATGGGAGAAGGGGACATAGAGATCTGTTTATCCACAAAAGTTGAATCCTATCCAACTTGCTATATGGTAAATTTTTTAAGTTAACCAAATAGGCTTGGCCAATCTATTTTTTTTTTTTTAATTTACTTAAGTTCAAACAAACATGAACTTATGAGGGTGGTTGCATATCGGAGGAATGGATCCACAATGAAAAAAGGACAGCACCAGGGACTTGATATCCTTCCAAATGTCATCCCAAAATTGATGATAAAAACAGGCTTGAAAGCCATATGGGGTTCAGTGACGAGAGTTTGCATCCAGAGAATTAATTAATTTGGGAAAAGATAGTCAATAAATCTAGAATCCAGTGGGTTAGAAGAAATAAAAATTTTCCCCAAGTGAGAAGAAAAGACTTTTGCAAGAAGGACAATGCTTCCCAGTAGCTTCAGACAAAGAAGCAATGATCCAACTCAAGATGAGTTGATCTTGCCGAGCTATCAGAGGGTCTCGGAAAAGAGCCATCCACATAACCTAACAGGTTGTAACCTCTCAGCAGTGGTAAGAACTGCGCTCTCCATAACGGGTAATTGGTGGCACCGAGCTTTAGAGGCAACTGTGGAGAGACATTTGCAGAGATCAATGTCGGAGAAGACACTGGAGAGGATGAAGGCAACACCATGAGAGCCAAGAAGGCAAGAAACCAAGAAACAGAGGGAAGAGAGAGATTAGAGGAGCTTATTGCTTCACTGTTGTTGAAGTTGCAAGCTCGCAACTGAGCTTAAAAGAAAGAGAAAGGGAATGGACAATGGAATTGTAGAGCCGCAATAGAAGCCCCCAGAAGAAGGAGAGAGGGTGTGGGTAGTGGAGTTGCAGAGCCGCAAATTCCCTTGTCACTTGCCCCTTGCTCCATTGAAGAAAACGGAAAGAGAATGGCGATTGGAGTTGTAGAAAAACGGATGAGGGCTTGGAGTTTTGGTTTCACCAATAAGGATTTTTCTTAAAAAAAAATTTAATGGAAGGAGCAAATGACCACAGCGATTTTTGGTTGACTCGGGTGAAAACACAGTCACATGAGACTCGGGGAAGACTCAGACTGAGTTTGGTCATCTTCAACTTCAACTTCTGACCAGGATTTTTTTTTTTTTTTTTACTCAAGGTACCTCGACCGAGTCAAGTCATGGTTTTGCAACTATGATTTTAGCTACTTCCTCTACCCACTTTAAGATGAAATTATATCAATGAGATACTAGTCTGGTCCTCCATCACATGGACTAACCCATGTTGTCATGTGGCAAATAATGAAGCGTTATACTTCATTAGGCATAGTGATGGGAAAGAAAACCCAATTTTTAAGATTGCATTTTTAAGATATTATCTTTATATTTTTATTTTTTTCCCCCCAAAGGGATTTGGTTGTAAAGTAAATAAATTTAGATAAAGGGTTTTCTGAACAAGCGGCACAGGAGAACGCACCAATGAGAGGCAACAAGATAACAATTTCATAAAGGAAAAGGTTCTCTCTGCGCAAGGCTTATATCATACCTCCTCACATTCATTAAAATATAAATTGTTTTGGATAGAAACAAACAGTGAATTAAAAAAATGGTGTAGTGTACCTTGCTTGCTCAGAGAACTCTCTCTCATTTCATAAATAGGGTGCTAGTATTAGGGGTGTTAATTACACGCCTGCAGTAGTAAAGTCGACTGATACCAATCGAGAAAAAAAAAAAAAACGGAGCCCGACATGACCGATTAGTAGATGTGTCGGGCTTAAGGCCCGGCCGATTACAAACGATTGTTCCCAGTGCATAGTGGGACATCGACCGACTCGACTGAAACCTGAATGCTTTTTTAATGGTTAAGATATTAAATTCTGTGATGCATCATGCATGTCGTTATATCAGTATATAATGATATTATATTATATATAAATATATATAATCTTTGATTTGATGGACAAGGTTACATGAATGTGTTGGATTTATAATATATTATATATTCAAATGATGCCCACCGATAAAAATCACAATCTGTTTCCCACAAATTTCTTCGGTCTCAAGACCGTTGATGGATGAGGAAACTATTCTAATTTTGCTTCAGACAAAGATGGATTACAATCTGTTTCCCACAAATTTCTTCGGTCTCAAGACCGTTGATGGATGAGGAAACTATTCTAATTTTGCTTCAGACAAAGATGGATTCTACTAGTGCTTTGCTATTCCAAGGACTTTAAAAAATGCAAAGATTGCAATGCCAAGAAGGAGAAGAAGAAATCAAATTACTTACTTTGCAGAACATATTTGTTGAAGTCATTACAACTTGTCAAATCCAAAACTGATGAGGCTTATAACTTAGTACTTACACTATCACTACTCTATGGTCAAATTACTAACAACATAAAAACAAATTTATTGAAGTCTTCACAACTCTTCCAGCCACAAGTTGTTGAAGGTTGCAACTTGATGATAATGAATGTCTTTTAAAATAAGTCAAAAGACATTTTGCTAGATAAAATCTATATTACACTATTCCTAAAAAAGAAAATTAAAGATAAAGATTGGTTTGATTGATTTGTTGGATCCCTCCTTTCTTTTGAATTTCTACTTTTATAGGCATCTTTGATAGTTTTGGTGGTTTCTGTAGTTACTAGGTAGTTTCAAAACTACCCTTTGTTTTTTAAATTGATTAAAACCACCTTGTTGAACTTTCATCGGTCATTGCCAATCTGTCAGTCTCTGATCGTTTTCGAACATTGGCCGATCATTGACCATTTTCTGACTGTTTTATCAGTCACTGGCCATTTTTCAGTCACTGATTAACAAGTCAATCTTGACTGAAATAGATTTTGGTCAATGTCTTTAATGACCAAAATAGACCAAAAATAGGGTATAGACACAATCACAAACTATTAAAGTATTAAACCTAACCTGCTCCTCACAAACCCCAATTCATTTCTTATTTCACGGAAAGCCTGAAACTCTATCTCCTCGAATTGGTGAAGGGATGAAGACAGAGAGGCGAGAGCTACTAGGACGAGCTCGTCTGTTTCGCAGCAGCAAAGCTTCCTCCTCTTCAAGCAACACTCCTCAAATTGTAATCCACTAATCCCTGGAAGCATTGATCTTCGGCATCGTGAGCCTGTTGTCGATCTTCGGCTTCATCCCTTCAAATTGAAGAACTCATTTCAGTTTTCTTTTTCTATTTGATTTAAGTTTTGGACTATATGTTATCCTATTCTCTAAATTCATCTCTTTTGTCCTTTAGAATTGGGCATTGAGGTTGAGGGTTTTAACAGTAGAGAAGCATATTTTAGAGAAAAGAAACAGCATGTTCTACAATTCCTCTTCTGCTCTTCATGATGTGTATTCTGGTATCCTTCCCCTCTCTTGCCCATGGATCTCTATAGTATATTCTTTATTGAAAGTGAGAGCGGCATTGGGGTTCAATAGAACAACCGGCACTGGGGTTTAGGGATTGATCAACTTTGGAGTTTAGGATTCTGGCTAGAAGATGGTAATTACTGAATGCACCGTGGAGAAGAGTGCCAAGCCCGTTTAAGGCCCAATCATTGACCGACCGAATGATACTGTATCCATGCTAGGCTTAAAAATGGTGGTGCCCAATTAGGCTCGACCGAAACCAACCGTGACAAACCGGTTGACACCCCTAGCTAGTATATCCTCTGTGGTAAACACAAATAGCCACTTTTTATTAATTTAATGGAATTTTCTTTGACACCCCTAAGGTGTTAAATAATTTGTAACCTTATTTTTTTGTCCTTTTAGTATTATACAATTTTTTCAATGACGGTAATATTATCATTTCACATTTACAATAACATAATGATGTCATTTTCAAATTATTTTTGAAATCCCTTTCTATATACCCTAACATAAAAAACTTTGGAGAATAAGACAAAGGGACAAATAAAAGGTATCAAGTTTTAAATACACCTATAAAAGTGCTCATTCAAGACACTCCCTAATTCAATTACCAGATTTAAAATATTTTTGAGTTAATTCCACAGCCATGTTTAGTAGTAACCAAAAAAGATTTTAATTTTAGTATTTGATTTCCCTGCCCTTTATTTCCCTGATGACAAACATTATCAAGATGATCACCATCCATTCTGGGAAAGATAACCAAGCTTTAGAAACCTGTGGCAAAATAAAATTTTTTGTCCTTCATTTTCCTCCAAGAAATCTATGGTCTTTTGTGACTTAATAAATTCCCCAACCCATCTTCTTTGGAGGTCTTTACACAAAAAAAAAGAGTGATTAGGACAATTGAGAAAATAAAGAAGTAGAGATAGAGATGAAGGAGGACACAATAATGTAACGTGGTTCGGTTTAAGGTAAATCTACATCCACGACAATAGCAGTTCTGTTTGTTATTTATTCCATAGCATTAGGACCTTATTTATAGATGATTTACAATGGTTATGAGTGATAGTTCCTCCATTAAAGGAAGTAGGAGGTGTCATGAGAACATTTAAGGAAGCAGGAGGTGTCATGAGTAATCCAATATTCGTATCACTTATTCTCCTTCCAACGTTAACCTTTTCTATTGAAGGTAAGCCTTGCTAGTCCTTTGTGGATGGAATCCTTTGAGATAAATCATCTCCTTTGATTGGGAGATTGTCTTGCTGATTCTTAGAGGATTGAATCCCTTGAGATAAATCATCTCTGTTGATGGAGGGATTGGTTCTAATACGCCCCCTCAAACTCAAGGACACTTTAGTGACATTAAGGTTGGACACCAAAAATTTAAAACGAGCAAATGAAAGTGGCTTCGTGAAGATATCCGCAACTTGGTCTTTGGTAGAAATATAGCGTACATCAAGATTTCCTTTGGCGACTTTGTCACACACAAAGTGGAAATCGATTTCAACGTACTTTGTGCATGAGTGGAACACCGGGTTGGCAATAAGATAGGTGGCTCCGACATTTTATGGACATGGTCACATGAATGTGTTGGATTTATAATATATTATATATTCAAATGATGCCCACCGACAAAAGTCACAATCTGTTTCCCATAAATTTCTTCAGTCTTAAGACCGTTGATGGATAAGGAAACTATTCTGATTTTGCTTCAGGCAAAGATGGATTCTACCAGTTCTTTGGTACTCCAAGGACTTTTAAAAATGCAATGATTGCAATGCCAAGAAGGAGAAGAAAAAATCAAATTACTTACTTTGCATAACATATTTGTTGAAGTCATTACAACTTGTCAAATCTGAAACTGATGAGGCTGACAACTTGGTAGTTACACTACCATTACTCTACAACCAAATTACTAACAACATAAAAATGAATTCATTGAAGTCTTCACAACTCTTCCATCCACAAACTGTTGAAGCTTGCAACTTGATGATAATGAATGTCTTTTGAAGCAAGCCAAAAGACATGTTGCTAGATAAAATCTACATTACACTACTCATAAAAAAAGAAAATAAAAGATAAAGACTGGTTTGATTGATTTGTTGGATCCCTCCTTTGTTTTGAATATCTTTTTATAGGTATCTTTGACAGTTTTGGAGGTTTCTGTAGTTATTAGGTAGTTTCAAAACTACTCTTTTTTTTTTAAATTGATTAAAACAACCTTGTTGAACTTTCATCAGTCATTGCCAATCTGTCAGTCTCTGACTGTTTTCGAACATCGACCGATCACTGACCGTTTTTCAGTCACTGATTAATAAGTTAATCTTGACTGATATAGATTTTGGTCGATTTCTTTATTGACCGAAATACACCAAAAATAGGGTATAGACACAATCACAAACTATTAAAGTATTAAACCTAACCTGCTCCTCACAAACCCCAATTCATTTCTTATTTCACCGAAAGCCTGAAACTCTGTCTCCTCGAATTGGTGAAGGGATGAAGATCGAGAGGCGAGAGCTACTAGGACGAGCTCATCTGTTTCGCAGCAGCAAAGCTTCCTCCTCTTCAAGCAACACTCCTCAAATTGTAATCCACTAATCCTTGTAAGCATTGATCTTCGGCATCATGAGCCTGTTGTCGATCTTCGGCTTCAAAATGGTCCTCGCTTTGTTTTTCATCCCTTCAAACTGAAGAACTCATTTCAGTTTTCTTTTTCTATTTGATTTCAGTTTTGAACTATATGTTATCTCTATTCTCTAAATTAATTTCTTTTGTCCTTAAGAGTTGGGCATTGAGGTTGAGGGTTTTAATAGTAGTGAAGCGTATTTTAGACGAAAGAAACAATATGTTCTACAATTCCTCTTCGGCTCTTCATGATGTGTATTCTGGTATCCTTCCCCTCTCTTGCCCATGGATCTCTATAATGTATTCTTTGTTGAAAGTGAGAGCGGCTTTGGGGTTCAATAGAACAACTGGCACTGGGGTTCAGGGATTGATCAGCTTTGGAGTTTAGGATTCTGGCTTGAAGATGGTAATTATTGAATGCACCATGGAGAAGAGTGCCAAGCCTGTTTATGGCCCAATCACAGACCGACCGAATGATATTGTGTCCATGCTAGGCTTAAAAATGGTGGCGCCCAATTAGGCCCAACAGAAACCGACCGTGACAAACCGGTTGACACCCCTAGCTAGTATATCTTTCGTGGTCAGCTCAATTAGCCACTTTTTATTAAGGGAAAATATCATCCCCCTCCCCTCTAAGTATCCATAATATCAACCCAATCTCCAAGTTTTGAATTATGATAATGCCCTCCCCTACTTTCCTAAGATTCTATCAACCTACCCTAACCGTTAAAAAAACACCATTAAATGATGATGTGGCATATATAAAATTTCTAAAACCCCAAAATACCCTTAATATGTTTATAAAAAAAACCCTTAAAATTATATTCCCTTTTTGCCCTCCTATACTTTCTCTTTTGCGTCGTTTCTTCCTCTGTGCTTCTTCTTCTTCTCCTTCCACCAGCACCACCATCATCGCCACCACTGCCGACTCCGATCCTCTTCCACCGCCACCACCACCACGGGACAAAAGTGGGAAGTTGATATAAGAATTCGGAAAACCTAACCCTAGTTCGTATGTATAACAGACAACCTGCTCCCCCTTTCCTTCCTCATTCATTCCTTCATAAAGCCCTAAAACCCTGTGGCGTCTCTTACGAACACAAATCTTTTGTATGTGTGTGCTTATGTGTGAGGTAGAAAGTGATGCACCGATGCGGATTATCTTCTAACATCTTTTTTATGAATCGATCCAATACATGTTTTCCTCAAATTTTCCTTTACTTTTTCTGTTCTTGTTTATTGGTAATGTTCTGTTTTCAGTAATGTTGATACGCTGGCAATGAGGCGCTGAAGTTGTGGAGCAGAGTGAAGCGGTTGTTGGCGGTGACAGAGAAGAAGGAATTGGTTATGTCGTGGTTGGGATACGATGAGAAATTGGTTAAGGGTTTTGGTCGATAGAGCTGGAGAAGATGGAAGAAAGGAAAAAAAAGGGGATGGGAAGAGAAAGTGGGAGAAGTGATTTCAGTAGAAAAAAAAAAAGAAGAAATAGAATGGAATGTGATAAAGGCTGGAAAATAGAAGAAGAATATGGAAAATGGGAGAGGGTTCGGTGGGGTTTAGGTGGGACTTTTTAGAAAAAACTGAAAGACAAAATAGAAAAATGAAGGAGAAAGAAGGGTCGGTAATAGTGGAATCAAAATGGGTTTCAAGAAATAGGAAACAGAGATGTGTTGCAGAGGTTTCAGGTTCGACTAGATGGAAATGGGGAATAGAAAGAAGGAATGAAGAATAAAAATGGAATGGATGGAAATGGGTTTCAGTGGGGTTTCTGTTTTCGCCTCATTTTTTTTATGAATCGATTCAATACATGTTTCCCTCAAATTTTCCTTACACTCCCACCTGCTCCACTTGGGCTCCACATTTTCTTCTTCAATCCCCATGGTTTAAAAGTTAAAAACTTCGAATTGATGCAATTCCTTTATCAACCCTTAGAATTTGATCCAGAATCGGAATATGTATCAGTCAGCGTGATTCCAATATGATCAAGGTCGGTGAGAAATTGGCCGGAACATGCCTTAACCTTAGTTTCAGCATAAGGATCGGTCGAGTTGCTGGCGGAGGAAGAAGAAGACGAAGAAGCAGCAGAGGAAGAAGAGGAAATGGGAGAACACGATGCAAAAGGGAACGTAGGGGAGGGCAAAAAAGGAATACAATAATATTAAGGGTATTTTGGGGTTTTAGATATTTTGTACCTGTCACATCATTACTTAATGGAGTTTTTTAATGGTTAGGGTACGGTTGATGATAGAATCTTGGGATAGTAGGGGAGGGCGTTATCATTATTCAAAACTTGGGGATTGGGTTAATATTATGGAAACTTAGAGGGGAGGGGGATGATATTTTTCCTTTTATTAATTTAATGGAATTTTCTTTGACACCCCTCAAAGTGTTAAATAATTTGTAACCTTATTTTTTTGCCCTTTTAGTATTATACAATTTTTTCAATGAGGGTAATATTATCATTTCACATTTACAATGGCATAATGATGTCATTTTCAAATTATTTTTGAAACCCCTTTCTATACCCTAGTATAAAAAACTTTTGAGAATTAGACAAAGGGACAAGTAAAATGTATCAAGTTTTAAATACACCTATAAAAGTGTTCATTCAAGACACTCCCTAATTCAATTACCAGATTTAAAATATTTTTAAGTTAATTCTACAACCATCTTTAATAATAACTAAAAAAAATTTTAATTCTAGTATTTGATTTCCCTGCCCTTTATTTCCCTAATGACAAGCATTTTTAAGATGATTACCATCCATTCTGGGAAAGATAACCAAGCTTCAAAAACCTATGGCAAAATGAAAATTTCTTTCCTTCATTTTCCTCCAAGAAACCTATGGCCTTTTGTGACTTAATAAATTCCCCACCTCCTCTTCTTTGGAGGTCTTTACACCGAAAAAACGAGTGATTAGGACTATTGAGAAAATAAAGAAGAAGTAGAGATAGAGATGCAGGACACAATAATGTAACGTGGTTCGGTTTAAGGTAAACCTACATCCACGGAAATTGCAATTCTCTTTGTTATTTATTCCATAGCATTAGGTCCTTACTTATAGATGATTTACAATGGTTATGAGTGACGGTTCCTCCATTAAAGGAAGTAGGAGGTGTCATGAGAACATTTAAGGAAGCAGGAGGTGTCATGAGTAATCCAATATTCTTATCACTTATTCTCCTTCCAACGTTAACCTTTTCTATTGAAGGTATGCCTTGCTAGTCCTTTGAGGATGGAATCCTTTGAGATAAATCGTCTCCTTTGATCGGGAGATTGTCTTGCTGATTCTTAGAGGATTGAATCCCTTGAGATAAATCATCTCCGTTGATGGAGGCATTGGTTCTAATACGTCCCCTCAAACTTAAGGGCACTTTAGTGGCTTTGAGGTTGGACACCAAGAATTCAAAACGAACAAATGAAAGTGGCTTCGTGAAGATATCCGCAACTTGATCTTTTGTAGAAATATAGCGTACATCAAGATTTCCTTTGGCGACTTTGTCACGCACAAAGTGGGAATCGATTTCAACGTGCTTTGTGCATGCGTGGAAAACCGGGTTGACAATAAGATAAGTGGCTCCGACATTTTATGGACATGGTCACATGAATGTGTTGGATTTATAATATATTATATATTCAAATGATGCCCACCGATAAAAGTCACAATCTGTTTCCCACAAATTTCTTCGGTCTTAAGACCGTTGATGGATGAGGAAACTATTCTGATTTTGCTTCAGGCAAAGATGGATTCAACTAGTGCTTTGGTACTCCAAAGATTTTAAAAAATGCAAAGATTGCAATGCCAAGAAGGAGAAGAAAAAAAATCAAATTACTTACTTTGCAGAACATATTTGTTGAAGTCATTACAACTTGCCAAATCCGAAACTGATGAGGCTTACAACTTGGTAGTTACACTACCACTACTCTATCTACCAAATTACTAACAACATAAAAACGAATTTATTGAAGTCTTCACAACTCTTCCAGCTACAAACTATTGAAGCTTGCAACTTGATGATAATGAATGTCTTTTGAAGCAAGCCAAAAGACATGTTGCTAGATAAAATCTACATTACACTACTCCTAAAAAAAAAATAAATAAATAAAGACTGGCTTGATTGATTTGTTGGATCCCTCATTTGTTTTGAATTTCCCTTTTTGTAGGCATCTTTGACAATTTTGGTGGTTTCAGTAGTTACCAGGTAGTTTCAAAACTATCCTTTTTTTTAAATTGATTAAAACCACTTGCTGAACTTTCATCGGTCATTGCCAATCTGTCAGTCTTTGACCATTTTTGAACATTGATCGATCATTCACCGCTTGCTAACTGTCTTATCAGTCACTGACCGTTTTTAAGTCACTGATTAACAAGTAAATCTTGATTGAAATAGATTTTGATCGATTTCTTTATTGACCGAAATAGACCAAAAATAGGATATAGACACAATCACACACTATTAAAGTATTAAACCTAACCTGCTCCTCACAAACCCCAATTTATTTCCTATTTCAACGAAAACCTGAAACTTTGTCTCCTCCAATTGGTGAAGGGATGAAGATCGAGAGGCGAGAGCTACTAGGACGAGCTCGTCTGTTTCGCAGCAGCAAAGCTTTCTCCTCTTCAAGAAACACTCCCCAAATTGTAATCCACTAATCCTTGTAAGCATTGATCTTTGGCATCGTGAGCCTATTGTCGATCTTCGGCCTCAAAATGGTCCTCGCTTTGTTTTCCATCCCTTCAAACTGAAGAACTCATTGCGGTTTTCTTTTTCTATTTGATTTAAGTTTTGGACTATATGTTATCTCTATTCTCTAAATTCATCTCTTTTGTCCTTTAGAGTTGGGCATTGAGGTTGAGGGTTTTAACAGTAGAGAAGCGTATTTCAGAGGAAAGAAACTGTATGTTCTACAATTCCTCTTCGGCTCTACATTATGTGTATTCTTGTATTCTTCCCCTCTCTTGCCCATAGATCTCTATAGTGTATTCTTTGTTGAAAGTGAGAGTGGCTTTGGGATTCAATAGAACAATCGACAATGGGGTTCAGGGATTGATCAGCTTTGGAGTTTAGGATTCTGGCTTGAAGATGGAAATTACTGAATCCACCACGGAGAAGAGTGCCAAGCCCGTTTAAGGCCCGATCACCGACCAACCGAATGATATTGTGTCCATGCTAGGCTTAAAAATGGTGGTGCCTAATTAGACCCGACCGAAACCAACCGTGACAAACTGGTTGACACCCCTAGCTAGTATATCCTCCGTGGTCAGCTCAAATAGCCACTTTTTAT
Source organism: Telopea speciosissima (assembly GCF_018873765.1). Classification (NCBI taxonomy): domain Eukaryota; kingdom Viridiplantae; phylum Streptophyta; class Magnoliopsida; order Proteales; family Proteaceae; genus Telopea; species Telopea speciosissima. Next base: position 42,508,312 of record NC_057925.1, read on the forward strand.
TAATTTAATGGAATTTTCTTTGACACCCCTCAAGGTGTTAAATAATTTGTAACCTTATTTTTTTGCCCTTTTAGTATTATACAATTTTTTCAATGAGGGTAATATTATCATTTCACATTTACAATGACATAATGATGTCATTTTCAAATTATTTTTGAAACCCCTTTCTATACCCTATCATAAAAAACTTTTGAAAATAAGACAAAGGGACAAATAAAATGTATCAAGTTTTAAATACACCTATAAAAGTGCTCATTCAAGACACTCCCTAATTCAATTACCAGATTTAAAATGTTTTTGAGTTAATTCCATAGCCATGTTTAGTAGTAACTAAAAAAAATTTTAATTTTAGTATTTGATTTCCCGGCCGTTTATTTCCCTGATGACAAACATTTTCAAGATGGTCACCATCTATTCTGGAAAAGATAACCAAGCTCTAGAAACCTGTGGCAAAATGAAATTTTCTTTCCTTCATTTTCCTCCAAGAAACCTATGGTCTTTTGTGACTTAATAAATTTCCCACCCTCTCTTCTTTTTAGGTCTTTACACCGAAAAAAAGAGTGATTAGGACTGTTGAGAAAATAAAGAAGAAGTAGAGATAGAGAGGAAGAGATAGAGATGAAGGAGGACACAATAATATAACATGGTTCGGTTTATGGTAAACCTACATCCACGGCAATAGCAATTCTCTTTGTTATTTATTTCATAGCATTAGGTCCTTATTTATAGATGATTTACAATGGTTATGAGTGACGGTTCCTCCATTAAAGGAAGTAGGAGGTGTCATGAGAACATTTAAGGAAGCAAGAGGTGTCATGAGTAATCCAATATTCTTATCACTTATTCTCCTTCCAACGTTAACCTTTTCTATTGAAGGTAAGCCTTGCTGGTCCTTTGTGGATGGAATCCTTTGAGATAAATCATCTCCTTTAATTGGAAGATTGTCTTGCTGATTCTTAGAGGATTGAATCCCTTGAGATAAATCATCTCCGTTGATGGAGGGATTGGTTCTAATACGCCCCCTCAAACTCAAGGGCACTTTAGTGACATTGAGGTTGGACACCAAGAATTCAAAACGAGCAAATGAAAGTGAAGATATCTGCAACCTGGTCTTCGGTAGAAATATAGCTTACGTCGAGGTTTCCTTTGGCGACTTTGTCATACACAAAGTGGAAATCGATTTCAACGTGCTTTGTGCATGCATGGTACACCGGGTTGGCAGTAAGATTGGTGGCTCCGACATTATTGCACCATAGAGTAGGAGCTGTTGGGAGGAAGACGTGAAGCTCCTTAAGTAATGATTGCAGCCAGGTAACTTCAGTAGCGGTGTTGGCGATAGCCCTGTATTCGGCCTCTGTGCTCAAACGGGCTACTGTTGCTTGCTTACGGGAACTCCATGAAATGAGATTAGATCTATGAAAAATATCTAATCCACCGGTGGACTTGCGATCATCAGGGCGGCCAGCCCAATCAGTGTTAGAGATGGCATAAAGCTGCATTTTGGATTGACATTGAAAAAGAAGCCCATGATCTACCGTTGATTGGAGATACCGTAAGATGCATTTTACCGCTGCCCAATGATCAGTGGTAGGGCGGTGCATAAACTGGCACACTTTATTGACAACAAATTGAATGTCAGGGCGTGTTAAAGTGGCATATTAAAGGGCGCCGACGGAGCTTCGATACAAAGTCGAATCATCCATTAAGGTACCGGAGAACTGTGTGAGCTGAGTAGACGTGGTCATCGGTGTGGAGAGAGGCTTGCAAGTAGCCATGTTTGATTTGTGTAGTAAGTCAAGGATGTATTGGCAGTGTGAGAGAAATTACCCCTGTGCCACAGGCACCACATTAATCCCCAAAAAATAGTGAAGCGGCCCAAAGTCTTTAATGGCAAAGGCAGCTGCCATTTGACTAATGAAGCGAGTGAGGGCAGCATCATTGCTTCCGGGAACTATAATATCATCAACGTATATTAATATGTAGATGATGACATCATTGCAATGATAGATAAAAGGAGAGGTGTCAGTTTTGGAACTAGTAAAGCCAATTTCAAGTAAGAAAGAACTTAGCTTCTCGAACCAAGCACGAGGGGCTTGTTTTAAGCCATATAAGGACTTGTGAAGCCTGCACACATAATTAGGAAGGAGAGAGTTAGTAAAGCTGGGGGGTTGGGACATAAAAAATTTCTCTTGTAAGACACCATGCAGGAAGACATCTTGGACATCAAGTTGGCGAATAGGCCACGAATGAGAGGTTGCAAGGGAGAGGACGAGACGAATGGTTGTGGGTTTAACCGTATGGCTAAAAGTCTCATTGTAATCAAGGCCTTCTTGTTGGTTATACCCTTTTGCAACCAAGCAGGCTTTGTAGCAGTCAAGAGTGTCATCCGCTTTTCGTTTGACAGGAAACACCCATTTTGCAACCAATGACATTCATGAAGGGTTGAGGTGGAGTAAGGGATCAAGTGCCATTTTTTATTAGGGTTATAAACTCGATATTCATAGCCTATCTCCATTGGGGATTTCGATTGGCCATAGTGAAAGAGGTAGGTTCAACGAGATCTATGGAAGATTGTGGTAGAGTTGCAGCAAGTACATGTGGTTTTCGAGTACCATCTTGAGTGCAGGTCACCATGTGATGGCATGAGGTAGGTGGGTTCTCAACTGGAAGATCGACAAATAGATCTACAATGGGCAGTGTAGAAGGCACTGCAGGGGTTGGGTTGTTGGTAGTTGACAATGAGGGTGAAGGGAGAGGTAGGGATGGGGAGGGTGAATAAGAGTTGATGGGAACAACCACTAGATGGTGAGGTTGTGTAGGGGAAGAGGCTGACGGTGGTGAGGACAGCCATTGTATGAGGGGAGGCAGTCCAAGTATAGATGGTTCAAAAGGGACTGGAGAGGACAAACATGGTGAGGGCGAGTGGAAGGGAAAAAGTTCTTCATAAAAATGATATGCCTTGAAATAATAACATGCCTAGATTGAACATCGAAACAAATATTGTCATGCCCCCATCCCGATGTAATATATATACTGCCACATAGGGCGTGACTGGGACAACCCGTGTCATCCCAATACCTACCTAGATCACAGATACAGTGTCTTGATCCACAGTCCACCCTGTCATCACATATTGATAACAGAAAGGAACGTACCAAAATGGAATAAATCGTTCCAATTACAGAGTTAGCGAAATCGAAATTAACTTAAATCATGTGAAATTATAGAGCATCGGTTCTCTAATGATAACACATATTACAATTTCCATATAAGTAACCATTCATTACTCTCATTGTAAATAAACATACAGTTTATACATGATTGTGGAATGAAGACAAATTGAATAATAAATAATTGCCCCAAGGGCACCAATCTTGGGTGTACATCTACATCCAAGCTACAGCCTCCGGCTCCACTTGATTCACATCTAATGGTGCTCATCAAGAGTAGTACCTCATGTATATCAACTAAAAGAGGTTGCGCAACGGGGTTAGCTACACTAGCTAGTGAGGGAGCAAAGGGGAATGCACATACATCACACAATCAATATCAAGCAGAATGATGCATGCTAATGTTAGATTCATTTTCCACCTAGCACACAAATTCTATTGGTCAAGTATATGCTACTGTGATAACTCAGGAGACACTGAGGGTCACTTATCCTATCGCCCTAGTGAAACCTCAATTATCACTAGGGGACCTATGTCGGTAGAAGCCATCATGACCACCCAGTGACAGACCCCGATAGCCATCACTACCCCTGACCTGGCCTCTCCTGCCTCCACAGCTATCACGTGCTCAAACTATCCAACACATAAACCCCTGTTGGCAAGGGTCGAAGCATAAGAGAACAAGCATCCTAGCCACAGATATGCTATATGCAGGTCCTATCGTCCCGAGAGGTATTCCGGGTGCATCAACGTCCCATTCCATCTAGTACCCGGGTACCAGCACGGCATGACACATACAGATCAGGATGACATATAACAATTTTCATAATTAAATAAATTGGGGTCCCGGTACCGGCACACCCAGCACCATAGCCCGATACAATGGTGAGAATATTATCACATTCACAATAGTACACAATTGAGTAACAATGAAATGCGCACAATGCTTATAATTATATAATAGCATGCTTAAGATTTGTATATTATATATATTCAAACCCAACAAAGTCACCCAGAACCCACTCACCTAACACGGGTGTCGTCGTGTGTGGTTGACATGAATCTCACATGGGCTTCCCACTATCCATCGAGTTGGGTAGCCTAGGAATACAAAAATAATCATTAAAGCATGCATAGAACGGTCCCATGCTAGGCCCTCAAGGTCAAAATCAGATTTCAACCAAGACAGTACGAGCGGACTCACGGGCAGTTTCAGCAGAGGTGAGTCCGTCCCTGACTCCGTTCAGGCCAAAAGGTAAAACAGAGCGAGCGGACCCACGAACGAAACATCTTACTTGGATCCGATCGTGCATCTGTTCGACACCTGAGACACACCTAAAAGGGACCGGATCAATGGGCAGATGTGCTTCTTGGGTCCGCCCCTGAGACACACCCGAGAGGTCTCGGTAGATGCAACAGACTTGAGTCCGTTCCTTCATCCGGGTAGTCCAACACACAGAGATTATACTGGACGGACTGACGGACGGTACCACGATTGGTGGATCCAATCGTGCGTCCGTTCACAGTCTCTTTCGAGATTTCAGAGGGCTTTTGCTCTAGCTTGAAGCTTGGAGTGCCCCAAGCTCTCAAGGACAAGGGAGAGGTGTCTAAACCTTCCTAGGGTCACTAGATCCTAGGCTCACCTCATGGATCCAAGATCCTATAAGGTTTGGTCTCAAATAAGTCCAAGGGTTGGGTTTCATGAATTAGGACCAAGGGTTCACCAACAATGGCTGCAAATGCAGCACTAAGGGGTCTAGATTAGCTCCATTAGAGTTTCCAATTAGGGCCAAGCATCACCTTGAGTCCCAAATGGAACCCTAGGTTAGCCCAAGCTCAAGAAATCATAAAAAATACAAAATGGAAATGGAGAGAGAGAGGTACCAAGCTTGGAGTCTTACCTTGGTGAGATTCTCCTTCCAACCATCCTCTCCATCTCTCCTCCTCCTCTTTCTCTTCTCCCTTTGGTTCGGTCAGCTTGGGGAGGAAGTGTGGGGCAGCCAGCCATTTTGGCATAGCTCCCATCTTCTTCCCTTCCCCTCCTATTCCTCTCCTACTTCTACTTCTTGTTCCTCCTTCCTCCTTCTCCTTCTTCTCTTATCTCTTCTCCTCCATGGTTTACTTGGGAGGGGAAGAGATAAGAGAATAAGGATTCTCTTATCCTTTAAGGGTAGGAAAGGGCCTTAGGCCATGTTTGGTTTAGGCAACCCCAAACACTTAGTGGCCCTTAGGTCTTTAAATGGGTTTTAACTAGGTCTTAGGGCTTGTTTGGCCTTATTCATAACCATTAGATCCATTAGGTCACGTTTGGGTGTATCCTAAGTCCATAGGACTTAATTGTCCTCTAAGGCTTGTTTGGTCTTAGTTGGGGTATTAAAACCCATTATTCATTTAAGTTAGGTCTTGCGGACCCACTTTCATGGCCCACTTAACCAATTCATTGTAAGAGCAGGGGTCCACATGGTCCAAAGGTCCAATTATAGTGTCCGGGACACGGGTATGTGGGTCTCACAGGAAAAATTATCAAAAAGGCAAATAACAGCACGGGCGGATCCTCGAGCGGATTTAGTACGAGTGAGTCCGTTCGTGACTCCAGTGCTGCTGTCAGGGCCTAAACTTCACGGAAAGTTACAGGGCTTTGGCCCACACTCCCAAGTCTTCGAGGGGGTAATTAGAATAATATTTTAAGTCTAAGGCCACAAGTGTTGGCCAGTGCTACCGTGGCATTACCTTCTAGGTAAAGCTCTAAACTGCCCCGGGGTATAGGGGTATATTTGGGGTGCGGGTGCAACAAATATAGCCTCTGTGACGAGGGCTATATCCAAGAAATGTATGGATGCTAAATCTAAAATCAAGTTTGTGGTGATTAAAAAGCCTTAATAAAGGGTAACAAGCGCATCCAAAAATACGTAGGTGATCATAGGTGGGGTGAGTTCCAAACAATTTAAAAAGGGGGGATACATTTCCAATTACAGGGGTGGGAAGTCATTTTATTAAAAAAACTACAGTTTCAAATGCGTAGTGCCAAAAATCCCTAGGCACAAAAGCATGAGAGAGTAATGCTAGACCCGCTTCGACAATGTGTCGGTGTCGGTGTTCAGCCAACCCATTTTGTTCATGGGTATGTGGGCAAGAGATGCGATGTTTAATACCTACAAGTTCAAGAAATCGAGAAACATTGTGAAATTCACCTCCCAGTCACTATGGAAGCGTTTAATTTTTTGATCAAAAAGATTTTCAACTAGCAATTTAAATTTTTGAAAAACATAAAAAACTTCCGATTTATGAGTCAAGGGATACAACCATATAAACATAGTAAAATCATCAAGAAATAACACATAAAAGCGATGACCACTAGTAGAAGTAATTGGGGAGGGTTCCCACACATCAGAAAAGATGAGAACTAGAGGGCCAGTGGAGACGGAGGTGGATGCCACAAAGGGGAGCTTGTGACTTTTTCCCTGTTGACAAGCACTGCACACCGAAAATTCTTTCCGATTGGTCACAGACAACTAAAAAGAACTAATTAAGCTATGAACAGTACGGAGGGCAGGGTGCCCCAAACGATTGTGCCAGTTGGTAATAGAGGTGTGTTCTCCAACAAATGCCTATGGAGAAGGCTTATTTGGCAATTTATTTACTACTTGTTGATAAAGTCCATCCTTAGATTTCCCCCGAAGTAGGCAGTTCCCCGAGCGACGATCCTTCACAAGAAAGCTATCAGGGTGAAACTCAAATAAAACGTTATTGTCTTTAGTAAATTGAAAAATAGACAATAAATTATGATTAATTGAAGGAACATGCAATATATTATGTAAGAGTAAAGGGGACGAGGAACTAGAAATAGATGCATTACCGATATGGCGAATAGCCATACCTGCGCCATTGCCAAGTTGCACTTGATCAGTACCCGAGTAAGGGTTAAAAAAATGAAGATTGTCTAGGGCATTTGTAATATGGTGGGTAGCGCCCAAGTTGGGTAGCCAAACATTATTGGGAGCCTCCGATGGGGGAAATGCAATGAAGTTTGCAACAGGGGGAGGAGTGTACCCATTAAAGTAGGCATGGTTGTAATGTTGAAGACAATCAATGACCTTATGGCCCATTCGGTTGCAAATCTGACATTGATCAGCACCATGAGAGGAATTGTTACTTTGATTAAAACCAAATCCAAAGTGCGATGCATTGTGGTAACCATAGTGAGAAGGGCGACCTTGACCAGACCTTCCACGGTAGTAGTGGATGCAGTTATTGGCACGACCACGATAGTTGGTATTTCCACGGGTGTTAGAACATCCACCACGAGAGTCTACAAAGGCAGCGGTGAAGTGAGTTGTTGGTGATGAGATATCAAGGGAGGGAAATTCTTCTTTTAAGTGGAGCTCTTGTGTAAGGAGCATGCCCTACAGCGACCGGAGTGCTACGAGTGGATATTGATGTAACAAAACCCACATATTCTAGGCCAAGGCCATTTAAAACATGCAAACAAAAGTCCTCATCGACCACTGGATGCCCAAGGATTGCAAGGTGATCAGCAATAGTTTTAAGTTGCAGAAGATAGTCATAGATAGAGGATACACCTCGTTTGGTTTGCTAGAGCTGTAACCTCAACTGCATAATACGGGCTGTGGATGGATTTGAATATAAATGTTCAAGAGTACTCCAAACTTCATAAGAAGTGACACAACCTATCACCTAGGCATGCACAGCCTCTGTAAGTGAGGCAATAAGCCAGCATAACAAAATATGATCCTACCTATTCCACGATATGTAAGCTGGATTGGGATCAATGGTGTTACACCCACACTCGAAATATACCCAAATACCCCGGGGTAAATTAGACCTTTATCAAAGGGTAATGCCATTGTGGCACTGGCCAACACCTGTGACCTCAAACTTAAAATATTATTATGAGAGTCTCCTCGAAGCCCTGGAAGTACGGGTCAAAGCCCCATAACTTTTCTCGAAGTTTGGGCCTTGACAGCAGCAACGAAGTCACGAACGGACTCACTCGAACTAATATCGCTCGTGGATCCGCCCATGTTGTTACCTGCCCTTTTGGTTTATTTTCCTGTGGGACCCACATCCTCGTGTCCCGGACACCATAATTAGACCCTCGGACCAGATGGACCCCACCCTTACCATCAAATGGTTAATTGGGCCATGAAAGTGGGCCCATAAGACTTAATTTAAAATAAATAATGGGTTTTATACCCTAACTTAAGCCAAACAAGCCCTAAGACCTAATTAAACCCAAAACACTAATTAGTGTTTGGGGGCACCTAAATAAACAAAACCTAAGGTCCCCTTTTAACCCTTAAAAGATAAAACAAGCCTTACATTCACTTATCTCTCCCCCTCCCAAGCAAACCGTGGAGGAGAAGAGACAAGGAAGAAGAAGAAGTGGAAGTAGGAGAGGAATGAGAGGGGAAGGGAAGAAGAAGGAGGCCATGCTAAGGTGGCTGGCTGCCCCACATCTCCTCCTCTTGCTGTCTGGACAAGGCTTCAAGAGAAGAAGAAAAAGAAGAGATGGAAAGGAAGGAACGAAAAGGAGGTGGATCTTCAAGGCTGGCTAGGGCTGGAATTGGAGCTCCTCTCACCAAGGTATGACCTAAACCCTAGGTACATCTCTCTTTCCATTTCCATTTTGATAGATTCCTTGAGCTTGAGCTAACCTAGGGTTCCATTTGGGACTCAAGGTGATGCTCATCCCATATTGGGAGCTCTAATGGTGCTGATTAAACCCTGGTTCAAGCTCCTATGAGCTGCCTTGCAACTATTGTTGCTGAACCTTTGGTTCTAAGCCATGAAACCCTACCCTTGGACCAAATGAGACCAAACCCTTATGAGATCTTGGATCCATGAGGTAAACCTAGGTTCTAATGACCCTACAGAGACCTAAGACACCCCCTCCATGACCCTGCGTGTAAGGGGTACTCCAAGCTTCAAGCTGGAGGAGAAGCCCTTTGAAATCTCGAAAAAGATCTCTGACGGACGCACGACCGGATCCACCAATCGCAGTACCATCCGTCAGTCCTTCCAGTATAATCCCAGTAACTTGACATGAATGGACGCAGGGACGGATTTACTCTGTTGCCTCCGCCCATGGGTCTGTTCCCTCTCTGGTATATCTGAAGGATCGAACGGATGCAAGGGCGGATTAAGATGGCGCATCCATCCGTGGATCCGCTCGCTCTTGGATGTGTCTCAGAAATCGAACGGATGCACGAACGGATCCAAGCAAGATGTTCTATTTGTGGATCTGCTCCTTATGTTTTGACATTTTGGCCTGAACGGAGTCAGGGACCCTGTTGCTTCCGTCCGTCAGTCCGCTCGTGCTGTCTTGGTTGAAACTTGATTTTAACCTTGGGGGCATAACATGGGACCCCTTTATACACCTTTTAATGATTGCTTTTGTATTTTTAGGCTACCCATCTCGATGGATAGCTGGTGCACCAATGAGATTCATGTCAACCATGTCGGGTGACACCTGAGTTTGGTGAGTGGATTTTGGGTGACTTTGTTGGGTTTGAATATACATATTAAGCAACCATTATCATGCTATTATATAAATATAAGCATTGTGTGTATTGCATTATTTACCTCAAATGTGAACTGTATGAATGTGATACTATTCTCACCATGGTATCAGGTGACGGTGCCGGATGTGCTTGTACCGGAACCTCAATTTAATTAATTATGAAAACTGTTATATGTCATTCTGATCTGTATGTGTCATGCCTTGCTGATACCCGGGTACTTAATGGAATGAGACGTTGATGCACCCGGAATACTTCTCGGGACGATAGGACTTGCATGTAGTATATCTGTGGCTAGGATGCTTGCTCCCTTATGCTACGACCCTTGCCAACAGGGGTTTATGTGTTGGATAGTCTGAGCACATGTTGTCTATGTAGGTGGGAGAGGCCAGGTCAAGGGTAGTGATGGCTATCAGGGTCTACCACTGTGTGACCTGATGGTTTCTACCAGCATAGGCTACCATGTGATAATTGAGGTTTCACTTGGACGATAAGTTAAGTGACCCTCAGTGTCTCCTGAGTTATCACAATAGCATATACTTGACTTATAGAATCGTGTGTCAGGTGAAAAATGAATCTAACATTAGCATGCATCATTCTGTTTGAAATTGTTTGTGTGTATGTATGTGCATTCCCCTTTGCTCCCTCACTAGCTGGTGTAGCTAACCCCGTTGCGCAACTCCTTTTTAGTTGATATGCAGGTAACTTCTTGATGAACACCGTTGGATGCGAATCAAGTGGAGCCGGTGACTGTGACTTGGATGCAAATGTACACCCAAGAATGGTGCCTTAGTGGCATGATTATTATTTAATTTTTGTACTCATCCACAATCATGTATAAACTTTATGTTTAAATACTAAGGAGAGGTATGAATGGTTATAAATATTGAAATTGTACTATGTGCTATCATTAGAGAACCGATGCTCTATAATTCACATGATTTAATTTAATTTCACTTCCGCTAACTCTGTGATTGGAACGATTTATTCCATTTGGTACGTTCCTTGCTATTATCAAGATTTGATGACAGAGTGGACTGTGGCTCGAGACACTGTATCTTTGATCCTGGTAGGTATTGGGATGACACCGGTTGTCCCAATCACCCTATTTAATGTAAAATATCTTCATCGGGATAGGAGCATGACAAGTGGTGGCAACAGATGTGGCAATGGAGTCATCAGCAACAACAGGGAGAGTGGGGGAGGGACATGGTTTCATGCCATCCACAAATCCAATGAGATCATAACTGTGCAGGAGAGGGAGCAGTTGTGATCGCCAAAACAAATAGTTGTCCAAAAGCTGAATGGAGATCAAATTATTGAAAGAGGGATAAGCTCCAACAGTGAGGGGGGAGGAACTATTAACAATGGAGGGAAGAATTGATCCCAAGGACTCTTGGTTCTCTGATGCCATGTTGAGAAAATAAAGTAGCGATAGAGAAGAAGAGATAGAGATGGACACAATAATGTAACGTGGTTCGGTTTAAGGTAAATCTACATCCACGGCAATAGCAATTCTCTTTGTTATTTATTCCATAGCATTAGGTCCTTATTTATAGATGATTTACAATGGTTATGAGTAACGGTTCCTCCATTGAAGGAAGTAGGTGTCATGAGAACATCTAAGGAAGCAAGAGGTGTCATGAGTAATCCAATATTCTTATCACCTGTTCTCCTTCCAACGTTAACCTTTTCTATTGAAGGTAAGCCTTGCTAGTCCTTTGTGGATGGAATCCTTTGAGATAAATCATCTCCTTTGATTGAGAGATTGTCTTGCTGATTCTTAGAGGATTGAATCCCTTAAGATAAATCATCTCCGTTGACAGAGGGATTGGTTCTAATAAGGACATTATAAACCTATTATTAGAGTTTCAGATAGATTCAATCTGTCGCACAATAGCCTCATGTTCACTTGTACAAACTTCAGGTAGGTTAGAGTTAGAGTTCATATTTTAGAGTTTTTACACTTTAAACATAGGCACAATTACACCATCATCTCCCCCACCCCCCTCCAACAAAAAACAAGAAATCCAAAAAAAGGGGGAACCATATTACAATCCAATACAAGATAGAAACAAGGATTTTTTTAAGACCAGATCGGCTAAACATTTTTATGCAGTTGTAATCAATTTCAAGAGCTCTTCAACCTCTCTCAACCTTCGTTCGGTGCTGTCCCTTAAAGCCAGCGGACGGCCATTCCTACATCAAAAAAGAAAAGGGTTCATCAACTGAATGCAAAAACAATGACAAGAAAGACTTACCAATTGTTGTGGCATCAACTAAACTCAGGTTCTTCAATATGAAAAGAAGATTTCTTTCAACCAAAAGAGAATCCCTTCTCCATAGCCTCACCTCTTATCATTGTTTGCTTTTCTCTTGAGATCTTCAGCAAGGCTATATAGCCTCTTTAAGAGGAGAGGGAGTCTGTGTACAGCATCATAGCCTTTCTGTGTTGAGCACAATTTCTTCAAAAGCTCAGAGGCAATGAAAAATCCTTCCTCCTTGTTCCTGCAGTAAACTTGATGTCGAACAACTAATGAAGCAAAATATGTGGTTCTGAACAAAAGACACAACAGATGAACTAACCTGAGTAACTCCCAGAGGAATATTTCTACAGATCCATGGGTATGAATAAGCACATCAGCTAAATGTGGGTAGTGAGCAAGGTTTCTGAGTGTCGAGAGCGCATATTTTAGAACCTCTTGATCAGGGATGCTACGGCTGACTGAACGAATCAGTTTCAATAGTGTGTCAATGGCTCCAGCAGACACAAGCTTCTCACAACAATTCTGAGAATGTGTTGTAGCCACATCTGCACCCAAAAAGGGGGGTGGAGGCACAAAAGTATAATTATTACCTTTAAAGTGACCGTGAGTGGTTGAGAATTACTGAATTAGTCATCATAATTTCAACATATTCTTTTCTTAAATCAATGGGACTAGTAAGGAAGTGTTAAGACATTATAAATAACCAACTAGAAAATCCATATTTCCAAAATTATATAGCAATTCTATTCCCTGATTCATAAAGGAAATACATTGCAAGAATCTTAAGTTATCATTAGAATGTCTCAAAACATCATACAGGGTTTGTTTGCTGTTGTTACAAAAATGTCCAACATCTATTGGAAAATAAAAAATTAAGAACTAAGTATGTTACATTGTTAGTCTTATTTCACTATTTCTAATATTGTGGTAGAAAAAATGAAAATAATATTTTAGTTCTAATATTGTTGTTTAATAAACAGAAATAATTATGGGCTATGCCTGTCCAATATGACCAATAAATAATCTAAGCAAGAGTTCGGATAAGAGAACAGAACAGTGTAACTGAAACAATGTCTCCTCTCTCAAAGACCCTGTCACCAAGAGAGAGGTTACCTAGAGTAGAACAAATATGAAGAATGCTACTGACACTTCTCATGTTCAATAGTTCTGAAAGAGCGGCTACAAGTCTATTTATAAGACGCATACTATCATCCACATTTGCAGCAGACTTTTGCACTCTGATCCGCAAATCTTGTACCTGCTCTTTCGATTCTTTCCGTGCAAGGTACCCTTTCCAATATGACTGTCCAAGTAAAGATATTTAGCCAAACTATTGAAGAAAAATAATATAAAGTTGAAGGCTATAAAAATCATGAAATTATTTTTATTTAATAAAGTTTATTCATGATTAAAACAGGAAAAAGTACATTAAGCTCATTGCGGATCGAAGCATAATGAGTAACACTTTGTAGTTCCATGTTGATGCATTGATTGAAAGAAGAAAGTATTCAAATCCTAAACAAATACAAGTTGCTGCCTCAGTGTTGTCAAGTTAAAATACGCTACTCTTGAATATCTAGGTTCATAGAAGCAGTACAAATATGCGTGATGTGATACCTGAGCTAATTGCGCAAGGCTGTACCCAATAATTTCTTAGTAAACTCAACCCCCCCCCCCCCTTAACATCCCCCCTAAAGAAAAGAAAAAATAAAGAAATCCATAACTTCAATGGTTGCCAGTTATCATCACAATCCACACTACATCAGACTATTGATGTGACTATGGTGCTAGGAAAGCTCTAGCACCAGGCACTCAAGATATAGGAGTCGGCTGGATATGCAAAAAATCAAGCATATAGAAGATTGAGTTTTTAACTAAAATGAAATCAGTTTTATGCATATGGAACAAAGTGGGGGGGAAATTTTAATGACAGCAGCCCAGCTGGAAGAAATTTTGTGCATCCCATTCCAATCTCATATCAATCTTCAAAATGATGGGTTAGCTTTATTCAACTAAACTTGACTGAAGAATGCCAAGGTGGGAGAGAACATCTAAACACATTAACATAAGACGACTCCTTTCATAGCTTGCATGGAAAGCTCAAGCCGAGTAAATAACACTAGTAATAAACCAATATTAGCATCAAACATCTGAAGTTTAATATTTACAGCTGTTATTTGAAAATTTATCTAAATGCATTTGTTAAGTTCCAGTATTTTTGGGCAGTAGAAAGCACTCAATAAGATTTCTTGTATTTAGCCAAATATAAGGATTGTCATAACATAAAACAGATTGTAATATTGATTCTATATCACAAAACCAGCACATCTTAAATGACTTGTCTGGAAGTATTACTTGGATCACAACAACACGATGCTGCTCCTTTCTAGCAACTTGTTTAGCAATCCACTGACGAATATGAGACTGAATAACTGTTACTGCCCTTGTTCTGGATTTCATCCACAAAACACTCTTCCACCACCTTTGCAATTTCAGAACTGAATACAAAAGAACTTTCAATTCAGGGCCCTGGATGAAGTCTCTCGATATCTCATCAATGCAACAACGACGCCTAAACGAGTGAAGACAAGAAGCACCTACACTGAAACAGCTTCAGAATACCACAACCAGCAAAGCATACAGGACCCAATCATAGTAATAATTAATAAATCAGCATCATATTAGAGAAAATTCCTCACATACCTAGAAGCCTCCTTCGATCAATCTGCCCTCTGACAAACCGTTGAATTTCCATGGCTGCATGCCCGTAACTCTGAAAAGCCTTCCTGCATTTTACGCATCGGAGACCATTCTGGATCTTTATTATAGCATTCTTTTGATTTAGAAAATCTTTCCTCACCAACCAACTGCGCCAATGACTCTGGATTTATTGCAGCAAACAATAACACCAAATATATGAACCTCTTTTGTCATTATTAATTAAATTCTTTTAGGTACTCTCTCTCTCTCTCTCTCACACACACACAAAAGAGGGAATACATAAATAGGAAGTCCACTCAACAATGGGAGGTAGCAGAAACTCCACAGAGAGAACCAAAACCAAATCTTAAAATGGCTAATCTGGAAGTCTTACTTGAATCACAACAATACAATGCCACTTCCTTCTAGCAACTTGTTTAGCAATCCATTGACGAATATGCAACTGAATAACTATAACTGCCCTTGTTCTGGATTTCATCCACAAGAAGCTCTTCCACCACCTTTGCAATTTCAGAACTGAATACAAAAGAACTTTCAATTCAGGGCTCTGGATGAAGTCTCTCGAGATCTCATCAATGCAACAATACCCTCTAACCGAGTTAAGACAAGAAGCACCTGCACTGAACCAGCTTCAGAGTACCACAACCAGCAAAGCAAACAATACCCAATCATAATAATAATTAATAAATCATCATCAAATTAAAGACAAAAAATTCCGCACAAACCGACAAGACTCCTTCGATCAACCTGCCCTCTGACAAACCGTTGAATTTCAATGGCTGCATGCCTGTAACTCTGAAAAGTCTTCCAGCATTTTACGCATCTGAGGTCATTCTGGATCTTTATTATAGCATTCTTTTGATTTAAAAAATCTTTCCTCGCCATCCAACTGCGCCAATGACTCTGGAATTATTGCAGCAAACAGCACCAGATATATAAACCTCTTTTGTCATTTTTAGTCTCTCTCTCTCTCTCTCTCTCTATCTAGGTAGTCCACTCAACGAAGGAGGCAGCAGAAACTTTACAGGGAGAGAACTCACCTGAATCACAACAATTTGATGCCTCACTCTATTAGCTTCTCTCCGAGCAACCCATCCACGAATACAGGATTGAATTATGATTGCTGACCTAAGTGTACATTGTTGAAACACCATCTGACATTTTAGAGATCGAATCATACTCCGAATCTCTATCAGCGCTCTCCTTTGATGCAAAAAGTTTTTCCTCATGAACCAACCACGCCAATGACTCTGAATTATGGTTGCAGCAATGCATTGGTTGGAGAAAGAAGTGTGCATGGCAAGTTCTCTCCAAGCAACCTGAATATTATCCTCCGCATCAATTTGGAGGTCCTTAACTATCAATTTGCCATCCATCAGCTTACTCTGTAATTGAACCAAGTCATAAATTTAGACCTTGTTCACTCCATATATGAGTATATGACCACATAATAATGGCAACAGTGAGAATGGAAAGAGGCATAACCTCAACATTGAACATGCTTTCACTCTGATGTCTTCGCTTAATCCAAGCCCTTGCTGCTTGCTGAATAATCAAAGCGGACTTTCTCAACCTGATAAAGCTATGTCTGTCAACTAAGAACTTAAAATACCTCTGAAATGTGTGTGAGTGTTCCTGCAATCCTGTCCAGGAAAATCAAAGGATCATGTAATGGGAGTGGAGATCTAATTTATAGGCAGAGAAACAAGTTCTGGAACAATTACAGCTCGTCATATACCAAAAGACTGCAGTACAATGACTGAGGAACTGGCTTTCTTGAAGGTTCCCATCTGCTTCACTTTTAGCCAAGCCAGAATAACAGTTTGCAGCAAAGAAGATGCGGACTTTATCTTCAAAAACTTGTGGCACTCAATTGAACCTCTGAGATAAGACTGTATGATTTTTGCAGCCCTTTCTAGGAGAATACATAATACCCAACTCAATATTAAAGGAATGTTAATTGTAAAGATTGCTAGCATAGTAATACAGGTGTTTTTTATTTTTAAGAAAAAGAGTGGAAAATGGGATCCTAGTTCAATGAAACATTGCTAGCTCCCCTCAGCTTCCTTCACATAAGCGGATCAGAGACTAAAAGAGAAAAATTATGAGATAGCAGTTGTTACAGGAGGCTAAAATATTGAGACAGAAATTGGGGGATGAAAGGACAAGCAATTCTTGGTTAGGCTAATTTTGATAGGATCAAGGGACACATTTCAACACTGAAATAGCAGAGAATAGATATGGGTCACTGAAATTATTCATAGTTTGGATCTCAACCTTTTCAATAAACCAAGAAACATGTCATCTAGCTTTTGGATAAATTTATAGCAAAGCCAAGAAACAAAGGTTCCCAATTAAGATTAATAGGACAATATTTATACAAGTTACCAGTGTTTCTGAGAATGGAGGGGAAAAGGTATGGTTCAGGCCAGATGATCAATTGTCTGAATGTTCCAACCACCGGTCCAACCACAAAAATAGGGGGAAAGAAAAGAAAATAGAAAAATGAAACTGGATGACAGGTCTTTCAGGGCTGGCAGTGAATGATCTGAGTGATCATGACTGCTGTCCCAACAACCTTCAAAACACATTGCAATAAAAGATGTCAAGAAAAGTTCCAGTAAGACCTGGTGACCTAGATCAATGGTTCAGTACAGTGTACCAAGTATTGCAGACATCAACATAAAGTATATTAGCACATTAACTATCTCATTTAGGAAACTATGAAAAATAGAGACATTTCATACAAATTACCTCTTTGAATGTCAGAGAACTGATTGCTATCCACATGACCCCGTACATTAGAGGCAGATGGTTTATGTACACAGCTATTGTTTCGTTTAGCCATATCTTCCCACCAAGCCTTGATGGCTCTAACTGTTTTCACAGCATCTGCTTTGACAGATGTGAAGGAATCAGACAGCATGCAACCTCAATACAGTAAAAGTACAGAAATAATGGTTGAAGTTTCCAACAAGGTACAAAAACACACACACACAATATATCTATATATCTATATATATATATATATATATATATATATATATATATATATTGAGAATCCTCAACAAAGCCAAATTGCAGATCACTAATGGGACTTTCTATATGGAATCAATGAAAAAGTACCCTGTAACATTAATATGGTTCTTTCATAGTTTCGCAATCAGGGTACCCCAATAAGGAAGAGTGTACTCATGCAGATTTCTCTGATTCCATTTTAATTAAGGAAGAGTGTACTCATGCAGACGTCATGAATTGCATCCAGAATAATGACAATTGATATCCAAACTACTATGTAGTTGCTGACTAATCCTTTTCCAATACTACACTCTTGTATGGTTCTACATCCATTAATGTCTCATTTGACTTTCCATAATCTAAACCAACTCTATGTGGTATCCCCTAAGTTCCTCTAAAAGCATTCATTCATAAATACTATCCTTTCCTACATACATTCTGTTAATGTCTTGTTTCATTTTTAGCGAAATTCTGTGTATAAAGCATGGAAGGTTTAAGGCCATCTTATACAATTTTACTCACAATTAATTAGCATGAATAAATCACATAGCTCTGCATGAGCAACACTCCATACTTGTAAATTCTATCTACTAAAATTCCTCATTGTGTTTAACTTTAAAATACATGACATTTTGTCTGGTAATTTTGCTTTTCCAGGGAACTAGATTTTTGTTTGTACTTTAGGATGTATTTGAACGTGATAAAAGATATTCTGGAACCTTCTCTATGACAAAGATCAAGATAATTAAAGAACTTGAACTACAATGTTGATAAAATAAACACTACAAATAGAAAGGAAACTATAAACCCACATTGGATGATACTTAAATAATTTAAGAAAGACACCTGAATTTTAGCTGCATTTGTTAAAAATCTAAAATAACGTTCGTAGAAAAATAAACGATAGGAAGATTGTAACCTCTGTATTCATCTGATCCATTTTCTTTCACTGGCTTTTCAGAATTCAGCAAACACTTCTCTAGACTTAAACGCTTCTTATGTGGACTTTGACAATTGCATCCCAGAAGCTTATGCAGATTCAATATATCCTAGAAAGGAGATAAAAATGTGTTGAGAATAATATTTTAGACTAACAAGCTCCAAACATCACTTGTCACAAAACTTCAAAATTACCATGTTTTTCCTGCCAATCAGCTGAGATGAAAGGAATACCAACAAAACTATCACACTATGTTCATTACAGGGACCATGGTGTTCAAGTATGTCGCTCATTTGCAGAACCTGTAAATGATCAAACGTGACATATGACAGTACAGAGAGTATTTAATTATGCAATCATATATTCCATGTACTAGTAAATTATTGAGGCCTTACCTCAGGAAAATTTCCCAAGATTGATGTTAGCTTCTGCGATAAAATAAAGTTGTGTATTGCATCGGTATTATCAGCAGATAACAAAATAGACTCTTCATAATTGGCATCCTGAACCCCCCATTAACAAATGGGACAACTGGCCATTAGAAACCAAGAGTATGAATGTTATAAATGTGAGAACCAAATCAAACAAAATACATTACAGTTTCACCTTATGAAAATAAGAACAACAAAGTTCCTTATGGAAATAGTAATCAATCAAGCACCACATGGCTTTACCATCAACCAAAGATGCAAAACTGTCAACCTTGACATCATACTTCTGACAAATGACCTGCAATGGTCATAGTAAAATACATTCACAGCCGTAAGAACTTACCATCTGAATCAAATAAACAAAAGTCACCACATATGAGCAATTTAAAAATTTTAACCTCAATGAAACGAAGCAATAGAAAACAGTCTTAATAACCAAACACAACTACATACACAAATTTTCTATTATTTGTTAAGTGACCCCATCCTTATCAACAAACTAGTCAATGCATCTGTTTACCCACAAGAAAGGAATTCGGCCGCACAAAGAGACATAGTAAATTTGCATTGTAGCATGCAAAATTCCAATCCCTCCACCCCACAAGGACTGACTGTTGTGGATTTTTTTGTGTCCCGATTTGTTTGTCCATTACAATATTAAAGCTTCAAAATCATAGTTAACACGGCGTCGCCTTGCCGCCTTGTTGGTGTCGTCTTGATTTTAGACCCTCTCCAAAGCCATGGCCACCTTGATAACTGTGTTCAAAATTTTCTCCATTTCCCATGCTACCCTTAGCATGTTTAATGCATTAAAAAGAAAGTGAGGATGGTGCATTAAAAGAGGGAGAGAAGAAGGATATTTAATGTTGTAGTCGTAAATATATAAAGGCCAATTGTGGAAGATTAATGAAAACATAATTAATGCAATAACAAACTCTCCTTAAAAGTGAGAATTGTCAAACTTGACAATCTTTGTGCAATGGACAGAGAAAAATATTCCAGGATGTTCAACTGATAAATGGGATAGAAGACTTGGTATTCCCCATCAACCTCTGAATAGTAGTGAATCTGTTCCTATGCACTCATTGGTAGATCCATTGAATTGTCTTACTTCTATTCACCTATATCTAAAAGATATTTTGGTTAAGCTGTATATTTGTACAAAATCAAGGGACCGCACATATTGCTAAGAGAGTGAACTAAAACAAATTCTCTGCCAAAAAAGATAAAATAAAATAAAACAATTTCTAAATAAATTTGTAATTCAGGGGAGAGAGAGAGAGAGAAATGTAAGTTTTATGTGGGGAAGTATGTTTTGTGATTCAACTCCATTTTTTATCTTTTCCTTTAGGTCTTCAGATTAGTAATTGCATCCAAAATATTTACCAAATAACAGAAGTTCAATTGTAGATTACATAAGACTATGTTTCGATTCCAAAGAAACATGTGCAGACTTTCATGAACAGAAAGTTAATTAGAACAACCAGAAGACCAGTATAATACCTGAATCCACTCCAGAAGCATTTCCATCAGATTGGAAGTTTTACCCTTTGAATGGTCGTACCAAACAGAAAAAGGAAAATTAGAAATGGAAGTATGATCACATGCCAAACAGAATTTTAGGGGAAAATAACTGTTGTGAGTCATTAGTGTAGGTGGAATAATTATCTAGCAATCAGATATAGAAAGATCAAAGATTAGAAATTAATCTTATCCAGCTTCCTGGTTTATATTCAGACATGAGAAATAAGTTCAGATAATCTTGGTGTAGAATGTAAGAGATAGAAAATGTCATACACTTCAGAAATAAGGACATACCATGTTAGCCCCCTTGACTTTAGATATTTCTTCAAGCAACAGTGTCTTGTTGATTAACAGTGGTAACTGCAGAATTATTGAGAAATCAATCTTGTACAATTTGAAGCCAAACCAAGTACAAAAATATCATATACCAGGCTTTTGGTACAGCTCAAGCTCCCATAACTTACAGCAGGGAAAAAAAACGTTTGGCTCATTACATTACATCTTGTGGAAAAATAAATATAAAGCAACTAGTGATGCAGAAATGCAATCAGATCTTCTGCATCCACAAAATTCTGAACTCCATTCAACACATTCCATAACAAGCACAATAGTAGGTGCCCTGGGCTTGGAGTAGTGAACATTGTAATAAATAGAACTCAAAATAAATACCATCAATGATAGAAATAAGCAATGGGCTATAAATCCCAATGGAACCCAAGTAGTAAGGACAGTCACTCATAATTGACACAACCGATTGCAATGAGGAAAGGGGGGGCGATTTTTAAAGTTTTAACCCAACAACTAACCCTTTTCTACCCTGCCCAGAATTTTCCATCCATTTCATTGGCTAATGTCAAAATAATTTCCATGTTGATTGGAGAGCAAGGATCCATGTAGCCGACTTATTGGGGATAAGGCTATGTTGTTGTTGTTGTTGTTGTTGTTGTTGTTGTGGGTTGGCTAATGTCAAAAAATCTAATACTCGGCAGGGTTCAGTTCGGGTAACCCCTGAACTCACCCAACCCATTCCACACCTAATGAGGAATGATTTTTGGAGACGTAGAATCATCAAATCACATAACAGCAGGAAATAACAGAAATAGTTAAAGTGTCATGTAAAAATTCTGAAAATTTGAGAAATGAAACAAACCTGTAAGTGAACAAAGATATTCCACAGCAGCGAAAGGGTGAGCTCCTTGTCTCCATTAACAACATCTTCAGCTAAAATCATCTCTCCATCTTCATCATATAATGGCACAGCAGCCTGTTTGAGATATTGCATAGCTAACTGACAATTTGCTAAATTCTTCTTCCTAGTGTCTGAAGGAACTGCCATTTTCTGATCATGGGCTAAACCATCAAAATCCCTAACCACTAAAAAAGATCCTATGAGAAAGTAACAAGAAAATTGTGTTTCTTTTAAATGAAGCTAACCATGAGAATTGAGGCATCGTGTTGCAGGAGTTGAATGGCTCTACAAAGCCGTATACCATCCTGAAGATCTTCAAATAACTCTTTCACAGTGAAGTCATACTCCAAGAGTGTGTACTGCAGCAAAAGTTAGGTCTCACTTATTTGCTCAATCAACCATTAAAAGTGCATGCCAACATGCATTATATTCAACTCCCATCAGGGAGTACATAAGAATCCAATAGGCAAATATTAAGATAAAAAGTCAAACCCAAATTACCACCTCATTCCTGAACAAACACAAGACAATAAGGAAAGCGACATGGCACAAGACAACAATAGCATGGCCACTTACCTGTTGGTAATGGACTTTGTATCCAATGATTACCAGATGTGCAAGAACATTGCCTTCTCCATGCATTACCTCCGATGATAAGAAATCTAATTTATTACATAACAAGATATAGGAGAAGAAATTAACCCAAAATTTATATAACATGAAGAAAAAGAATTCTCAGTTATAAATCAACACAAGAGGGAAAGTCAAGTTAGACTACCATGTATAACTTGTCGACTTGATTTAATATCAGATTGAGAAATGAACAACAGTGGAGAACCCCCATCAGTCCCATCAATACCATAATTGATCGGAAGACTGCTTTGAGATTTAGCTCTATCAAGTATAAGAACAAGCAACAAAAACCTCTTCAATATGACATTTCCCAAAACCTCAAAGTAACCTGGTCTGTATAGACCTTCAACCAACTTGTTATAAGCATAAGCTCTTGCGAGACCCGCATGAGAAAAGAATTGCTTCTCAACCACCATCTTTAAGAACAGGACTTCTTGATCAGAATTTACATCTACAGAGGGAAAAAAGGATTCACCACCAAAAATAATGTACAATCCAATTCGAAGCCAAATTGGATTATAAGTCATGAGAACTCGTGTGGCCTTCTTCTTCATTCCTACATCGGTTACTATGGGACAGTGTGCTTTCATCTTGAACCTCCCTTCATCTATATTCTGTAACACAAGACACAACACAGATTCAAATACTGAAACAACTCTTTAGGTTCATACATTAAACCTCCATTGAATAGTCTGTGAACCACCAGAGAAAATGGACGTTTACTGGAAATGTGTGATTCACTGGGCTTAACTAAATATTGATGTTTCCTCCAATTGGACCATGACTACTAAACAGTAAGCCCAGTATTAAATAATGTTCAATAAGGTAAAAGTGCCTCATAGTAAATATTTTCAGGGAGCCAACTTATTCTGCAAAATAATTACGGCACCAACTAATTAAAATTATTGAAATGGTATCTAAAAAACCCCATGACTAAAAATCTGTTCTATATCCCCTCCTTAAAACATTTTAGATGTTGGAATTTGTAAAAAGACAAAAGTAACCCTACAAATCACAATCAAATAGTTAGAAATACCCTTCAAAGATCTAGATCCTTATAATTTTTTGGTTAGTATAGCATGCAATTGAAAATAAAATTAGTCAAAATTTATCATTTTAGAGGTATTGTTTCTTTTTTGTGATCATTTATATGCCTTAAGAACTAAAATGTTGCAAGAAGGGAATTATAAGATACAATTCCACCTTTACAGGGTCTGATATATAGAAAGTATACAATGGGCTTTTTTGGTTAGGAGTTTTGTACGAGGGGATTTTAAGGTATTTTTCCGAATTTTTTCAAGTCTTACTTCCTTCTACTCGTTTAAGTGAAATTAGCAATTTAGTCATTGGAAATTAGGGCAGAAGTTATAGAATGATGATAAACAATGCAACAGTCTTTCATTTTTCTATTAGGGAATTACACCAGTTCCTTACCCAAAACTGTTTCCCAAATCATTCCACCACAACTTGGACAACATTTATGAACAAATTATGATCCATAAAGCGTACGAGGAGACTGAATGCAGACCTTTGCTACTTGACTGATTACAGACAGAACCTCCTTGCAGCTCCCTAAACTCAGGTAGGCCCTCATCCGCTGCGTCAAATCTTCAAAGCTGCAAACCTCCCGCATTGAAATCTCCAGTGATGAAAATGCCGACAATGACAATGACGGCTCAGCATTAGCAAAATGTGCAGCCTGCCACGACTTATCCCTCTGGCGCTTTGGGGCCCTCCAGGCTCCGTCGATCCCAATGTCAACTCCTGGCCAACTGTCCCTCTTACCGTTCGCAAACACCGTCGCCTCAATTTCCACTCGAGCTGCTCCATTCAAGGCGGAAAGATCGCAACCACAAGATTTAGGATTCTCCAAGAGGAAATTGAGCCAAGCAGAGAGTGATTTGGCAAGACATTTAAGTGATTTCTCTTTGAGAATTTGGGCCTTGAGAGAGGACTGATATTGTTCGAGTTCGAAAGCTTTGAGTTTGCGAGCAGCTTTTGATCTAGAGGATGGAGCAATTGAAGTGCGGCGACGGAAAGCAGAGGATGAAGAAGATGGGGTTTGTTTTGATGCAGTAAAGAAGTGAGGAAATGGTGAATTAAAAGTAGGGTTTTGAGAGGAATGCTTAGGAGTTCTAAAGTTGGAGATGTCTCTGAGGAGCGTAGAAGGATTTGGTGATGGTGAAGGGGATGGTTGATCTCCTTCCATTCTTTCTACTCTTTCCTACCCCTTCTCGCTCTTCCTTCTTCTTTCTACTCGTACTCTTTTCAGCGAGAAACTGAAACTATGAAGCCATGGTGAGATTTGAATTTGA
Organism: Telopea speciosissima; assembly: GCF_018873765.1. Lineage (NCBI taxonomy): Eukaryota > Viridiplantae > Streptophyta > Magnoliopsida > Proteales > Proteaceae > Telopea > Telopea speciosissima. The sequence continues at coordinate 42,533,059 of NC_057925.1, forward strand.
AGAGGAAAAGAAGCGGGAACATGTAGGATTTTAATCCTAAGTGTGGGGAAATGGGGAAAATTATCTCCAACAATTCCCTGGTCCAATTCCCTAGTGTCTTAAATAAAAGTGGGGTGGACCCCACCTGGGCAGAGTATTATGGCGGGGGTGGAATGGTCATTATCCCCCCCCCCCTTTTATTAGGGGCATTAGGCGAACTGGATTGGGCAGGGAATTGTAGGGGATAAAGATCCAAGTGGTGCATGCACGGATCTTTGTCCCCTCCAATACCCCCAGTGCATCGAATAAAGGGGGGCGTAATGACCACCCTACCCCTACCCAAACACTCTACCTGGGTGGGGTCCACCCCCTTTATTAGAGGCACTAGGGGAACTGTGGGCCGGGCAGGGAACTGGAGGAGATAGTTTTCCATGCATACATTACACTTAAGAATCCAACCGTCCACCCAACATTTGGGAGGATAAAAAAAGACACCATTGCCCATGTTCGCACCGCACTTGAGAGGATAAACTTTGGAATTTGGATGATGAGCCCAACTCTTATAAGTCCTAACTCTTAAAACCGCAAAATAATTACATGATTATAAAACCGATTTACGACTTTGACCTCTTACTCGAATTACGAGAATAGCTTTCTAAAAATTGTAATTGCAACGGTCTCATGTAGACATAGTCAACGAAATGATTATGAATCAACCACAACAACAACAAACTCAACCTTGTCCCAACTTAATGAGGTCGACTACATGGATCCAAACAAAACAAGGTAGAGGAAACTATGGTCTAAACCAAAAAGGAGAATATAGAGATGGGTAATAGAGATGGGAAAATATATGAGAAATGGAAAATGGCAAACAAAAGATGGAAATAAAAAAGGAAAACGAAAAAAGAAAGTAAGAGGAAAGAGGCACAACCAAGCAAGTCAGGAGAATCTCAACTAAATGGGGTCTGATACATGGATCTATAGACATCTAATTTTGTCACCCCTCTGGCAAAATTTGTACCTACATGATCCTTGTCCTCCAATACGCTTTATTCGAGGTCATACTGACTATGTATGTCCTTCCTCACGATTACTCTTAATGGTCATTTTAGGACTGTCCCTAATCCTTTAGTTCCTTCTATCAAAATCATATCCCTCTTCCTTATTGGGGTGTCTCTAGGCCGTTGAACATGACCATACCACCTTAAACGACTTTATCGGAACTTGTCATTGAGCGGGGCAACTCCCAAGTCAGCTCTAATATGGTCATTCCTTATTTTATTCTTCCTAGTTTTTTCATATATCCATCTTGACATCTTCATCTTTGCTACACAAAAAGCTTCTCAATATGACACTTCTTAATTGCCTCATATATCATAGTCGATCGTACAACAGTCCTATAGAACTTTTCTTTAAGTTTTAAAGGAATACGTCGGTCCCACAGTATACTCCAGACGCACCTCTCCACTTCATCCATTCCATTTTAATTCTCTGTGACACATCATCTTCTATGTCACCTTCTTTATCTTTTTATTAACTTTAGATATCTAAAATTGTCACTTTGCGGTATCTCTTTTTCCCCAATTCACACATTGTTGGTACCCATCATAGTATGACTAAAATTACACATCAAATACTTCATCTTTGTTCTATTAATCTTGAAGCCTCTTGTTTCCAAGGTTGATTTCCATAGCTCTAACTTTGCGTCAATCCTTGCTTTTGTCTCATCCACCAAAATGATGTCATGGGCGAAGAGCATACACCACGAGACCTCGTGTTGAATGCTCTTGGTTAGATCATCCATGATAAGCGCAAATAGATAAGGGTTTAATGTTAATCCTTGATGTAACCCAATCGTAAGGGAAATTTTCATCGCCACCCCCTCAAATGGACCAATATGTTGATGTCACCCCACTAAGGACCAATATATCACTATGGGCCCAAAAACTAACGGAAATCATTGAATCACAGTTAAGTGATGACGTGAACATGTTAATATTTTAAAAAAGACAAACTTGCCCTTCAAAATTCCTTTTCATCTCTACCCATCTCCATCTTCTTCCTTCGAACTTCTCATCTCTGCCCATCTCCGCCCCTCCGCCTTGCAGCGCTGCCCATCTCCGCCATTGCACTCCTGTACCCCCACCCCATCTTCTTCGTCCTTAGTGAAACGAAAAACTGAGATACATCATCACCTTCTGCAACTGGACACACTCATCTCTCCAATTTCTGCAACTACCCACACAACCCTCTCTAACTTACGGTTCATCTCTGCAACTGCTGCACCTACCATGGCTTTGCACACATATCGACGATCAAAGAACCCTGAAGATATGACCGCACTCTGCCAACTACCCTAAAATGTAAGTTCTCTCAAAACCAAATTTTTGGGCTTCAAAATCGAATTTTTTTTGCCCTAATTGAAATTTTTTGGAGACTGTAATTGCATGATCTATATTTTGTAAGATACACTTTTGAAGTTGTATGATCTGTATTGCCAACCATGAACATCCCTTTGATGTACCCTAGAGCACACTCACACACTACTCACTGACCTGCAGAGACACACACCAAACCCGAGTGCTAACACACACACACATATTAGGGTGGTAGCTTACCCCTGATGCACCTAACAAACACACACACCCCCCACCATACACACACACACCGAGCCCCTTCTACCTTTGCTGCACATACCACACACCCCACCCCTTGTACCCTTGTTGCACATAGCCCACACCCCCCACCATACACACACACCCTGAGCAACTTCTGCCCTTGCTGCACATACCACACACCCTACCCCTTGTGCCCTTTACTGTCCCTATCACACACACACCCCACAGCCCATCCCATTGTCCATTATTGTCCCTATCACACACACCCCCCACACCCTAATCTGCACATGCTGCACCTATCACACACACACACACCCTTATGCCCCTGCTACACCTACCACATACACATACACCCCCTTCTGACCCAGCTGCACCTAGCACACACACACACACACCCAAAACCCCTTTATGTGTGGACTGTTTTAATCATATGCTGTGCCTAATGCTTGCAGGATGGATTTATTCACTGTTTATTACTATTATAATGAGAATGTTTCACATAAAGTAGTTGATAGAGATAGGTATGGATATATTGATTTGGTGTATGACATCTATAGCACAGTCCTAAGTCATATACCAGATGGTAGGGCTTTGACTTTCAAATGCAAAGCTACAGTACCGGGTGGGAATGAGGGTGTAGAAGTGTGGAATGATCAATCGTTGATGCAATTGTTTGACATTTATGATAATGACAAGATCATTAGACTGTATGTCTTCAATGTGCAAGTGAGTGAGACTGACCAAACAAGCCAATCTTATAAGATTAATGGGTTTGAACATGAGGTGATTGGTAGGACCACTAATACAAGAAGGCAAAGAAATGTAGTTGGTGAACCTACATTGCTAAGACACCAAATTGCTACTGCTCCTAGTAGTAGTAGAATACCAAAGAAGACTGTCAAAAGGGGGGGTGCTACAGGCCTTGGTATATCAAGTAGGACACCTTCCAGTCTTGCAGGATCTAATGAGTTTGAACCTGTGGAGTTGAATGAATCAGATGATGATGATAATTGGCAACTTAGTGAGGATGAGCTGGATAGAGAAAGTGGTAGAAGCTCAGATTCTTCAGATGATGGTGAAGATGAATCTGAAGAAGTAGTGGGTGAGATGTTTACCGACAAAGTTGATCAACATGGTGCAGAGGCAGACTCAGATTATATTCCTGAGGAAGATAAAGATGAAGATGAGTCAGATAGGGATGGTATTTCAGATTATGATTCTGAGGAGTACCATTCACAATTCTCCCAAAAAAGTGGTGTGAATGATAGGGGAATATTGGAGTTGGGTGTAGGGATGACTTTTGATTGTGTGCAACAATATAGAACTCACTTAAAGAATTATGTAATTCAAGAGGGGTTTGAAATTTATAGGAAAAAAAATGAGAGGACTAGAGTAACTGTGGTTTGTGCAAATGATGGTTGCCCTTGGAGGATACATGCTTCTCTTGCAAATGATGGCAAGACTTTCATTATCAGAACATATGTAGACAAACATACTTGTAGTGGAAGAAAGACAAAATTGGCAGCAGCTAACTCGAGATGGATAGCAGCTAAACTTGGTCCCCACATCAGGGCAGATCCTGATATGCCCATTAAAAGCATGGCAGCAATGATGAAGGTACAGTATTGACTGCAACCAAGCAAGCAACAGTTGTATAGGGCAAGAGTGATTGCCAAAGAAGAGATTGAAGGCAATCATGCTAAATCAGTTGCACAGTTGCCAACTTATCTTGATTTGATTGATGAGTATAACCCTGGAGCAGTACTCAAGATTCAAATGGAGGATAGATAGGATATGAATCAGAATCCTGTGTTTAAGAGGGTGTTTGTGTGTTTTAAAGCATGTATAAAAGGTTTTGTACAAGGATGTAGGCCATTTATAAACCTAAAGGGAAAGTATGGAGGTGTGTTTTTGGCAGTAATATCATTAGATGGAAATAATGGTTTATTTCCAGTTGCATTTGGAATAGTAGAGGCTGAGAGAAAAGACAGTTGGATATGGTTCCTTGATTGCTTAAGCATTGCTCTACAAACAGAGATAGACTTTATAGCCCACTTGACCTTTATGTCTGACAAATAGAAGGTTAGTAAGTATTATTTGGGTTAATAGTTGATAGATATATTTTTACTTTTGTATGCATAACTTAACATATATAACTTGTTAATCATTTATAGGGTTTAATTGATTCAATTCAACAACAATTCCCTCGATGTAATCAGAGACATTATTGTAGGCATTTAAATGCCAACTTTAGGGGTGTTTATCCTGGAGCAATGTTGAGGATTGCCTTCTGAACTGCTGTCAAAGCATCAACTGTTGCTGATTTCCAGAAAGTTATGGGGGAGCTGACAGCTATAAATGTAGAAACTCATGAATGGTTGATGAGAAACCCACCTGCTAACTGATCAAGGCATGCCTTTGATCATGGTGCCAAGAGTGACCATGTGACTAACAACATGACCAAATCATTCAACCAGTGGATTGCACCTTATAGAGACAAGCCAATAGTGAACTTGATTGACCAACTTAGGGTGCAGTTGATGACAAGGTTTCATCAGAGGTATGCTAATGGTTGCAGTTTCATGGGTACAATTACACCAGCTATTAAGAAGAGATTGCTTGCTATTGAAAGGTCAGCAAGGGGTTGCACTGCACATGCAGCAGGTCTGTATGAGTTTGAAGTCAATGATGGACATCAAGTGGTTGTGGTGAAATTGGATGATAGAACTTGTACTTGTAAAGTTTGGGAAGCAACTGGGTTGTCTTGTAAACATGCAGCCCATGTTATTGTTGTTAAGCAACATACCATTGATGACTACTATGATCCATACTACTCTATGTAGAGATATCAGTTAGCATATGGAGATATGATCCATGCACAGCCAGTTATAATAAGATTATCTGAGGAGAGTAGTATATATGGTGTGGTGCAACCCCCCCCCCCTTTGAGAAGGAAGCCTGGAAGACCCAACAAAAATAGAAGAAGAGCTGTTGATGAAGGAGCCCCTCCAGACTTCAGAAGAAGATCATCATCAATAAAATGTAGCAAGTGCAATCAGTTACATCACAACAAGAGAACCTGCAAAGGTGGTGCAGTGAAAGGGAAAAGGAAAAGGAAAAGAGTAAGAGTGGGTAGTGAGGTAAATTTTTTTGATTAATACTCTAACTAGCTTTATTTCATAATTATATATATTAGTGAATAAAATGTTGCTTTTTTTTTTATGGTGCAGTCAAATCAAACCAGCAGTTATGATGATATTAGTAACTCCCAGAGGCAAACCAGATCAACCAGTGCATCTACAAAGACAAGTGGATGTGTACAAGAGAGACTGAGATCAAAGATGGTTGCCTATAGGACAAGAAGGAATTCACAAATTGCTAGTAGTTTAGGTAGTGGTCAGTAGGTGTAGCTGTTGGTTTGATTTTATGGACATTTGGGTTTGTATTAATGCAAATTATGTGAGGAGTGTTTTTTAGAAAAATTTGACATGGAATTCTGTTGGAACAGATGGATGCTATGAACCACTGGTTTTGAATGTTTTTTATGTTATAATATTTGTGATGGAACACATTAATGCTTAGTTTATGCCAATGGATGTGATCATTTTAGTATACTTGATTGTGTACAAGTCTTTATATATGTGTCCCTTTAGTATATTGGAATCACCAAATGGTTTGGAAAAGACTTTAAACCAACTTTTTCATTACTAATACCAAATGCCTTACAAGACAACACCCTTCTCATAACCAAGTTTTTAAAGTTACATCATACTTTAAACAAAAGTTACATTAGACTTTAAAAGCCAGCAATACAAAGTTCACCGCATAGAGAATCAATACAATTAGGGACACAAGAAATATTTTTGCAGACATCTCATCCTTCAGCTGTTGCACTCCATTCGGCTGAATTCCACTTCCATCATGCATGTGATTGTTTCTTGGTACAATTGTAGACATGGCCAGATTTCCCATGTCTTCCTTTGGGTAGCACCAAGTAAAGAAATCAAACCCTCCTTTCCCTTTTTTGGGACAGTTGTAGTATAGCCTGTTTGGATTTTGCTCAGACTTTGAAATCCTAACTCCAGCACGGTATCCACAGTCACATTTAAAGTTCTCAAATTTCAATGCCCTTGAATTTGTATTGTTAACACTAGCTGATGTCGACATTATTATCTGCAAAAATACGCAAAATATATTAAACTCTAAATATATATTAAAAGGATATTTCAAATTTCACCGGGTGTGTGTGTGTGGTACAATAATGGGCAGGGGAGTATGTGTGTGTGTGTGGTACAACAAGGGCAAGGGAGTGTGTGTGTGTGTGTGTGGTACAACAAGGGGTAGGGGAGTGTGTGTGTATGTTTGATAGGGTGTATATGTGGGTGTGGGTGTGTGTGTTTGACAGGGTGTGTCTGTGGATGTGGGGGTGTGTGTTTGCAAGGGTGCCTATGGGTGTGTGTGTGTGTTGACAGTGTGTATGTGGGTGTGGGTGTGGGTGTGTGTGTGTTTGAAAATGTGTCTGTGGGAGTGGGTGAGTGTGTTTGCAAGGCTGTCTATGGGTGTGTGGGTGTGTGTGTTTGATAGTGTGTCTGTGGGTGTGGGTGTGTGTGTGGTACAACAACTGTGTTTGGGTGTGGGTGTATCTGTGTGAGTGTGTGGAGTGTTGTGTGGCTCACCAAGGTGCAGGGGAAGGGGTGTGTGTATGGTGTGGTGTGTGATTCAGCAAGGTGTAAGGGCACGAGTGTGTGTGGGTGGGTGTTCTCAGGTATAACAAGGGGCAGTGGTTGTGGCAACTCAATGAGTGGAGTGCTATGGTGTGGTGTGGTATGTGTGTTTGTGTAGGTGTGTGTGTGTGTGGTGTCGTGTGGGGTGTGGGGTGTGTGTCTGTGTGTGGGGTGTGTGTCTGTGCTATGGTGTGTTGTGGTGTGGTGTGGGGTGTGTGTTTGTGTAGGTGTGCCTGTGTGTCATGGGGTGTGTAGGAGTGAGTGTGGGTGGGTGTTCTCAAGTACATCAAGGGGCTTCAGCAAGGGTGGGTGTCCTCAGGTACAGGGTACAGGAAGTAGCTTCACTAGGGGTGGGTTTTCTCAGGTACAGCAAGGGCTTCAGCAGGGGTGGATGTTCTCCGATTGAGCAAGGGGCTGAGCAAGGGCTCTGTGGGTGGGTGTTCTCTAATACAGCAAGGGGAAAGCAGAGAAGATGGCAGGAGAAAGAGAAGCAGATAGCAGGAGCAAGAGAGGGAGATGTAATGGAAAGGAGGAGATGGAAAGAAGTTGAAGAAGAACCTGTGTTTGTCGCCTCTCTGGTGTGCTGGTCGCAAATATGGAGGCAAGGAGAGCTCGGCTACCCTAGGTCTTTCACAATTTTGAACTCCCAACGGTAAGATTAGGTTGGGGATGGGTTTTTTATGTTTGGGAATAAAGGGTAGTTTAGACATTTCACTTTTGCACAGTTAATTCCCTTTATATCCGTTAGTTTTTGGGCTCAAAGTGATATATTGGCCCTTAGTGGGGTGGCATTAAAATATTGGTCCATTTGAGGGGGTGGCGATGAAAATTTCCCCAATCGTAATTGGGAATTCATTGCCCTGACTTCCCACAAATCTCACACTAGTTATCTCGCCTTTATACGTATCTTTAATTACATCCACATATTTACTTGACACCCTTATTTTCACTAGGGCATGCTAGATTAAGTCTATAGGGCCTCGATCATAGGCTTTTTCTAGGTTAATAAAGATCATATGGAAGTCCTTCTTACTATCTCTATATCATTCCATGAGTCTCCTTAATAAGTAGATAGTTTTCAGTTGTGGATGTGCCTGACGTAAAGCCAAATTGGTTCACCAAATATAACTCTCTTTTCTTAAACGGGCTTCAATAACCTTCTCTCAAAATTTCATAGTGTGACTCATTAGCTTTATGCTTCTATAGTTATTGCAGCTTTAGATATCACCTTTATTATTGTAGATTGGGACTACAGTGCTTCTCCTCCACTCATCTGGCATCTTTCTTGTATTCATAATTTTGTTAAACATGTTGATTAACCAATAAACTCCACAACCTCCTAGGGTTTCCATACTTCTATTGGGATGTCATTTGTGCCTAGTGTTTTGTAGGGTTTCTTTAATGAAGTGACTATGAACCAGAGGGGTTTTTCTTTTTTGGGAGATGGTTCTATGTTTTGCAACGTGGTCCTGCAGCAGCATAGGGCCAATCACAGTGAACGTGAGATCATTAATAGGGATGGGATTTTCTCATGATATGAGGGGCACAGAGGTCATTTCACCTTGGATGGTGTGGGAGTGGAAGCCATGCTGCCAGGCAATGTTCTTTTTCTTTTTTCTTGATAGGTAGAAGTAGGGGTTTCATAGGCATTCAATCTACTTTTGGTCGGGCTGAGCCAATTTTGGTTCGAAATTGAGGCAATATGTAGCCAAATTGGTTCATTTTCAATCAATTCTGGTTTGATTCGGTTTGGTTTTTTTTTTTTTTTGTATTATCGATTTTAGCTATCAAACTCTTTTTATTTTTTTAGTAAAGCTAACATACTCATATCTATCTGATACTAGGTTTGATTTGATCCATTTTGGTTTTGGTTTTGGTTTTGGTTTTACATATATTTTAAGGGAGATTTTCACGTACCTCTCTTGAGATATCACATAGTTACAAAAATACTCTTCGGTTTTTAGAAATTTCGCATGCCCTGTACTTTTTCTTAAAAATTAACACATGCTCCCATTTCGTTAGTATAGTATTAACGTTAAAATCAATGGATAAAGTAACAAAAATACCCTTGCAAGAAAAAAGAGGAAAAAACCTACAACTCATCTTCTCCCAATCGTTTGGGATTTGAAAAAAAAAAGAAGATGAGTTGTAGGTATCTTTGTAGGGAACATCATAGAAGCCGAGATCTATGAGAGGCTGGTCAAATTCAAGTTCAAATCCTTTGACCTACGGCTGTTCCCACAGCTCATTCACCTTGTTGACAAAGTTTGGAAGTCAATGTTGATCATGTTCTTCCGTTCCCTTGCCCGCTACTCCACAATCTCATCAGGTTCATTGGCAGATCTCCTCCCACCGCCCAGCGTTTGGACCATCAATCGATCAATCATGAAATTAAAGAATTGCAGGGGAAATGGGAATTAATTGAAGAGGTGTCAAGGGCATCTCGAGCTTGCTTTTCAAACTTTGTAACTGATGAACAGCATATTTCTGCAAATACGAGAAAGACAAGGTGAGCTTCCCTTCACGGGTGCCTTCTCATGATTCCTAAATCTGGTGAAGTGAACTAACTAATCATTGCCTACCAAAAAAAAACTAACTAATCATTGGAGAAATAAATAAATGACTTCACTAATAATGCTTTAAATTCGTGGAAAAGAGCAGCACTACATGTGACGTGAGCAACCTGTCGCCCGGGCTAGGGTCTTAATTTGTTGCACCATTTCACTAATATGTCTTGAATCCTTGGAGCGGAACAAGAAGACCTCCTTCAAATAGATAGACCCTTGGAATTTCAGAGAGTTTGCGTCATGGAAACTGAATGGGGTTCATGGAACATTAAAAATTATACGGATAAACCAAGATCTATTACTGTCTTGTTGGTTGTTCACACTTTTGACGGTTGCAATCAACTTGGAAAGGAACCATGATTCCTTGAACTGGGAAGAGTATGGTTTCATTCTTCTGGTAAATCTGAATCATCAATTCCTTGGAAGGAGGGATATATACCTGCAACTCATTTAAACGATTTGGGGAAGATGAATTGTTGCAAGGGCATTTTTGTAATTTTACCCATTAATATTAAGGGGGAATTAATATTAATGACTGAACTCAATAAGAATACCAGAAGAACAAAACTTAGTATCACCCCTCCCTCCTCCCATAGGAGAGGGAGGGAGGGGTGACAGGCAGTGGGGGTGGTGGTGCGGGGTGGGTTTGCAAGGAGAAGGGTGGGGCGGGATTGAAGAGGAGGGGGATCAAGAGAATGGTTGCAAGAGAGAGTGATTAGTTCCGTTGGAGAAGAAGAAGGAGAGAAAGAGAGAAGGATGTTGGGGCATTTTGGGTTATTCATTTAACTTCTTTTACTCACGTTGGGGTTTGGTAAATCTTTTTAAATCAAATGACTTATGAATGTAAAACATAATTTACTGGTACTGGTTTTGTAAATCATTTTTTAATCTAAGTAGATCTAGGAAATTCCCCTTAATATTGACGTTATTAGTCATACATTAACGGAACAAGGGTATTGTTTGAGTTAAAATAAAACCGCAAGCGTACGGGTCAATCGTAGCTACGGGTCGAACACGAGGAGATATACGCCACTCTATTTAACTAACTTAAAAGTAATGCAAAATGAACCAAATTAAAGTGTTAAATTAAACTAATTAAACTAACGAAAATCAATGCATCCTAACTCATAAGCATCTAACAAAATTAAGAGATTAAATCGGCGTCCTAACACATGAGCATCTAACCTATCAAACTAAAGCGAATTGAAAGGAATAAAAATGCAGCCACACATACTAACCACATAAAAAGAAATACGGGAATAAAAATGCATCCATAAACCACAACCATATTAAAATAAAAGAAATAGAGGGGGAAGAAGAAGAAGATAGAGAGAGATAGAGGAGATGGAGAATGAGATTGAGAGTTTAGATAGTAAAACCTGGATGTGCTTGCATGAATGTAAATGAAAAGCTTGAATACTTGCATAAACTTACCATGACCTCCTCTTCTAAATCTTCAAGTTTTGTCATCAACTTAAGAACTTAGACTAGAAGGCTTAAAACCTAAACTAGAATTAAGAAATTACAACCCAATTGAAGACTTAAATTGAAATTAAAGCATAAACTAAACCTATTATAACCATTAACTAAAAATTATAAAAGCAAACTAGAACTTAGAAAAGCCAAAAATCACAAATTAGAAGGAGAAGAAAAGAAGAAATTTCACTAAGTGAATGAGCAAATTTTTACAAGAGAGGTAGGGGGTATTTATAGGTGGAAGAGAGGAGAAGAGAGAAGATGGAAGTGTAGGAGAAATATTCCCTAAGAAAGGAGAATATTCTCTTCTCTTTCCTCTTTTACAATGCCTTGAATCCTAAGAAAAAAGAAAAAAAATAGAAAGAAGAAGAAGAGAAGATTGTTTACATAGACCTTCTATTTCTAGAAAAATAAACTTCCAATTCTGACAAATGCTTCCTTTTCTTTGTAGATATCTTCTCCAAGCAATAAAATCAAAGCATCTTTGATTTTTCAACCTTCCATAGATGAGAAAATATATATCTATCCCAAGTAGAATTCCAGAAGTGCCCTTGAGAAGTTGGAGGAGAGAGAGAGTAAGGGTGATGACTAGGATTCCTTCAAGAATAAATAAAATACCTATTCTGTCCTTCAGAAAACTTGGAGCATGGGGTGCTTATATAAGTCTCACCATTGTGTTCCTTGCGAAAAATCACACAAAATAGACCCAAATTTCATCCAATTCGGAGTTGGGGAGCCCAAGATATCTCAAGTTGAAGTTGGAGTGTCCAGAGCCTTCCAAATGGAATCTTTCGGGTACAGTAAAGTAACTTCTGATAATTGCATTAAGGCCCCTAAAATCCGAACTTCCGCTTCACTTTGTCCCCATCCGATTATAAATAAACCCATGCAGACCATTTTCATGCATCGTTACGGAAACGGCCATAACTTCTTCGTTTCAACTCGGAATTAAGTGCCGTTTGAACCATTGCGAAGCTGACTCGATGGGCTATGCATCCATTTACACTTCTAAAAAGCTTAAAAACATCTCCTTAGCATCATCTCCTTCATTTTCATAACAATTCACCTAAACCCTGAAAAGCACAAGAAAGCACCGAGTAACTCTGTCCAATGTGGTAAAATGTATAATTTATGCCCTAAAATTTCACACATAAATGTGCTCATCAGATTCCCCCACACTTGAACGTTACTTGTCCTCAAGTAAAGCAAAAACAAAAACTAACCTAGAATGCAGAAAATCCTAACTCACTTTCGTAGGAATCACGGTTGCACTTAGCATGTGCAACAAGCCTTTTAACCCCTAGGTTACCTCTAGTGGACGAGTTGTGTCTCGTGGGTGTTTGCAGTGAATATACAGCCAAAATTCAATTGTAAATAAATGCTGCAAATTTTAATCATGGCATAAGTAGGACAGTGCACATAATCCCAAAAAGTGTTCAACTAATGATCAAGGAGCCAAAGGTTCCCCCACACTTGAATTTTATCACCCCACATCAATTCAAATAACAAGCATGCATCAAGTTCAAGGGATCTCCTCATATTTTCTGAACACTACTCACCTTCAAGTAAACCCCCCATAGCATCGATGGAACCAAAGACTTAGGCATTGAGTAATGTTGACCATACTTTTTTTTTTCCAGGCATTAAGGCAAAAAAATTTTTTCTTTCTCAACCACAAACTCTATTTCTACTCCACTACTGTTCTCTGAATGACATGGTGGAGCATACACCAGAGACCCAAATACTTGGTAGCTTCGCTTTTTGCATATATCCATAAGACATTGAGACATTGATGCAAGAGTTTTTTTATTTTTTTGAGTTTCCTTCCAAGGAATTTCGATCAAGTCACCCTGCTTCATGAGGCACAGTGCCCTGTCTAGTCCCAAGGAATTCCACTTTCTTTTCTATTCCTTGTTTTTTTTTTTTTTTTCTTTTTTTCATTCACTTCCACTTTCATGCCTTGCCTTGCCACAAACAAATTGGTCTCAACTACTAGCCAAAAGATCAAAGGGTCCATAAAACACATAGAGGAATCTAGCCATCAAATGAAATAACACTCATATTTTTCAATTCAATCCCTCTCACCGGATACAAATCAATTACCGTCCTTGAAAAGAGATTTTTTATTATTTCGCATGCTAGGATACCTAATTCCCTCTTTCTCTCGCTTTGCAATCAAAGAGACTTATGCACATACCAAAAAACTATCGCCACAATCAAAATTCACAAAATTCAAAATTCACAAAATTCACAATTAAAGTCCAACACACCCCCCCCACACTTAATTCATGCAGTGTCCTCAATGCATGCAGAAAAGAAAGAATAAGGATAAGGGAGGGGATACATACCAGGATATCAGGGGTCAAGGTAAAGAGGCTCATGGAGATTCATGACCTCTTCGTCAACTGGAGTAGGCATCTCTATGTACGGCTTCAATCTTTGGCCATTGACCTTGAAAGTAGCTCCTGTACTTGGATTGAGGACTTCAACAGCCCCATGAGGATAAACTTTTTGAACAATATAGGGCCCATCCCATCTAGAACGCAGCTTACCTGGAAAGATATGCAAACGAGAATTGTACAACAAAACATTCTGGCCTACCTCAAAAGATTTTCTCAAAATGTGCCTATCATGGAAAGCCTTTGGTTTTTCCTTATAAATTCGGGCATTCTCATATGCCTCATTCCTAAGCTCTTCCAACTCAAATAGTTGGAGTTTCCTATGGGCACCTGCAGTGTGTAGGTCAAAGTTAAGCTTCTTGATAGCCCAAAAGGCCTTGTGCTCAATCTCTACAGGTAAGTGACATGCCTTTCCATACACCAGACGGTACGGAGATTGACCAAGATCGGTCTTGAAGGCTGTCCTATGGGCCCACAAACGCATCTACCAATCGGTTAGACCAATCCTTGCGGTTCGGGTTGATGGTTTTCTCAAGAATTTGCTTGATCTGCCTATTTGAAACCTCAACCTGGCCACTGGTCTGGGGATGGTAGGGTGTGGCCAACTTATGGACGACACCATATTTTTTCATGAGGGCCTCAAAAGGCCGATTATAAAAATGCTTGCCCTGATCACTAATGAGAGCCCGGGGAGTACCAAAACGGGAGAAGATGTTCTTCAGAAATTTCACAACCACCTTGTGGTCATTGGTCTTACAAGCAACTGCCTCAATCCATTTGGACACATAGTCCACAGTAAGTAATATGTACATGTTACCAAAAGAGTTAGGGAAAGGCCCCATGAAATCAATATCCCATACATCAAACACCTCAACCACCAGAATTGGGTTGAGGGGCATCATATTTCTCTTAGTAAGACGTCCTAAGGATTGGCATGAAGAACATGTCCCGCAATAAGTAAAAGCGTCTTTAAACAGACTAGGCCAATAAAATCCACATCGTAAAACTTTGGCCTAGCTCTTATTAGGCCCAAAATGACCTCCACAAGCCTCGATCATGGCAAAAAGATAAGACAGATTGTTGCTCATGATCGGGACACATCTCCGGATTACTTGATCCGGCAGTCTTAAAAAGATAAGGATCATCCCAAAAGAAATACTTAACTTGTGAAAAGAAACGATTCTTATCTTGGGTGGACCAATGTGCAGGTGTCACACCAGTAACCGGATAATTAACAATGTCGCAAACCAAGGTTCACTAGACACCGCCATCGATACTCATCAGGAAAATTCTCGTTGACCGGAGAATCAACGATCAAGGAATTAGGCAGCCGGATAGATGGTCTGCAACCAAATTTTCACACCCTTTCTTAGCCCTAATTTCAAGATCAAATTCTTGTAACAAAAGGACCCACCTAATGAGGCGAGCCTTGGCATCTTTCTTCTACATAAGATATTTGATAGTCGCATGGTCAGTATAAACAATCACATGTGATCCAACCAAGTAGGGCCTAAACTTCTCTAAAGCAAACACAACAGCTAAAAATTCTTTCTCGGTGGTGGTATAATTAAGTCGTGCATCATTAAGAGTCCTACTTGCATAATAAATCACATGGGGCAATTTATTGATTCTTTGCCCAAGAACAGCCCCTATAGCAAAATCAGAGGCATCACACATAAGTTCAAATGAAACTGTCCAAATTGGAGCTTGAATAATGGGGGCTGAAGTCAACGTTCTTTTCAATTGCTCAAAACTATCATGACACTTAGAAGAGAAATCAAATGGGCAGTCCTTTGCCAAAAGAGAGGTGAGAGGTCTAGCTATCTGGCTAAAATCCTTGATGAATCTCCTGTAAAAACCTGCATGGCCAAGAAAAGATCTAATGTCCTTCACACTCTTGGGTGGTTGTAAATTGGCAATAAGGTCTACCTTAGATCTATCAACCTTGATCTCTTCTTTGGACACAATGTGACCAAGAACTATACCTTGCTTTACCATGAAGTAGCATTTCTCCCAATTCAAGACCAAGTTCTTTTCTATGCATCTTTTAAGAACCAAAGAGAGATGATGCAAGCAATTAGAAAAAGTAGAGCCGTGAATAGAAAAATCATCCATAAACACCTCTAAGAAGTGCTCTACCATATCAGAAAAGATACTCATCATGCACCTTTGGAATATAGCAGCGGCATTGCAAAGCCCAAAAGGCAAACGCCGGTAAGCAAAGGTTCCATAAGGGCATGTGAAAGTGGTCTTGTGTTGGTCCTCTAGAGCAATAGGAATTTGGTTATAGCCTGCATAACCATCAAGAAAACAATAATATTCATGGCCAGCTAGTCTCTCTAACATCTGATCAATAAAAGGTAAGGGGAAGTGGTCCTTCCAAGTTGCCGCATTCAATTTCCTATAGTCAATGCACACTCTCCATCCTGTTTGGATACGGGTTGGAATCAACTCATTATTAGCATTCTCAACTACAGTGACTCCTCCTTTCTTAGGCACAACCTGCACAGGACTCACCCATTGGCTATCAGAAATAGGATAAATGATGCCATGATCCAAGCATTTTAGGATCTCTTTCTTGATTGCCTCTTTCATCACAGGATTAACCCTCCTTTGGGGTTCCCTAGAAGGTGTGGAACTCTCCATCAGATGTATATGATGTTGAACAATGGAGGGGCTAATACCTTTGATGTCAGACATGGTCCAACCTATGGCTTCCTTATTGTCCTTTAGAAGCTTAATCAACTCTTCTTCCTGAATAGAAGTCAAATCAGAAGCAATAATAACAGGAAGAGTATGATCATGTCCTAAGAAGACATACTTGAGGTTGGAGGGCAATGCCTTCAACTCTAATGTGGGGGGCTCAATAATAGAGGATTTGGGAATGGAAGTGGATAGGGGTCCAAGGGACTCCAAAGGTGGTTGGATGCTCCAGACCTTAGATAAGGGAGTATCATCAACACCCTCCAATTCTTGCATATATTCTTGAAATCCCGAATCAAAATCAATCTCAAAGAACGTATCAATATCATCGGGAAATCCTTGAAGCATATGCACCTCTTCATCCATGTTAGGCTGCTTGCCCAACCTAAACACATTGAAGTCAACTGAAGTATTGCCAAAAGATAATTTCATGAGACCATTCCTACAATTGATTAAAGCATTACTGGTAGCTAGGAATGGTCTACCCAATATGATTGGGATTTGGTCCTTAAAGTTGGCAGTGGGTTGGGTATCTAAAACAATAAAATCTATAGGAAAAATAAATTCCCCAACCTTCAACAGGACATCCTCAATCATTCCCTTAGGAACTTTAACCGATCGATCTGCAAGTTGAAAAGTAATTTTGGTCGGTTTCAGTTCTCCCAATCCCAGTTGTTGGTAGACATGAAAGGGTAAGAGGTTCACACTTGCACCAAGGTCCAATAAGGCATGATCAATAGTAGTATGGCCTATAGTTCAAGAGATGGTGGGGCTTTCCGGATCCTTATGCTTGGCTGCTACTGGCTGTGAGATTAGAGAACTAATGTTAGCAGCCAAGAATGCCTTTTTAGGCACATTGATGGTCCGCTTTTGGGTGCATAAGTCTTTGAGGACTTTAGCATAAGCGGGGATCTGGGCAATAGCATCCAACAAGGGGATATTCACCTGAACCTGTTTGAACACATCCAATATCTTCTCCATAGAAGGAGACTTCTTGCTAACCAACCTATTTGGGAAAGGGGCAGGTGGGGTATAAATTCTTTTAGGGTTGGTCTTTTTAACTTCCTCAACAGAATCCTCTTTGGTTTCCTCAACCAAATCATCTGGTATATCTTTAGGTTCATCAGACGAACCTAAAACTATAGGCACTTCAATGGCCTCTTCAGAAGGGGGAGAGTCAACAAGAGTATGAAATGATAAAGACTGAGGTGCACTAGCCTGTTGATACTCACGGCCACTCCTTAAAGCATAAACAACATTTACCTGTCTAGAGGGCCCTTGGTGCTGTTGGCCTTGTGCAACATTGGTTGGAGGAGCTTGGGTACCTTGCTGAATATGAACCCAATGCCTAGGATTTGGCTCAGGCTGGCTAGGTAACTTCCCTGTTTCCCTCTCATGCATGATAGTGACAAGCTAAGTGAGTTATTTTTCCATGTTATTATGGCTTGTCATGAGAAGAGCTATCTTGTTGTCCATCTCATTCAGTCTTGTTGTCTCTCCTATATTGGTAAACCCTGGGGGTTGCTGATAAGGTGCAAGGAGAGGAGGCCTAGCAGAATTAATAGAAGGTCCTGGATGAGGACGAGGGGGAAAGGGGTTAGGAGACATTCCTTGGCTTTGTGGTGCATAGTTGGTCCTTTGGGCACCAACCTGGCCTTGATGGTTAAAGTTGGATGGGCCTGCTTGGTTCCCTTGATTCCATGAGAAATTGGGGTGATTTCTCCATCCTGGATTGTAAGTATTGCTATATGGGTTATTTTGGTAGAGAGCACTTACATTCTCAGTGCTGGAATTGCCCCCCAAGGTGTTGGGACATTCCTCAGAAAGGTGTCCAGGGGTTTGGCACCAACTGCATACCGACACATGGTTGACCTGGTTGACCGGATTAACTGGTATAGACTCTTTAAGAACTATGGACTCCAACCGTTTTATGAGGCTATCAAGTTTGGCCTCCTTGGCTGGCATACCCTCAATGAGATACCCCTTAGTGGTCCTTTCAGCCTCTTGGGAAGATTCCCATTCCCTAGTCTTATCAGCCAAGTTGGTTAAGAATGTCCATGCATCATTCTCCTCAGAAAAAGAAGTAAAGCCTGCTGGACATATAGATTCTACAAGTTGCTTGGTCTGATAATCAATACCCTCATAAATAATTTGGCATAGCTCCCACAAGTCAAAACCATGGTGAGGGCATTCTAAGAGGAGGTCCTTGAATCTTTCCATGAATTTAGAAAAGGACTTATGTGGTTTCTGCCTGAACTGGAGGATGTCACTTTTAAGCTTATTGGTCTTGTGAAGAGGGAAGAATTTTCTCAAAAAGATAATGGTGAACTCATCCCATGTATTAATGGAGTTTGTTGGCAGTCCATAGAGCCACTTCTTGGCCTGGTCTTTCAGGGCAAAGGGTATAAACCTAAGCCTAATTGCATCATCAGTTAAATTTTGGACCTTAATTAGAACACAGACCTCCTCAAATTCCCTAAGGAAGAGATATGCATCCTCATTAGCCATCCCATGGAAATGGGGTAGCATGCTGATGAAGTTGGTCTTGAGTTCATAGTTATTCCCTGTAACAACAGGCAGACTAATGCATGAGGGCTGTGCAGCCCTGGTGGGGTAAAGCCTATCCTTAAGAGTCTTGGGTTGTTGGTCACCCATGGTCAAAGGTGGTAGAGAAAGTGGTCTTCTAATAAGACGATTACTTGAATCACGAGTCCACACCTTAGCCACCTAAATAGATATGAGGTCTCCTTTAGAAAAATTAAAGAAAAAAAAAAACACTTAAAAAAAAAAAAAACTAGAAACAAGAGGGACCCCAAGGTAGATAGTGCATCTCTATCCCTCAAAAATCGAAACAATGGTTCAAAAGCTGTAAGGATGCCATATAGGTTGACAGCAAGGGAACCCGTATAGTCTTCTATAGCCACCTACGTGCGACTCCAATATGGATTCTGATGTAGAATGGAGGTCTACTATACGTTTATGTTTCCAACATTCTCACTATGTCGCTTTCCTGTTATCAAGAGTGGTCACCTCCAAAGATAAGTCACATGTCAATCCACCCAACCAAGTCAAGATGTAGCGTCATAGGTAACTTAATCCTATGAGGGACACCAAAAGATGGAGGGTTGAAGCATATGAAGGACTTTAGATTGGGCGCACACTATTTGAAACGGAAGAGAAACAAGAAGAGGTTTTCAAAACTGATTTTTTTTTTTCAAAAAAAAAGAAGAGAAAATAATAAACTAAAACACTTGAACTACTTAAAAATCAAATAAATAAAATGGACAATAATCTCCTAAGAAGGCGCCAAAAACTTGTTTGAGTTAAAATAAAACCGCAAGCGTACGGGTCAATCGTAGCTACGGGTCGAACACGAGGAGATATACGCCACTCTATTTAACTAACTTAAAAGTAATGCAAAATGAACCAAATTAAAGTATTAAATTAAACTAATTAAACTAACGAAAATCAATGCATCCTAACTCATAAGCATCTAACAAAATTAAGGGATTAAATCGGTGTCCTAACACATGAGCATCTAACCTATCAAACTAAAGCGAATTGAAAGGAATAAAAATGCAGCCACACATACTAACCACATAAAAAGAAATAAGGGAATAAAAATGCATCCATAAACCACAACCATATTAAAATAAAAGAAAAAGAGGGGGAAGAAGAAGAAGATAGAGAGAGATAGAGGAGATGGAGAATGAGATTGAGAGTTTAGATAGTAAAACCTGGATGTGTTTGCATGAATGTAAATGAAAAGCTTGAATACTTGCATAAACTTACCATGACCTCCTCTTCTAAATCTTCAAGTTTTGTCATCAACTTAAGAACTTAGACTAGAAGGCTTAAAACCTAAACTAGAATTAAGAAATTACAACCCAATTGAAGACTTAAATTGAAATTAAAGCATAAACTAAACCTATTATAACCATTAACTAAAAATTATAAAAGCAAACTAGAACTTAGAAAAGCCAAAAATCACAAATTAGAAGGAGAAGAAAAGAAGAAATTTCACTAAGTGAATGAGCAAATTTTTACAAGAGAGGTAGGGGGTATTTATAGGTGGAAGAGAGGAGAAGAGAGAAGATGGAAGTGTAGGAGAAATATTCCCTAAGAAAGGAGAATATTCTTTTCTCTTTCCTCTTTTACAATGCCTTGAATCCTAAGAAAAAAGAAAAAAAATAGAAAGAAGAAGAAGAGAAGATTGTTTACATAGACCTTCTATTTCTAGAAAAATAAACTTCCAATTCTGACAAGTGCTTCCTTTTCTTTGTAGATATCTTCTCCAAGCAATAAAATCAAAGCATCTTTGATTTTTCAACCTTCCATAGATGAGAAAATATATATCTATCCCAAGTAGAATTCCAGAAGTGCCCTTGAGAAGTTGGAGGAGAGAGAGAGTAAGGGTGATGACTAGGATTCCTTCAAGAATAAATAAAATACCTATTCTGTCCTTCAGAAAACTTGGATCATGGGGTGCTTATATAAGTTTCACCATTGTGTTCCTTGCAAAAAATCACACAAAATAGACCCAAATTTCATCCAATTCGGAGTTGGGGAGCCCAAGATATCTCAAGTTGAAGTTGGACTGTCCAGAGCCTTCCAAATGGAATCTTTCGGGTACAGTAAAGTAACTTCTGATAATTGCATTAAGGCCCCTAAAATCCGAACTTCCGCTTCACTTTGTCCCCATCCGATTATAAATAAACCCATGCAGACCATTTTCATGCATCGTTACGGAAACGGCCATAACTTCTTTGTTTCAACTCGGAATTAAGTGCCGTTTGAACCATTGCGAAGCTGACTCGATGGGCTATGCATCCATTTACACTTCTAAAAAGCTTAAAAACATCTCCTTAGCATCATCTCCTTCATTTTCATAAGAATTCACCTAAACCCTGAAAAGCACAAGAAAGCACCGAGTAACTCTGTCCAATGTGGTAAAATATATAATTTATACCCTAAAATTTCACACATAAATGTGCTCATCAGGTATGTGTTAAATTTTTATAAAAGTAGAGACACGTGAAATTTCCTAAAATTGACGGGTGTTTTTATAATTACGGGTACGTGAAAAATTCCCTATAATCAAAAGATAATTTGTTTATAACTGTTGGGACATAGAACCGGGCATAACGAGAACGATCTGCACTGGATGAGAATCCTAGACAAAGTTACGGGCTTGTTGTCTAACCATATGGCAGCGAACACTGAAGGAACGACCTTCACTGCTTGCGTAAATGACACTAAGTCTATCAGGGACCAACAAGGTCCGAGACTTTCGCCCACGTCATGCTTAATCCGGCGCATGGGAAGTAATGGATAAACATTATCCCCACACTTCACTCTATATCGGTCTCACTCCACTCCGAGATTCCAACTTACCTATTCGGGCACGACTCTATTCTTTGGCCACCTTAAGAAGGGAGGTAACACACATCCAAACCATCTGAATTTTGATTAATTTGACTATTGCTCAGAGATCTAACTTAAGCATCGGAGTGAGATCACCGGTGCCGCCCGGTACTCTCTACTAATCCTTGTTTTGTAGGCAGAGTTCGCTTCAGCCGGATCTTTGACGCAACAGTTTGGCGCCGTCTGTGGGAACGTTCATTCTCAAGGCCCAAAATCTCTATCGGAAAAACAGCCAGAATCATGACAGGAGAACATAATGTCATTCCTTCCAACACCGGAATTCCCTCGGTCGTGGAAAACTCGGTAACACTCCGGACAACGAAGAGCACTCGTGGTGGTGGGAATGTAGGGAAACAAACCCAACAACGGCGAACGAAGACTGCATCCTACGACCCCTAGCTATTGGTAGCAACAGAAGCAGCAGGAACCCAACCCTTAGCAGCATTAGAGACTGGCCAAACTGCGACACAGGATCAGGGCCAGTCCAGTCGTGGTACCAGGGCATTGCCTCCCCCGCCACAGCTGCCTCAGGGATTTGTCCCAGAGACTGATCCTAGCTCGCCTACCAATGTCGACCAAATCCAGGACCTGCAGCAACAAGTCCTCGATCAGAATGGGGTCCTTAGGGACGTAGTTCGTGAAATGCAGGCGTTGAGGGTAGCTACTATGGTGGCGGCTGCAGTCGCAAGCTTGCCACCAACATCGGTGCCACCTCCAGCACCGATCCTGCCTCCCGTACTCCCCAGGACTACCTAAGAAAACCAGAGGCTCACGAGAGATGACGTACGAGTGACAAGGAGTAGGGCAGGGTCATCGCACCCATCCAGGCGGGAGCTACCCCCTCCAAGAGCTGTGCGCACGGGGAACCTGCCTACTAGGAACAGGTCCTCATGTATTAAGGAGCTATCAGTATCCACTGGCCGAAGAACTGGCAGAACTGAGAAAACCCGTTACAAAGCCTCAGACGCAAACACCGATCGAGTGACCTAGAGGAGGTCGCCCTGACAAGATCTCAAGGACGAGTTGAACGCCCACCGTACGCATATTGACGCCGTCAACAATCAGATTGTGGAAAGCAAGCTTGATCGTAAGCTTAGAGAGATGAACATGAAGATCGCGGCCCTGGAGAAGGGAACCACCCCAGAGGAAAGTTTCAGACTAGGCCAACATCCTTTTACGGTTGAGCTCATGAGGGACGAGCTTCTTAAGGGCTTTAAGCCCCCTACGTTCGAGGCTTATGATGGGAAAGTCGATCCCAATGACCATATCAGTTACTTCAACTCCATGATGACGGTCTATGGCGGGTCCGATGTGGTGTCGTGTCACTCTTTCCCCACCTCTCTCAAGGGGCCCGCGGCACTATGGTTCGCGAAACTGAAGCCCAACTCCATCCAAAGCTTCACCGAGTTGGCCAAGGCCTTTGTAAGTCGCTTCCAGAGTAGCGTGAAGAAAAAGAAGACCGCAACCAATCTTTTAGCCGTCAAGCAACGTTCTGATGAGTCCATCAGAGATTATATCACCCGCTTCAACGCGGAGAGCCTAGAGATTAAGGACCTAGACGATGCTATGGCCTTCAACGCCCTGCATAATGGGGTCACCAACCACGACCTGGTGAAGTCGCTCGCACTGGACCCAATGACGACCATGCTGCAGCTACTGGATCGCTGCTACCAATATGCCAACATGTTTGATATCATGAAGGCAAGAAAGGCAGTGGATGGCAAGGCCCCTAAGAAAAGGAGGGCAAGCGAGAAAGATGAGAAGAAGGGCACTAAGAGAGCGAGGTTTGATAGAGACCAAAGTCCTGATTACACCCCACTCAATACCACCAAGACCAAGATCCTGATGGAGGACTACGACCGGGGCCTACTGCAATGGCCTAGGCCGATGTTCTCAAATCCCGAGGACAGAAACAAGAACAAATACTGCAAGTTCCATAAAGATGTAGGGCACGATATTGAGGACTGCAGGCAATTAAAGAGAGAAATTGTTACACCCACACCCCAATTATCCCCTTATACTCGGGGCAGTCTGGACCTTTATCTAATAGGTATTGCCTTATGACCATAGTCAAACCTGATGGCTTTGGGCTGGAAATACCATAGGAAGGACCCCCTTGAAGTTTTGTAAGTGTGGGCCAAAGCCCCGCCATTCTCCTTGAAGTTTGGGCCATGACAGTAGCACCGGAGTCATGATCGGATCCACTACTGGTGAATCCGATCGATAATCTGCTCATGCTGTCATCAGCCTTTTTGGCTAGTTTTCCTATGGGACCCACATCCCCGTGTCCTGGACACATTAATTAAACCCTTGGACCATGTGGACCCCCACCCTTACCCTTGGTTGGTCGAGTGGACCTTGAAAGTGGGACCCATAAAGCCTAAGTTGGGTAAATAATGGGTTTTAATGACTTAACTTAAAACCAAATAGGCCCTAGTGGACAATGGAGTCCTATGGACTTAGGGTGAACCCCAAACATACCCTAACCAGCTATGTGGACCTAAAGGCCAATGGCTTGAGCCAAACATGGCTTAAGACCAACCCAAAACCCATTTTAAGTCCTAAGGACCTAAACCCATCCTAAGACCCCTAACCAAACACTCCCTAAGGTCCCTTCTACTCCCTTAAGTTAAGAGAACCCCCTTTGATTTCTCTCATTTCTTCCCCTCCCCAAAACCGTGGAGGAGAAGAGACAAGAGAAGGAGAAGAAGGAGGAAGAAAGAGGGAAGAAGTAGGAGTGGAAGAGGAATGAGAGGGGAAGGGAAGAAGATGGGAGCTATGCCAAAATGGCTGGCTGCCCCACATCTCCTCCTCTTGCTGATCGGACCTAGAAGGAAGAAGAAGGTGAAGGAGAAGAGATGGAAAGGAAGGGAGAAGAGAAAGGGGGCTCACCTAGCCCTGGATCTCACCTCCCCATCGGAGGATCTCACTGAGGTAAGCTCCTCGAACCTGGTTCTTCCCTATTGTTCCCCTTTGTTTTGATGTTTCCTGAGCTGGGACTGACCTAGGGTTCCATTTGGGACTCAAGGTGGAGTTCGATCCTTAGATGGAGCTCTAATGGAGCTGACCTAGGTCTGGTTTAATCCCCTGGGTGCTGCAATGACAGCCATTGTTGGAGAACCTGGGTTTTAAACCTTGAAACCCATCTTTGTGGACTGAATTGAGACCTAACCTTGTGGATCTTGGATCCATGAGCTCAAGCCTAGGATCTAGTGACCCTAGGAATGCTTAGACACCCCTCCCCTATTCCTGAGATGCTAAGGTGCTCCAAGCTCCAAGCTGGAGCTGAAACTCTTGCAAATCTCGAAAGAGACTGTCGATGGACAAATGACCGGATCCACATATCGTGGTACCGCCTGTCAGTCCGCCCAGTGTAAATCCTATGTTCTGGCCTGAGTGAACGATAGCATGGATTCACTCTGTTTGCCTCCACCCGGGACCTGTCGCTCTCGGGTCTATCTTAGGAAATCGGACGGATGTAGGGGCGGACCCAAGATGCACATCCGCTCGTGGATCTGCTCCCTTTTAAGTGTGCCTTAGGTGTCGAATGTATCAACCACCAGACTCAAGTAAGAAGTTTCACTTGTGGATCCACTCGCCCTGCCTTTACCTCTTGGCCTAAACGGAGTCAGGGGAGGAGTCACCCTATTTTCCTCCGCCCGTGAGTTCGCTCTGCTGTCTTGGTTGAAACTTGGTTTTAACCATTTGGGGCCTAGCATGGGACCCTTCTATACCCATTTTATTGCTTTCTTTTGTATGATAGGTCGATGCACTAGTGAGATTCATTTGAATCACGTGGGATGACACCCGATGCCCGGGGAGATACATGCCAATCACGCCCGGTGACACCTATGCCTAGTGAGTGGGTTCTGGGTGACTTTGTTGGGTTTGAATATTATATAATTGTTATTATTAAGCATGCTATGTATATTTATAAGCATGGTGCACATTGCATTTTATTCAATTATGAATTATTGAGAATGTGATAGTATAATGCTCACCATTGTATCGGACTGCGGTGCCAGGTGTGCCGATACCGGAGTCCCAATTTATTTAAATTATGAAAACTGTTGTATTGCATCCTGAACTGTATGTGCCGTGCTGTACTAGTACCCGGGGACTAGATGGAATGGGACGTTAATGCCCCCAGAATACCTCTCGGGATAATAGGACCTGCATATAGTATATTTGTGGCTAGGATGCTTGTTCCCTTATGCTACGACCCTTGCCAACAGGGGTTTATGTGTTGGATAGTCTGAGCACCTGCGGTCTATGGAGGTGGGAGAGGCCAGGGCAGGGGTAGTGATGGCTATCGGGGTTTGCCACTGGGTGGTCATGATGGCTTCTATCGGCGCAGGTCCTCAGGTGATAGTTGAGGATTCATTGGGGCGATAGGATAAGTGACCCTCAATGTCTCCCGAGCTATCACAGTAGCATATACTTGACTGATAGAATTGTGTGTTAGGTGAAAAATGAATCTAACATTAGCATGCATCATTCTGTTTGATATTGATTATGTGATGTGTGCGCATTCCCCTTTGCTCCTTCACTAGCTAAGTGTAGCTAACCCCGTTGTACAACCAATTTTTAGTTTATATGCAGATAGCCTCTTGACGAGCACCGTTGGATGCGAATCAAGTGAAGTTGATGACATGGCTTGGATGTAGATGTACACCCAAGGATTTGTGCCCTTGGGGCAATTGTTTATTTATTTAATTTCTGTATTCTTTTCCACTTCCATGTATAAACTGTATATTATTTATAGGGAGAGTAATGATTGGTTACTTATGTAGAAATATAATATGTGATATTATTAGAGAACCGATGCTCTATAATTTTGCATGATTTAATTTAATTTTGCTTCTACTAACTCTGTAATTGGAACGGTTTATTCCTTTGTACATTCCTTATTGTTATCAAGAAGTGATGACAAGGTGGATTGTGACTTGGGACACTGCATCCGCGATCCTGGTAGGTGTTGGGATGATGTGAGATTATCCCAGTTATACCCCTATGTGGCAATATATAATACATCGGGATAGAGGAGTGACAGAAATAGAGGACGTGATCCAGAAGGGCCACCTGAAGCATTATGTCAAAGGAGATATGAAAGAGAACTCTAGAGGTCGTGAAGCTGTAAGAAACGATCGCAGAGGAGACAATAGAGCTCGTAGAAGAGATGATCGAGGTCGTCAGGATGACCGGCGTGACGATCACAGGGAGGTCCGTAGAAACCAGGACGAGGGCAACATGTCCATGGCCCCTGCTATCCTCACCATACTGGGAGGACCGGGTCAAGAGTTGGCACGCAAGGCTAAGGCAAAAGCGCGATTCGTGGTGGTAGCTGAGGTCCCCGAAAAGAAAGCATGAACCAAGCCCGTGATCACATTCTCGGACAAAGACATGGAGGGGCTGAGCTGGCCACATGACGATGTTGTCGTGGTTCAGGCAGTTATAGCCAACCGACCAGCCCATAGGATTTTGGTGGATATTGGAGCATCCGTGGATATGCTATCCTACGATGCGTACTTGCAGTTCGGGTTCGAGCCGGGCACGTTGAAGCCCGAGATAGAACCTTTGTACGGGTTCTCCGGTGCACCAGCCCCAATTGAGGGATCAGTGGAGCTCTTGATGACAGTAGGAACTGCTCCTTGTTAGAAGACTGTAAAGGTTAACTTCATGGTTGTTTGAGTGGCGACCGCCTATAACGTCATACTAGGCAAACCTAGCCTAAACAAGCTAGGAGCAGTCGTCTCCACCAAGCATTTGAAGGTTAAGTTCTCCACCCACAATGGCATAGGGGAGTACCAAACGGAGCAGAAGAAAGCCCGCGAGTGCCATGTAGCATTCTTGAAAGGGATCAAGGGCAATTGTAGGGGAATGGCCTACCAGGTAGAGGTCGCGAATAATCACGCAAAGGGGATAAACCCTACCAGAGGGGCGAGCTAGTTGAAGAGCTTGTGGAGGTCCCACTCGATGAGCAAGATCCTACCAGGACAATAAAAATAGGATCCCTGCTGAAAATCGAGGAAGCAAAGGAACTCACCATGTTCCTCCAAAAGAATGAGGATGTGTTCGCTTGATCGGCAGCTGACATGCCAGGCATACTGTGCCATATTGCAGAATACGCCTTGCATGTGGATTCAACTAGAAAGCCAGTACAACAGAAGAGGAGGACGTTCGCCCCAGAGCGACAGGCCGCGATGAAAGAAGAAATTGAGAAACTGAAGACGTATGGCTTCATCAAAGAGGAAAAATTCCCCACATGGCTTGCAAACGTGGTGATGGTCCCCAAACCGAACGAAAGGTGGAGGATGTGTGTGGACTACATTGACCTCAACAAGGCATGTCCAAAAGACGAGTACCCATTGCGAAGGATTGACCTCCTGATAGACGCGACGGCGGGGCATGAGAGGCTGAGCTTCATGGATGCTTACTCTGGGTACAACCAGATCATGATGAAAGAGGGAGACGAAGCTTTCACGGTATTTTGATCCAACCAGGAAAACTTCTGCTACCTAGTGATGCCATTTGGGCTAAAGAACGTAGGGGTGACCTACCAACGAATGGTAAACAAGTTGTTTAAAGCCCAGATAGGCAGAAACATGGAGGTTTACGTGGACGACATGCTGGTAAAGAGCATAAGAGCCCAACATCACCTGACAGACCTGGACGAAGCATTTCAGGTACTGAGGGCCCACCAAATGAAACTGAACTCAGCTAATTGCACCTTCGGAGTCAGCTCGGGCAAGTTCCTGGGTTACATGGTGTTGCAGAGAGGGATCGAGGCCAACCCTGCAAAAATTAAGGCTATACAGGAGATGAGCCCGCCTAGGACAGTTTGAGAGGTGCAAAGACTGAATGGAAGGATCGCGGCACTGGCGCGCTTTGTGTCCTGTTCGGGGGACAAATGCTTGCCCTTCTTCAAAACTTTAAAGAATTTGAAAGATGTCAAAGGGTTCACGTGGACGGAAGAATGCCAAAGAGCTTTCGAAGACCTGAAAGCATATCTCGCCAATCCGCCCCTACTGAGGGGCCCAGTGCTAGAAAAGGAGCTACTACTATACTTGGCAACATCACCAGTAGCAGTAATCGTAACTCTTGTGAGAGAGGAAGACGGGATTTAGAAAGCCGTGTATTATGTCAGCCACATCCTGCTAGTCGTAGAAACTTGCTACCCTAAGATCGAGAAGCTCGCGTTCACACTAGTAAAGGCAGCGCGAAAGCTAAGGCCATACTTCCAGGCCTACCCTATAGCGGTTATGACTGACCTGCCCCTGAAGAAAGTTCTTCACAAGCCCGACGTATCCGAAAGGTTAACCGCATGGGTAGTAGAGCTAAGCGAGTATCAGATCGAGTATCGGCTAAGAACGGCTATAAGGGGTAAGCCCTGGCGAATTTCGTGGTTGAATGCACACAAAGCGAGAATGAGCTAAAGCCCTATAGAAGTAGAGACTAGCCCAGAACCATCTTGGACTATGTTCGTGGATGGGTCGAGTAATTCGGAGGTCAGGGGGGCTGGCTTTATCTTAACAAGCCCTGAGGGCTTTAGAGTGCAGTTCGCGCTACGGCTGAACTTCTTAGCCTCAAACAATGAGGCCGAGTACAAAGCGCTAATCGCAGGACTAAGGACTGCCAGGGCCATACAGGTCCAGAGGTTGGCCGTGCGAGCTGACTCACAACTGATCGTGAATCAGGTCAATGGGGATAATGAAGCCAAGGACAATCGGATGGAAGCATACCTAAGAGAAGCCAAAAAGTTGTTAGGCTCGTTCGAAGCGTTCAGGATAAGCAAGGTGCCACGAGGCAAGAATGAGAAGGCAGTTGCTATCTCGCGCCTGTCAACAGAAGAGGTAGCCAGGCTTGATAGCTCAGTATACGATGAGCAGCTTTATGAACCCTCCCACTAAGTTCTTGAGGTCGCGCAGGTTGAGATCGAGCCTAGTTGGATGGACCCAATCGTCACGTACTTAAGAGACGACGTCCTACCAAGAGACATGGTCAAAGCATGAAAAGTTTGAGGTCGAGCAGCTCGATACAAGCTGATAGAGGGCGTACTATATAAAAGATCGGTCCCCGGCCCGTTGCTAAAATGTCTGACCCCGACATATGCTCTGAAAGCCCTAACAGAAGTCCACCAAGGCATATGTGGCAGTCACATGGGGGGACGCCATCTAGCCTATAAAGTGCTGAGAGTCAGGTTTTACTGGCCCAACATGCAAAAAGAAGCAATTCAGTATGTAAGGAGGTGCGAACAATGTCAAAAGTTTGCAGCAATTCCGCGCCAGCCCGCTGCATAGCTAGCTTCCATCCTCAGTCCTATCCCCTTCGCCATGTGGGGAATGGATATCCTAGGAAACTTCACCCCAACTTCAGGGGGGAGGAAATATTTGGTCGTTGCGGTTGATTATTTCACCAAGTGGGTAGAGGCTATGCCGATAGCAAAGATCACACGGCAGCAAATGGAGAAATTCTTTTGAGATAGGGTTATCTATCGGTTCGGGCTACCAAAGATACTGGTGACAGATAATGGGATGTAATTCAATAACCCGTAATTCAGGGCGTTCTGTGCCCAATACGACATCGAACTCCTAACGACCTTAGTTACTTATCCGCAAGCAAATGGACGGGCAGAAGTAACCAACCGCACCCTACTGGCGGGAGTTAAAAGAAGGTTAACTGAGGCAAAGGCGAAATGGGTCGATGAACTACCCAGTGTCTTATGGTCATAAAAAACCATAGTTCGAACGCCCACAGGGGAGAGTTCGTTCTGGTTAGTTTATGGGACTGAGGCCCTAGCGCCAGTCGAGCTGGTAGCGGGCCCACTCAGGAGTTTAAACTTCAACGAAAGAACGTACCAGGACGGGTTGAGGGCCAATATGGACTTCCTTGATGAAGTCAAGGAAGACGCATTAATGAGAAACGTAGCTTACCAGCAGAGAACGGCTTGCTACTATAACTCTAAAGTCAAGGAGAGGACGTTCAGAGCTGGAGACTTGGTTTTGCGAAAAGTAAGCGCCTCCCAACCACAGCGGCAAGGCAAGCTGGATGCAAACTGGGAAGGTCCATATGTGGTCTCCAAGCAGATCAGGCCAGGGACTTATCACTTGAAGACCTCGGGGGGCAACAAGATACCACGACCCTGGAATTCAAAAAATTTGAAAATTTTTTACCAGTAAGAGGTCGTTGTAAACAATTGCCTATGATTAATGAAATCTCAGTTTACGTCCAATTTTTGTGCAAGTATCAAGGAAAGTCTAGCTCACTGAGTTAACATAAAAGCCTGGTCTCTCTGGTCAGCACGAAAGTCTAGCTCACTGAGTTAGCATAAAAGCCTGGTCTCTCTGGTCAGCACGAAAGTCTAGCTCGCTGAGTTAGCATGAAAGTCTGATCTCTCTGGTCAGCACGAAAGTCTGGCTCACTGAGTTAGTAAAAAAGCCTGGTCTCTCTGGTCAGCACAAAAGTCTAGCTCGCTGAGTTAGCATGAAAGTCTGATCTCCTAGGTCAGCACAAAAGTCTAGCCCTTTGGGTTAGCATGAAAGATTGATCTTTTTGATCAGCGCCAAGGCCTAGCTCGTTGAGTTAGCATGAAAGACTAGCCTCTAAAAGGCAACACAAAGGCCTAGTTCGCTACGCTAGCGTCAAAAAGTAGCAACCAAAATTAGTACTAGAGTATGGCTCATACAGGCAACAGAAAGTGCTAGCTAACAAAAGGAATAACACAGCAAGATCGTGACTGACAGAAACAGAGAAAAGAGCACAAGTAAGCAATAAAAGAATCTTTTATTAATATTTTTCTGAAGCGCAATTACATGAGGAGATCACCGCATACAAAAATAGCTACAGAGATCGTGTCATAATCCAAATACACCTCCATGTAAGGAGAAAACGTGGCAAACTAGAGCCCACCAACAACATGAGTTAAGAGTAGACCATCTTGGTGCTCTCAAACAGAAGAAGGCTGATGAAGCGCAAGCACCAGGGGTCGCGAAGTGTGAGACAGGAGTAGCAATAACAACAGCATCGGATAGATCGATACTGAGCTCATCAAAAGCGCCTGTCACAGAGCGACCCCGAGAATCAAGAGCAGGCGGCCTTGCCAAATGGGATTCACCATCAGAAGGCTGAAGCACAAAAATAGCCCTGTTTCTACTCCTCTACCCCCATAGGGAAGGAAGAGCTTAAAGAACATAAGCGCGTTATTGGCTTGGGTCCTCTAGCACACTGATAGTCCCACATCACAACCTGCCAAATACATTAACAGTGGGAAGGGCAGGAAGTGGCCTCCTTAAGATTCTCCACCCCTTCGATGTAACCTTACCACTCCAAGGAGTTGGTAATGGAAGGAAACACAAAGGGAAACCTCCACAGCTAATCGCCCAAAGGACACCACGTGTCTATCAAGGATTGAAGCTGCGAAGGCAAAGTCGATGGAAGATTAAAGACGAAAAGAGCCGGAGAGGAAGGCACACTTTTTGGAATTTGAAGCCATTATATCTAGAAGAGCGACGGCGTTGGAGGCACCGGAAGAAGCACAAATCGCCAAAGGAAAAGAGGAGCAACAGAAAAACACCAGAAGCCATAATTCTGCAAGGGATAAGTGAGGTGGGGGATTTAGCCTCTATTTAAAGAAGAAGAGTGACGGTTTGAAACCCAGAGCCGCATAAATGGAAAGTTACATCAAGAGCCACATGTCCTGGCACTATTGGCCTCACGTTTCTTCGAATATAACGAAGGATATAGTTACATGGAATATGATTCGATTCCCGTGCCAACACCATTATACCCTGGACACGTGCCCCTCTCCTATTGGCTGGGAATTTCTCCAAGATAGTGGAAGGGCACCGTTGTAGAGGTAGTAACTCAAAAAGTGGCTCCCATTAATGGTAAGGGTCAATAAGAAAGGAAAGGCAATAAAGGCTTGCGTGGGAAATCCACAGAAAATCTCGGGAGAAGATTCAAAGTCATGATGACGCTTACATCACGGCAGAAAGTGAAGTGTAACAAGGAAAACCCATTTCGAAGAGTTGGCTTGAAGACGCAGCCTGGGAGACCGGCATACAAGATCGTTTCTAGGCCACGTGACGATCTACGGAAAGGAAAAGGGGCAAAGAAGGAGAAGCGTGCTCCAACACTTGAAGGAAATATCTTTCATTAGAGACGAGCTAAGTACCTATAAAAAATAAATAAATAAATAAAAGAGAGATACAAAGCGTTCAAACATCAGCGGGAGGGGGTCCATGTCAGAGGTTGCAATAGCCGAGGTCATGTCCATTGGAGGAGGGTCGATTGAAGTCTGGCCTTCCGATGGAGGATTGAGAATGGTCTCGACAGCGATGGACGAAGCAGTATCAGAAGGCACCAAGACAGCATGGTCCTCCTTAATGATGGGGTCTTTGGAGACCACTAGCACCTCGGGGGTCGCAGGAATAGGGGGAATGTAGTACTTGAAGCCCGAAAAGTCATAATCGGGAGTCTTTTCAAGCACATGCTTCACTGTGTCATTCACACCCCCTTGTAGCCCTTCCAGCTCACCTCCTTCATATGGTCCGTCAGTTCCTGAAAAACTTTGAAGGCCTCGAGAGCTTTTTTGACAGCCTCAACAATCACTTGAGGCTGCCGATTCTGGAAGTTAACAAAGTCTTCATGAATGGTGTGGGTCCTTCGCTTCTCCATCTCTGTCTCTCCGTTTGCCACCATTAACTTCTTCTCCAGCACCTCAATGCGATCGGTGAAAGACGTGACCACATCCTCGTGGCCCTTGGCCGCCTCTGTCAAGGAAGAGATGGTGGTTACGACGGCTACCGTCTGCTCTTTTGCATCCTGTCTCATCTTCTTCTCCTCCTCGTAGGAGATGGACAGGCTTGCTATGCACCGCCGTAGCTTGCTCACCCCACGGGTAACCTATAAAGGACGGGACAACATCAGAAAAGCCCTATGCAAGCAAAAGGAAGAAACAAACCCAACTCGAGGCTCACCCTGGCGAAGTCCAAGGCAAAGGACTCTAGAAGTTTCATCAGTGGACAGGGCGCGAAAGACCTCCACGTATTCAGGAGGTCCATGATCCATCAACTCCTGAGCCACCTGGGGAAGCTAGAGAGAGGACTTGCCCTCGTAAACCTCCCACGTGAACTAGAGGCGCTTCTTCCCCTTGGGCGGGGGTAGAACACCCTTATCGCCCTTACCCGATTTCCCCTTAACAGAATCCTGGGGGGCTTGCTTCAGGCATTGAGAGGCTGACTTCGGAGCTGGGAGAGCCTTCTCTGGAGACCCGTTACCCCGCATAACTTTCTTCAGGATAGGGCCAAGATCCACCGCGTCATCACGCACCCTCTTCTCAAGGGCCTTTGGCAGTAAGACCTTGTCAGTTTTTTCCATTCTCCCTTTTGCCTTCAAGGGGACCTCCTATTTTTTCTAGTCAAGGCCGGAGGTCACTGGCCCCCCAATGGAGATGTCGGGGAGGGAGGAACTAGTGGTCTGCTTGGATCGATCCTCCAGAGCTTCCTGCCTGGCCGATTCTGCCTCTCCATGAAGTTCATCAAAATTTGGTTCAAAATCCACTGGAAGAAAGGCAAATACGAGTAAAAAATAGTTCATGATTGTGGAAAAAATAGGCTCGTCAGGGAAGGGACTCACCCGGTGCTGAGCTCAGTCCATACTCTACCAATAGATCCTCGTCTTTCAAATGGCGCACGTCGAAGGCCGTGCCCTGTGCAACAAGCTCGAGAGACCACTGGTCGTATGAGCTCAGCATGGGGACCTGATTCATAGATTTCATCCGCACAAAGCCCCACTCCGCTTTGAAGGGGTCATCCTTGATGTGCGCAAAGAAAAGCGGCCCTTCCACTTCTTCGTAGAGTAGGGCATATGGCATATGAATGCCTTAGGTTTTTGTGACCCCACCGTGCTACGCAAGGCCAAATAAAACCACTCGTCTTTGGTTTGCTTCAGGTGGTAAAAGTAAAGAAAAAGCACCCACGAGGCCTTACGACCGAGCTGGGCAAAGAATAAATTGAAGCCTAAAAGGTGCTTCCAGGCGTTGGCCACCAATTGGCTAGGGGAGATCTTGAAGTGATCCAATACCTCCAAGATGAAGCAGTGGACCAAAGAATGCAAGCCACACTAAAATGCAACCTCATACAGGCACACAGTGTCAGGCCGCTGAGTGTTCGCCCTCTCGGCTCTAGTGGGAATCCATGTCTCCACCCAAGTGGGGAAACCATATTGGGTTCGGAGAGTGGCCAGTGAATCATTGGTCATGGAGCTCTCAAAGGCAGCCACGCTAGAGGGCCTCACCAAGACCTCTTCCTCTTCCTCGACGTTGGAGGCACCACTATCATCGACAGTGCGCTCCATTAAACCTTCGGCTAATGCCTGCCCACCACTAGACCAGGCGACGGGACCCTGAGACAGGCGCTTAACATGGGCGGAGAACTTCTTTGACCCAAAAAGTGCTGACCGCTCCTCTTGGGTCCTCTCAGAACTTACTTTGGGGTCAGAACCCCCACTCATTCCGGCAGCCTCATCGAAGCCCTCATTGGATTCCGACTGGGACGAAGATAAAGATATAACTGGAAGGAAAAACTTACTGTCGGAGAATCACTGAAGCAGAAAGTCAATCAAGAGCAGTAGAGGCACAAGTTCACTAAAGAAGAACTTCACCAAAAAGCTCAAGGATTCCTGAATAGGATTGCCACCAGAAGAAACGCAGCGGCAGGAAACAAGAACAGTAAGAACCAAGGGGAGTAAAAAACTCAAAATCGACAGAAGTCAGTAAAAGGTCACAGTAAAATTGAAGCCCCTATTTATGCACACAAAAAAGAAGAGGGAACGCTCCCAAATCCAACGGCCAGGGGGTGGAACCCATCGGAAGGCCAATAGTAGCCGACGTTTGGGCTTGTCCAATGAAGTAAAAGCCTAGGCCATGTGGCTGAACCGGAGTAGGGGGCTTAGCGTGACGAAGATCAGCCAACAGTAGGCCTAGCCCAGGGCTCATAATGCCTACAGACACGCGTCCGTATAAAGGAGGAACGTCAAGCGTCGCATCAAACCGAGGCGCCTTAATGGCTGCAGCCACGTGTCAGGTAATAACTGGAGCCTCATGTCACACTCAGCCATCAATCTGACAGCATACACGTGCGAAGGGAGGCACCAAGAATCGGAATGAAC
The DNA here is from genome assembly GCF_018873765.1 of Telopea speciosissima. NCBI lineage: Eukaryota > Viridiplantae > Streptophyta > Magnoliopsida > Proteales > Proteaceae > Telopea > Telopea speciosissima. The sequence continues at coordinate 42,569,121 of NC_057925.1, forward strand.
CTAACCCCCTAGGACACCAACGTCCTAGGGAGTGGGGGGCTCGTGTTGGGACATAGAGCCGGGCATAACGAGAACGAACTGGACTGGACGAGAATCCTAGACAAAGTTATGGGCTCAACAAGTATGAACGAGGTCAGCCCAAGCTCGTACCCAGAGAGCGCGGCTCGTTGTCTAACCAAATGGCAGCAAACACTGAAGGAACGACCTTCACTGCTTGCGTAAATGACACTAAGTCTATCAGGGACCAACAAGGTCTGAGACTTTTGCCCACGTCACGCTTAATCCGGCGTGTGGGAAGTAACAGATAAACATTATCCCCACACTTCACTCCGTATCGGTCTCACTCCACTCCAAGATTCCAGCTTACCTATTCGGGCACGACTCTATTCTTTGGCCACCTTAAGAAGGGAGGTAACACACATCCAAACCATTTGAATTATGACTAATTTAACTATTGCTCAGAGATCTAACTTAAGCATCGGAGTGAGATCACCGACGCCACTCGGTACTCTCTGCTAATCCTTGTTTTGCAAGCAGAGTTCGCTTCAGCCGGATCTTTGATGCAACAATAACTAACCCGGTTACTGCATATTGTTGTAACTTTACTTATTTTCCCATCTCGCACTACTCAACTTTTCAAAGTAAGGGTGTTTTTTTGTAGGTATTTCACCATCATTTCTCCATCTCCCTTCTTCTCCTCTCTAGCTCCGGCTCCCTCTCCCCTCCCTTTCTTCTCCCCCTACTACACCCCACCCCCACCCCCAACCCCTAATGTTCTGTCAATTGCTTTTGACTGCAATAAATGTTCTATCGATTGCTTTTGTTTACCGCAAGACGTTAATTTAATGCTTTTTGCAACCCTACGCCCTTTATATTTCACGAACCCACCTCTGCTTTACCCTCCCCACCCCATCTGTATATCCCTGACCACACCCCCATCCTCTTCGATTTTCTTTGTATGTTACACAATTGCAGTAGGATTAGTAAATCCTTTTTAGAAATCGAATGCAATCTACAATCTCAGGTGGTGGTTGAAGGGGGTGGGGTGGGTTTCTTTATCCCCTCAATTTTCCTACCTCTCAATTTCCTCAATTCCATTTAATAGAAGGGGGTAGAAATGACCACACTACTCTGCCCGAACACACTGCCCAAGTGAGGTCCACCTCTCTCTATCAGATGGAATTGAGGAAATTGACAGGCTGGCAAATTGAGGTGATAATTTTTTGTGGGTTGATCCTCACATGTACCAAGCTAACATGCCTACAGTTATTCTATATGTACCTGAACTTTCAATCATAAAAAAATATGGATTTAGAACATGCTTTTAAATCTATTTCTCCAAATCCCATGGCACTCAACGTGCTAAGAAATAATTTTACATAAATACCTTTGTCTTCACATCGAATATTCATTTTGTTACCCTTATTAAACTCGTTTTATTCTCCATCCTATAGATTGAGAGAAAAAAAAAAACTGAAACCTCACATAGAAGAGGATTCAAATCTATTCTTTAATCGTAATCAGTCACCTTCACCTATTCAATTTCCCAAAAATTAAAGGGATTTTACACCAAAGATCCCCTACATGCACACTACTCACTCTGCAATCCACAACTGTACCCACCCCTACCCTCTTGTAGGATCTAATGCACCCAAGAGGGGGGCTGAATTGGTTTGTGACCAAATAAAAAAAATATATAGTTAATTAAACTTAAACCCAAAACTAATCCTAAGCACATCACACAGTAACACATAACATAAAATAAAGAAATAACAAGCAAAGGTAGAGCCATGGAGGATATTACCAATTTGTTTATAGAGATGCAAGAGAGGGAGAGAGACAATGCACATCAATAAACAAACAAAAATTTAGAGTGGTTTGGACCAACCTATCCTTTATCGACTACCTTGATCAAGGACCGAAGATTGCTCCACCAACCGAGCACATCAACAAACAAACAAAAATTTAGAGTGCCTTGGACCAACCTATCCTTTATCAACTACCTTGATCAAGGACCGAGGATTTCTCCACTAACTGGTCCTTTTCCCAGGCAAGAATAAAACTCTTACACATTCAATCATGAGCTAAGTACCCAAGCCGCATAGGCTTAAAAGATTTTCTACCCAAGTCACACAAACCAAGGATTTCACCAGTCACACAGACTTTCTTTCATAGTAAAGCTTGGCTTCTTATTTCAAGCCTAATAATTGTAAGCATACATAGATCAATACAAGATGCTACAACTTTAGCACTTTACACATTAAAGCTTCTGTTGCAGCACTTCTTGTCAAGATGATATAACTTTTGAGCACAGTCAACACAACACTAGCTTCTCAAGAGGATGTAGACAATGAAGCACGATCTAAGCAACTCAAAATGACCTTTCTTTGTGCTTTGCATACTTGCTGATTGTTATAGTCTTCTTGATTGATTTATGAAATCAAGTGACTACATCTTTTTATAGGCAAATGAACTAGCTGTTAGAGTCAATCTTAGCTTCTCCCTCGAACATTTGAATTCATCTTTCATGCTTATGAGAAACCAGCTGTTGGAGAACCACTAAAGCATCAAAATGGTTAGAAACATTAAGCGATTTTTGTATCCAATATTCAACTAATGATTTTTAAGAAAAACTAGTTGTTGGAGCACATCAACATCAATGAAGATGTATAAGAGTTCTACTCAAGTATTTATAGTCCAAGTGGTCATTAATTTATAGTCAATGTCTTTCCAACTTTTTGACCACACAATATTAATTTATTATCACACGGACGACAGTGCAATAGTCACGGTGACCGCAGTTGTAGGGACTTGGTTATAGTCCAAGTAGTCATTAATTTATAGTCAATGTCTTTCCAACTTTTTGACCATAGTATTAATCTATTATCACACGGAAGACAGTGCGATAGTCACAAAGACCGCAGTTGTAGGGACTTGAGATGGTCACTCTCGGACATGTGTGGAGGATGGTCACAAAAGGCCGTGTCATTTTTTGTCTGAGATGACTTACTCTCTAAACTCTCAGATATTCACATAAGATTGCACGGAAGACCGCAATGGTCGTTTGCAGACACTTAATCAATAAAAGCTCAGTTGTTCGTGAGTTTAGACTTAGACTTTTTAGATATGCTAATATAGCTCGGTCACTCTTCCCTGTTCGTGGAAGACCGTGGACAATAGACTTACACACTCTTTTAAGTCAAATTACCTAGTTTCTTGGTTTTTCCATTTAAGTCCTTTTTTATGTCATTTTTGGGGCTTTTTCACATCTTGTTTATAATCTACATTAAGATTATAAAGATATTCCAATTTAAATCATATCCTAATCCTTGACTTGAAGGAATCTTCCATTTGATGTAGTACTCAACACCATGATTCTTTAACCACACGGAAGACCATCTTCAATAGTTCTTTTTCCAATCAACATGATTTGTTCTTCCTTCAATTATACCTCTTCAGTAGCTTATAACATATATCTCTTACCACATTTAACACATATAATATACCCAAAACACACATCATATAATGGTTTTCATATCCAAAACACCTAATAAATAAATAGAACCTTCTAGTTCCAACAACCTTCCCTTTTTTGAGATGACAAATCATGATGATGTGACCCTGGTTACACCAACCCAATAGGCTAACCTGGGTTGGTGTAACCAAACCTAACACTAACCCATGGTTAGACCAAATTCAAACTTCCCAACCTAATACCCCCGCCTCTCTCTCCTATTGCCCTCATTCACAGTGAACATCCCTCAACCCTAACTCGATTGCGCCATCGTGCCGGAGAAGCTGCCGGAGACGTCGAGGGTAAGAGGAGTCTGCGACGCTAGAGCATGTGACGGAGGTCCAACCCTGTTCATGCAACGGAGCTCCAACCCTCTGCAACTTCAGGAGATGAGGGATTTGTCTTACCTCTGCAACTTCAGGCGACATCAGTCTTACTCCACTGGAGCACCCTCCACTGCTGCGAAGACCCCTAAGAAAAATCCAACTGAACGGTGAGTACGAATCTAAATCCTTTCCCCTGAATTTGTTTTTTCCTTTTCTTTTTTTACTGTAGACATATCCCCATTTTATTCTAGGGTTTCCAGTCTTCCTTCTTAATCCTCATCTCATCTTTTTGATCAAAAAGTTTTGATCATCATTCTTTCTCTCCCATTCCTTTATCCCTTTGTCATTCCAAGGATAATAATACCATAAAAATAGATACCCGAGCAAGCTTATTTTGACACCAAAGATAATAATGATATGTTAAAATAAAATTTCTATGTGCAAACATGTTTCCTAGTCCTAGAAAATAGATTAACAGCACAGGTTGAGTACTTGGGTTTCCTTCAATTTGAACATTGCAAGAGCATTACCTTAGCCCAAAATCAGTGTTCAATGCCAATTCCAGTTCCAGACATTTATGTCTTGGGGCAGGGGTTGAATTCTAGTTTATGGGATTGACTATCATGGACCTTTATGATAACTTATTTGTGTATTACTATACAAAGATTATACTCTACAACATTCTTATACCTATCAACAATTTTTTTTGTTTCCATCACACAGAGAAACAGGGGAGGAGAGGTGAGGGGGACGGATGAGTTTTTTCAAAAACCAAGGGGTGATATGAGTTTCATGTGAAAACCAGGGGGTGACGCATAATTTACCCTTTGTTTTGGGGGGGGGGTTAAAAATAGGATCATTATCACAATACAGATCCTCTACGGTGTGCTGCCAGTAGTGTCCTGTGCGGCTCAGACAGAGCGCTGCGTGCAATGTCCGCCTTACCCCGTGCTTGGGCAAGGTGCATGGGCAGGGGTAAGGCAGACATTGTGCGTGGTGCTCTGTCTGGGCCGCACAGGACGCTATGGGCAACACGTCGTAGAAGATCACGATCCTCATTATCGTCTCCTATTCCCTACCCGGTATAGTGGTCCAGTTCCTCTCATAGGGGGCGGGAAATGAGGACCTAAGCCCCTGCCTGAACACACTACCCAAGGGAGGTTAAAACGTCATTTTTGCCTCCCTATGACAGGAACTGGACCACTGTACAGGGCAGGGAACAGGAGATGACAATGATCCATTTTTTTATGAATTGCTTTCTTGTCCTGTTCCCTGCCCGGTACAGTGGTCCAGTTACTCCCATAGGGAGGCGGAAATAACATTTTAACCTCCCTTGGGCAGTGTGTTCGTACAGGGGGTTAGGTCGTCATTTCCTGTCCCCTATGAGCGGAACTGGACCACTGTACCAGGCAAAGAACAGGAGACGGTAATGATCTGTTTTTACATTGAATGATTAAGATTTGATATAAATAAAATCAACGGTTTAGATTAGGTGATGCGTTTAGGGGTTTAGAGAGAATATGAACACTTCACGAAACCAAAGTCGCATTGGTTTATCAATTATTTATTATGTTAATAATTTATCTAGGGGAAAGTTTTCATACATGGCTGTGTAAGCCGTGTATGTGAGAGGGTCTCTCGCAAAGAGTTGGAAAAGTCATAAATCCCCACCCATTAATTAATGCCTTGAAACTCCCACTCTCACATACACGGTTTACACGACCGTGTATGAAAACTTTTCCCATTTATCTATGACAAGTTCTTTCTCCGTCAAAAGAGTATTTATTAGTTACCGAAAAAAGAGTATATATTATTTAACAGGGTATCATGATATGGACAACTCGCATATTGGTTTTTAATTTTACTAGTAAACTCACACGTGCAAATGCACATGTAGCGATATGTAGAGAGAGAGAGAGAGAGAGAGAGAGAGAGAGAGAGAGAGTGAAAATGTTGTCTAGGCTCATATTATTATAATTTTATCTTTCAATAATTAAGCCTTGTAACTAATTCAGTGAATTGAAAAAAAAAATTCTATCTGAAGATTAAAGAAGTAGCTAAAACTCAGAACCCATGGATACATGAAATCCTTTAGCCACATTAGATAACATCATAAAGAATAATATATACATTTATTTCATATTATTATTGTGTCTCTTATTTACATGAAATTATTTACATCGCCAAAGCACTTTAGTTGTAAGATGCAACTTGAAAGGGCAAGATTTTTGTCAGTACTCCTATAGTCATATTGGATGAGTTCAAAATGGTAGGTAGTTAACTTGTTCCACAAATGTTGCATGATATTAATAGGGGTGCCCTCTCTTTCTATCTCATGCAAATGTAAATAAATATCATATAAATCTCTATGTTATCTTAGCACGGTGTGAAAAAAGTTCTTGTTGTTTCCCGATGTAGAGTTTGTGAGTTAATGAAGTTCCTCCTGCAAAGAGGAGGTGAATGGATGTGTACAAACATTAAAGGTCGTGGATCCATTATATGCTAAAATCCAAGAGATGACCCTTTATGCAATTGTTTATCACCTATGACAACAGTGACTTAGTCAATACTTTAGTACCAGTAGAGCCGTAAAATAGCATTCGATCATCGTGCTTTTCAGGGAAATTTTAAGCTCTTGATAAGAGTTTTTGTGATTCTTGACACCCAACTACCCAAGCCCTCACTTGTATGTGAACCTCTGAAATATTAGTGTTGGTCTCTGCCTGTGGATGATTGGGGTATGTATCAGTACCAATAGATCCAGTATGGGAATCATGGCAAAGTATATTGCAGTGGGTGCAACAGGAGTTTTGAAATGCATTTTTAGCCATTACAAGCAGGGATCCGTTGATACAACTGGTGTGTATGAGCAAGAGGTCATCAACAAAATGTTAGGCAGACCGAACATGAAGGCTATTGGAATTCCAATAGCGCTATAAGATGGGAAGAACTTAAACCGTTTGGTATACCCGGTGGTATCATTGGAAATTATATTGTCATTTAATCCTCTTTGATCGAACACAATGTTTGAATTTGCTCTATAGGTAGGGAGAACTGCTAAGTGTTGTGTTGTTAGGTGCTGCCACAATAGTCTCTCATAATGCAAGTTTACCATTAGAGAGGGAAGGAAAGAGGGACGAAGCGAAGCTGAATACCACCTGAAGATAATCATCCCCAACATGTTTTATACGTGAAATTAATAACTCGATTTTGTATATCTAATGTCAAATTACAAAATAGTAATTCTAAGACCGATCACATAAAGAAATTGTGTCCATGTATCTTGTTGGAACACCATTTTTTATAGGGGTGCAAGTTTGGCCCTGTTGGTCCGAACCCGCCCTAAGCCCGAACAGGGTCTGGGCTGAGATATTTGGCCCTGAGGGCAGGTCAGGGCTGGAAATTTCTGGCCCTGAGTCAGGGTTAGGTCGGGCCAGGGTTTAGGCTTTGGGCTAAGCCCGACCAGACCCTATTTCAAGTTATGCTATAAAATATATATTGATATAATATATATATTATAAACTTTAAATGTCATCCAAATTTTGTTATATAATATATTATATATGAAGATAAGAAGTGATATAATACATTATTATAGTGTTTTTTTTTTATGTAAAATTGATAATTTTCACCCCAGCCCATTCTAGCCCTTGCATTTCCTTCTCCCTCCCCATGATCAGGGCCAATCATGGTCAGCCCGGCCCGACCCTGAGGGCGGGTCAGGGTTGGATTTTTTAGGCCCTGAGTCAAGGTTGGGTCGGGCCTGGGCCCAACTAAGGGGACTCAGGGTTGGGCTAGGGTTCTATAAAGCCAACCCAACCCGACCTTGTTGCAGCCCTAATTTTTTAAATCTGAATATGTTAAAGGAAGTTTTTGACTATCTTGTTTGGCATGATAAGTAGTAAAATAAAATAGCTGCTTTGAACTCATTTCAGCCACCAAAATTGTTTGTTCAATAGCTATATCAAGGACCTTAATGATTTTTGCCTCCTTGTAACTTTTACCATGGAGATAGAACACATTTTGCAATCATAGATCACCTGCAGTTAGACAATTAAAACAATACATGTATGATTCAATTATCAATCGTTATATGACCAGATGAAAAACTTACCTAACATATTCCAAAGTTAGTAGATTGGTGATACTAAAGTAAACTAAACTTACCTAACATATTCCAAAGTTAGTAGATTGGTGATACTAAAGTAAACTAACATTAAAAAAATGTAATAAATCTAATTCATGTCATAAGAAGCAACATACTTCTAATTTGAAGATCCATGTTGCACTGGATACAAAGAAAAAAGATCAACATCATTCACATAGAACGTGAAACAGACAAAGATCAAAACATCATTATACTGTAATGTAATCAAGAAACAATTTTGCCAAATAGCAGAGATTCTTCCAGTAGACCTACTTTAACACTATACAAAGAAACTTTTGAGGGGAGCCCACATGACAGGTCAGTGTCTAATGTGCCATATGGCACTGGTTGAGTGGGAGGACCTTTTCAAGGTTAACTGGACATGTAAACTACAAGTGCTGTCATGTGTCCACTAATTACATGAACATAAAATACATAGAGAAAGCTTTATTTCTTCTCTTTGTCATCAAAATGCGAGACCAAGTTTAAATCAGGCCAAGGGAAGATGATGAAATATTTTGTTAACCTTTTCAAGTACTATGTTCATAACTATCGGAATCAGGGGTTTCCAAGGTGTTTCTTTTCTTTTCTTGGACTTGCAGTGGTTAAATGCTAATTAGAGGGGGAGAATGAGATCAAAGATCAATAGGAAAAGAGAGGGAGGAGAAGAGACAAAGAGAGCAGACGTAAGATGGGGAAAAAATAAAAAAAGAAGCTAGGGGAGAGTTGTAAGAAGAAAAAGGTAGACCTAAATAATGATATAGAGAAAGTTCTACCAAGTACCAAGGGAACAACCATTTAACATTAGATTTTTCTACCAAGTACCAAGGGAATAACCATCTAACATCAGACTATGCATTAAAATCCTTTTAGATTAATCATAATCGAGTGAAAGTTCTACCAAGTACCAAGGGAATAACTATCTAACAACAGACTTTGAATTAAAATCTCTTTGTTAATTATAACCTTCGACCTATGGAGAATGGAATATGGTTTAGGCATAAACTGTTGCTCTTGTAGGCTCCTGAAGCTTTTTAGATCCCTTATTTCACATTGCTTATGTAAATCTGAAAAATCAAGACCTCATCAACATAATAGAATCCAATGCAACTAATACCTCAAGCTATTTTTTAGCTAATGTCCTTAGAAGGGTAGAGTTTAGCAATTTTCATAGGAAGCCACAACATCAAAGTCCTAATTTTCCTCACCTTCTCCCTGACTTGTAATTAAATCTAAAATCAAAAGAATATCATGTAACCTAAATTTCCTAAAGTATAGTTCTCTATGCCAAAATCCACAAAGATAATCAGAAAGTTCAATACCAAAAAAACTGAATGTCAAATAAAACTCTTTCACCATTTCGCTAATACTAATGCATACTTAGTGACACCACATTATTGCCAAACGACCCAGGGGAGATGGGGAGGAAGGTAATCAAATCAAGGGGATGCAACAAACAAAGCAAATCAATTATTGCAATCGTCACTCACTTGAGATCGACAGGTCATCTAAAGTAGACTAAATGAACGTGTCACCGAGAGATTATTGTTGGAGCAAATACTTTTAAATTATTATTCCAATATCTGACAATAGAAATGAATGATATCCTCCATAATAAATAAAATACTTCTTATGATGGAATGTTGTCTCCTGTATTAATATTGATACATCAAACTTTATAGAATATGAACTCCTCGTCAACTGGCCTTGTCTTGCAGAACTTCTCCAATGGTTCCTCTCATCAACTATGTAATTAGTTGACTGTACAAGAGAGGGTCGCTATATGATTAGTTAGCTCTTAAGTTAGATTATGCTAAATAGAAGGTTTCAGTCAGACTAGTGATTTGATGATTCCACAACATGAATTACAGCTCTTAAACCATATAAAAGTTCACTTCAAAATCTAGTTTTTTTTTTTATTTCTTAGAACTGGGCCACTCCACCAAATCCAACAATGACAACCCACATTATTATGAGTTTGGCATTCAATTAAAAAGGTTATCTCGAGGTTAAAGTCTGGGCATAAAATGCTTAATCTAGCACATGAGCAAGTTGTGTGATCCACCATATTTGATCATCCCTTCCTATAACCACATAACTTAGTGATCCAGTGCATAAAATAAATTAATATATATATATATATACATAAAATGGATGAATATGGTAAATGTTAGGCCATTCTCATACTTACTGTGATAATTAGTGGAACAATATATTTATTTTGGTTATTGCCTAGTGAATTTCTGGTTCTTAAAGCAGCCTTGTTAATCACTGGTCCAAACAAGGTTGGCCAAGAAACGCATACATTATGAAGAGCACTGATATATGCCATCCTAATGCCTTTTATTCCTTTAATCAGGAAATATATAAAAGCGCGCAGTTGCTCAACAGGACTTTGTTAACCTAGAAATAGGTAATCAGAGCCAATTCATGTCAATAATATCATAATAAAACAAACTTATTAGCAGTTTAGTTAGGAAATCATTTGATAACTACCAAAAAGGGGTCTTGAGATTCAAGTAACATAATACATCATTTTAATAACAACAATATTCTGACTGACATTACTGGAATGGTAAATAACTTAGAATGCCCATACACATTCTTGAGCGTGAACAGAGCACCATGCCACACAAAGGAAATCTAAATAAACCCTGCTATTTTATGGTTGTACTTCAAATCACCTAAAGCTTATGCCCAAAATTTAATGATAAATTTAAGTCATAGAAACACAAAGCATTTTCATCTTGCACATTGTCAACAGTGTTATCATAATGCTTTGGTCTTCAAAACAAAATCAATTACCATAATTTTCAAATTATACTAAGAATGGTGAAATATTATTATTTTGATGGTTGTCTATCCATTTTCAACTGAAAATATTTTTATTCAAATACCACAATCAAGACTTTGCAAATACATGATACTTGCATTTACTAAGCGACAACAATTCTTAGGAATCAATCTTGTTCCCTAGAACTCTTGTAACTCTTCAATTCAAAGTTGATGCAATCAAATTTGCCCTGGTTATTAGAGATTAACAGGTGTTACTTGCGGTGTGAAGAGGTGACACTAATGAGAGAAGTTACCTCCACAAGCAACAGTCCTAGTCTCCACAATATCAACCCAATCTATTAATTTTACTCAAGTTCTTCCTTTTCGTCGACATGCCAAACATATTATTCAACACTTGAGTTGAATACTGATAACAAAATGTAAGTAAAACCGATTTGTATTGAAATTTAAGGGTAAAACCATCCTCCCATTTTACCCACCTAGATTTCATTCCTCTATGAATTTTTATTATTAAAAAAAAAAAAAAAAAAAAAAAAAAAAACAGATTGCTCCAATTGAATAGATGATAACAAAATAAATTTGGCTTTAATGAGTAGAAACAAGATCATGAAATGGTTAAAAAAATGCAAGGAAACATTTGAAGAAAGTGGCCCAAGAAGAAATAGAGTAAATAATGAGATAAGAACCCAGAAACAAATACAGTAACACAGAGCAGATAATCCGTAGAATAAATTTAAAAATGCAATCAAATATAATGTCTTCGATTTCCCTCAAATTGGACGAAATAACTAAAGTAAAAAAGTGGTTCTGTTTAGCCTCGTCAGAAACCATACAAAAAATATCCAAAGAGAACTACTATATGTAACTAGACATAGATACCAAAGCTGCTGAACCAAATATAAGAGAACAGAGTCAAAGTATATCAAGAACAAAAGATCGGAGTTTGATCTACAAAAGATCGGAGTTTGATCTGGGAAGAAATAGCTTGTACCCACAATCAAACAAACAAATTTGTTTTTGCTTGAAAAAAATATTAATTGAAGAGGAAAGAAATTAGATAGATAAGAGGGATTCTCTGAAACCAGGTGGTCTTTTCAATTATAGAGAATGTTGTCAATCATCTTCGCAAGAGTGTGGAAATTAAGGGTGGCTTGGATATCTATGATTACACCCTATATATCAAATAGGTGGAAAAAAGTGGGAAACAAATTAAAGACTTACTGAGTTGTTAGGCTACCTATTTTTCTCCCAAAATCAGATTAATTCCTCAGATTTTGTTGGCTCTCGAGTCCTTTCTCACAGTCACTGATGAAAAAAACATTAAAAATTTGTTTTCAAAATAAGACCTGCATCATTAATTAGATAACAAAATAAGGAAATTTTAGAAAAAATATCCATTAATTTGTACACGCAGACCTTAGAGAGGATAGAACATGAGAAGTGTGTGTGTGTGAGAGAGATAGAGAGAGAGAGAGCGAGAGAGAGAGAGAGTACCTCTTTTTGTTTATTGATGAAATATTAAGGTCAGAGAAGCCGCATATCTTATTGAAGTGCAATTGCCTTTCGATTTTTTTCTTGCTTCAATGATAACTGTGCTGAAATGGTTTCTATTTCTCATCCCAGAAAGGAAAAGGGGTAAACACTTTCAAACCTCGACCTTTCCTCTCCCTTTCTCTCGGCTCATCACTTCATCTCCTTCCCTCCTTCCCTCCTTCCCTTTCTAATTTTGAACAGAAAAAAGAGATTAAAATAGTAAATAGAACCAGATTCACCAGATCTGTTGTTGTGTTTGTGTTTGTTTTTGTTTTTGGAAGTACAGTTGATGATTTGAGATTTGCTGTCTTCTTTGATCGGTTTTGAAGTTGATTGAAGGAGTTGAGGACCTGAGGTGGATTTTAGAAAGGAAAAAAGAAGAAGCGACTGAAGCAAGTAATGTAAACGAAGTCCTGATCAGTGCAGGATTGTTGGCCTTACGAGTTTTGTTGAACACGTTTGTGGTGTGTGACTTTCTCTCTTTTTATTTTCTCCCTCTTCTGAGTTTTGGTTCTTTGTGGAAATCCAAGATTTATGAGGAAAGGTACAACGTCTGTTGGCTGTTGCTTGATGGTATCCATCTGATGGGATAGAGATCCAGGCGTGAGTCAGTTGAATCTATGGGAATGAGGGATTTCTCAGCTTTGTGTTGCCACGTTAATTTAGATTGGAGGAGGAGATATGGGTAGATGCAGATTATGAGTTTCCTTAGAGAGGGTATCTAAGGATTCTAAGCTCACTCGACAATGGTTTCTGTAGAATAACTGGATATCGTTTTTTGCAGAGCCACGACTCTGGCTGCATTTCCACAGATGCTTTCCTCCATTGCAGTTGCAGCGGGAGTATTGGGTTTTGGTTTCAGACCTTGAAGCTCACCAATGGCGGGAAGGAGGGAAGAAGATGAATAGAGAGAGGGAGAGGGAAAGTCACTGTTTGAAACTAATCTCCCCCTTTCTGTGTTTTTTTTTTTTTTTTTCTTCATCTGTTTTGGGTTTGGGTGTTAGAACATTCATGGGTTTTGTTCAAACCCGAATCCGTCCCCATACAGATCCTTAGAACACGATTGAATCAAAATAAACAGGGAAAGCAAAGTGTACCTGACACCCACGTGTGTTGATGAAGAACACATAAGAACGCCTCCATAAGCAGCATCGATCTATCAGAGAATGAATGCAATCCGTGATGGGGATCTTCTGTCGCCTCCTAAACTCTCCCACGGCTCCCTTTCTTGTGGAAAAAAGAGAAAAGAGAATAGTGACTGCAGGGACCCCTCATCAGTAGTATTTATAATACTCCCCAAACCCTAACCCACTTCTACAATGGGTCAGGCCGGTCCGGTCCATCTCAATAAAATAGTAGCAGCCACGTCAGCCCTTATATTTCTTGATCTCCATCAATGATCGACCCGATAATTAATTAAACCCACACTCGTCACATTTTGGAAAAATCCTAACAATCTCCCACTTGGGCTAGATTAATTATAAGGTCATCATTATCAGATGTGGCCATGGGATCTCAATACAACAATAATGCTACTAAACCTTGATCCAGTTAGCAAATATATCGATGTCGAACAACAACAGAAAATACACCTCAACATACGGCATATCACTTTCTGTCAGCTACAAACAAAGATCTACCTACTAACATGAACCGCCTTGAGATAATTTGTACAAGGAATGTCGTCCACGTCTGTGATCACATAAATATCGTCATCATTTCTTGTGGGTCCTCGAACATCTCATGAACATTGTACGACTCATAGGTTACCTTTGAACATCATCATGATTCGTTGGTAATCGAACGACTTGGTTTATCACCAATCGAACATCCATGGCTAGAAGTAGCCGAACGACTTGGCTCGCCGCCAATTGAACATCCTTGGACCAAAATGGCCCTCAACACATCAATCATATGCATGCATGCAGATGCTATTCATCACAACGAACAGAAGCATCACAATCGAAACGAAACATATATTTAAGTCCTCCCACTCAGCAAGCATATCAACGCAATAATAAGGACTCTCAATCCATAAACAGAATAATCATATAAAGAAGCACTCCCACTGATCAAGAGAATCGAGCAAACTAAATCAATAAAGTTTGAAATAAAGATTCAAACCACACATCCCGGCACAAAGTAATAAAAAATCGTCAAACTATTCAAACCGATTACTTCTTTTGTTCTCAGTCAAGTTATCATTCTTAAGATTCTTTCTCTTCTTGTGCACAATTAGATATCAATTCTTTCAAGGTATAATCGTAGTTTGTTAAGTGCATCAATTTTTTCAATATGTTCTTCGTGATTTTATTCGCTTGCTCATTCATTTCATTATTCCTTGTTTTATTTCAGTGTTTGGCTTTATCTTTTCATACTAATAATACATTTTCAATCCATGCCACCGAAGTAGCTTCCGTCAAATGGCTCAAGGCCTGTTATACCCTATAGGTTACAAATTGTTAATTTTTCATCATTACAATTCTTATTGATGGATTATTCGTTCATAGTTCATTATGCTCGTTGGTTAACCGTCAGTTACCATAATTATTCACTTATTACTTCATCTACCATAATAAGTTATTATCCGTCATTCGTCAACAGCATATATAGAAACAACACATTATAATATTAAATGTTTCTATATCGCACAAATCAATATGTTCTTTAACCATCGCATGTCCATTCGTCATTCAAACATGTATCAACATATTATCACAAAATTAGTGGTTCTAAACATTTATCATCAACACATCAGACACATAGTTATATGCAATGAAGATGATAAATATCAAACAACAATACTTCTTTACAACAACATTGCATTCTTGCCTTTTCGGGTCAAAGGTACACGTCTTTATCGTACCATAAATACCACGAGATAGCAACAACTTTCAAAAATCTCCCTCCACCTTTGGGTGATAGAGAAACCCCTAGGTTATGTACCTCAATAACAATTTATCGTACTGCAATTACCGCGAGATGTCGATGACTTTCGAAAATTTTTCTCCACCTTTGGACGGTAAGAAAACCCCTAGGCCACGCATCCCAAATTCTTTGAATACACTATCTTTGGATGAACAGAGTGCCTTTCCGTGAAGAGATCAGTAGTTTTCAAATATCCCAGCACCTTTGGGCAACTGGAACCCTTAGACCACTATCCTTCCAATCCATATGCATATCACCTCGTCAAACTTTGGTAACATCGCCTTTGGGCTAATGTCACCTATTCCGCTGCCTTGACAGAACCATAAAAGGATTCAATGGGCCACTTTGGTGGATCACCATTTTATCCTCTCATAATTCCTCAACCAGGTATGCAACAATATATGTGGAAGTAAACACATCGATCGTCCATAATGTGTTGTGACATGCACATTTATCGTCCAAGCGACAATGGTCAACCCAAAATAGTCCAAATATGCTCAAAGTAGCATAATCGTCCAAAACAGGTCCCTGGGATTATTAAACGTCCAAAATCAGGTACTAGTGGGTAGGTCTTGAAATTACGAACGAAACAAGACCAACCGGAGCCCAATCAGATGCTCCACTCACCCATACGTCACTCGAAGGTGACACAATCGTCATTAACAGGTCCCAGAAATTCATCAAAACTATTCAAACAGGATACCCAAAACGTCGGTCTTGAAAATACAAGTAAAATGGGGTATCCCAGATCAGAATCCAATCAAAACGGTGTTCCAAAATAGGAAAAGACAGCTTCTGGAATAGTAAAAACGTTCTAAAACAGTCGATTCTGTTCCCAAAACAACTGGAAAACACAAAAACCATCAAAATTATAGTCTCTGTTTATCCAAAGTATGTTAAATTGCATATTAAAACGAAGAGCATGAAAAAGCAGACACACCACAAACAACTGCGTCTTAAAATTCATCCAAACGAACCCACACGGTCCATTTGAAGTTTTTTGGTCATTTCCCCCCCTTTTTTTTTTTATAAAAAAGTGAACCAAACCAAATCGGATCGAACCCGGTTCACCTGAACCGGACCGACGGTTCACCCAATCGGGTGGCTCGGGTCGAAATCCGGGTCATTGATCGGGTCTCGTGTTGGGTCGGATCAACGTTGACCGGGTCTGGGTCAGGTTTGACCCTGGTCATGTCAACATTGACCGAGTCAAACGTGACCCGCAAGGAACAGGGCTGACGTCAGCATCGCTCTGAAGAAAATTTTTTTCCTACAACAGCTGTCGGTGCGTTCGGCCATCGGCGGTGAAGATCCACACGTCGCCGTGATCGTCTCTCCGAGCTCTTCGTAGCCATACAAAAAACTCCGACTTTTACCGATGGAAAACTCCGACAGCGGCGAAAATGTGCGGTTCCGCCAAAATCTGGCCAAAAACCCTATTTCCACCGTCAAAACTCAATCCAGGTTCTTAATCAATCAATCCTAGGTCCGTATGGTCGGCTCTGATGCCACTTGTTAGAACATTCATGGGTTTTATTCAAAATCGAATCCGTCCCCATACAGATCCCTAGAACACGATTGAATCAAAATAAACAGGGAAAACAAAGTGTACCTGACACCCACGTATGTTGATGAAGAACACATAAGAACGCCTCCATAAGCAGCATCGATCTGTCAGAGAATGAATGCAATCCGCGATAGGGATCTTCTGCTGCCTCCTAAACTCTCCCACAACTCATTTTCTTGTGGAGAAAAGAGAAAAGAGAATAGTGAATGCAGGGACCTCTCATCAGTAGTATTTATAATACTCCCCAAACCCTAACCCACTTCTACAATGGGTCAGGCCGGTCCAGTCCATCTCAATAAAATAGTAGCAGCCACGTCAGCCGTTGTATTTTTTGATCCCCATCAATGATCGACCCGATAATTAATTAAGCCCACACTCGTCGCATTTTGGGAAAATCCTAACATTGGTTGCAACCTAGGTTAGCATAACCCGGTTGCCAAATCGGGTTGTGGTTCCTGAAATGGTGCAAATCAATCCCCACCACATGATCTTAATGTGCCATGTGTCGCACAATAAAGGTGCTATTGCCAGGAATTGCTAGATTAAAGAATTGGAGAGGATCTTTATCCCTACCTTCTCTTGAGTTTACGTCTGTTCGTGAAAGAGAGCTTGTGAGAAAGGGATATCGGGAAGAAATGTGGTCATGTTTAAGTCTTTGGGAGGGATCTCAGGGGTATATTTGGAAGCTGAAAAATTGGAAGAAAAATTTGTAGTACGTACTTTTATAGGATACATAGATATTGGGAGCTAAACGAATCGGATAATCCATTTAGATTTGGATTGGATACGAATAGTTTCGGATAATGTTTTTTCGAATACGGATATCCCTAAACGAATACGAATGCGAATCGAATTTGGGATTTTCAATCATCTGTTGATATCTTTACTTGAGATGAGGTTAGGGTTATGGGAATTATCGGACTTCAAACTCTACCGTTGGATTTTAAAATGCCACATGGCTGCATTACAGGGGTGCACTGGGGGATCATGCACTGGGGCGATAAAAATCATGGAAGAAGAATTCAATCGAAACCTGTCAAAAACACTGAGGTATCTCAGTTTCACAGGTTTCCGAGACGAGATAGGGGGGGATTTTAAACACTACATGGTTTCAATTCAGTAACGGCAGTTTCGATCATGTTTCGATCGAAACTACTTTGTTTCAGATGATTTTAAAGAAGATGAGTTCAGGGATCTGTAAATGAGCTAAGAAGATGAAAGTAAGGGGAAGGATGAGTGAAAGGGTGATTTTGGTGAAAACTTTTCGCTATGTGAAGATTATCTTCAAGGAATCCTTGTAGATGCCAATCAAACCCAGGAATTGGAGTTCCTCTGATTCTCTATCCATTGGCTTTAATTTCTCTGCTGGTTCTTGAGATTTCGCTTCTTCTACTTTGCTTACCCTTGCAATGAATCTGGTTTGTGCTCTACCAAATAAGCCCTCTTCAAGCGTGCGTTGTGGGCAAAGACTAACTAAGAACTGATTCAACATTTTTGGTTGTGAGCTACATAACATGGTACCGGTGATATCTGGAAACGAATCCGAATCTAAGAGGGAATTTGGGAAGTATTGCTAATGGCATAGTTGAAATTCTTGAAAAGAAAAAGGTTTTTTTATGAAATGATGTGCCTTTCTTTGTGGGCGGCAAGACTGATGGTAATGGCTGATTGAGTCTTCCACAGACCACAGAAGAAGCTGCTGAGAGGTATCCCCCCATGTGCTCTTGATCCTTGATAAAAATCAACACGCTCTTCTTAGTAATGGCTGACTGAGTCAAATCAACACATTCTTCTTTGCCGGAACTAAAGTTTCCTCATGAATGGGAAAAAGTATAAAGTTTCGATCAAAACTCGGTTTCAACTGGGCCAAAACCTGATCGAAACCCGAGTTCTTGATCTTGATAAAAATTCATTATTATGAGGGACCATCTATCTGCTGCATCTGGTTTGTGTGATTACACTTTCACCCAAAAACAATCTATCTGCTGCGTCTGAAGTGTGTCCCTCTTCTCAAAAAATAAAAAGTCATGCACAGGCATTGGGATTATGATAAGGGACCATCTATCTGCTGGCTGTATCAGAAAATCCTAAAAATATAAAAAGTCATGTGGAGGCATTGGAATTATTATTAGGGACCATGTAGCCTCTACTCTCTGCTCGGGTTACATGTGGGCCGTGCGGACAGGCTGCAGCAGAGGATACCGATCCCATTAATTAACGATTTTTTCATTGGAAAAGCTCTTGGTATTCACAGTGGCTTGTCTCATGCCATATCAAGGGGTCATAGAAGCATACAAGTTGAATCTGATGACCAGGAGGTCAAGTGCATTCAGGATTCCAACAATCTCTTTCGGTTAGCAACAACTCCAATTATTGAGGATATCAAGTTTCTTTGTCTAAATTTCACGTACACCACTTGTAAGTATATGAAATAACACGGACATCCTAAATTATATCAAAATATCCCAAATAACCCTTACTTTCTGATTTAATTTCAATTTAGTCCACTCTATTAGGTTCGTGTAGTTAAATCACTGTTAATTATTTTATAATGATGAAATTATCCTTACCACGGTGAATTTCCCATAATACCTTTAAGGGTAAAACCCAAATTACAAACCATTCTAAGGCGGAAGAAGCAAGAACTGGAAAATTTCGAGATGAACAGAAAAAAAAAAAAGAGATACCGATTACTGTATTTGAGGTCTGAACGAGTGAAGTAAAATCTATTTTCTGCCTAGAAGATCGTCATCTATATCTTATTGTTTTGCACACACACACACAAAAAAAATTAAAAAAAAAAAAAATTTCCAGATATGGGCTAGATGGCCTGTGGCCAAGAAGTTGCAGATCCTCCAGCTATGCAAATCCTTCTCCATGTCGGCCTAACCGGCTTGATCTTTCCCAAATCTGGGTAGAAGTCTTCTTTATCTTAAAAAAATATAGTTTTTAATATGGGTGAAATATGATGGGAATATTAAGGTGCTTTTCGAGACGCGCCCGAAGGAGAATTATTACGGATTGTTCTATTGCCATCTCCAAACATCAAGTTTTAGTGAATTGGTCTCTGAGAAAGAGG
This sequence comes from Telopea speciosissima, assembly GCF_018873765.1. Lineage (NCBI taxonomy): Eukaryota > Viridiplantae > Streptophyta > Magnoliopsida > Proteales > Proteaceae > Telopea > Telopea speciosissima. The sequence goes on from NC_057925.1 coordinate 42,589,011, forward strand.
AAATTTCATACTTCGGTCTCTCCACGGAGAGCTTGCAATCACTAAGACATGTACTACAGGTACTAAACCTAAAACACACTTATTGATCATCATCGATCTAGTGATTTAATTGGTAAGGGTAGCCTTCTACGGTGATCTTTTAATTTCTAATATTGTATATGAATTTAACATTTGAACTGTGAGAAAGTCCAGAATCTAGTCTCTGATCACTAATGGCTTTATTATAAATTGATGCAGAGAGGTTTCGAGTTTGATCAAATTACTGAAGTTATTCACTCCCAATCACAAGCAAATTATTTCCTATCCAGAACTGTGCATAACCTTTGTATAGGCCATGTAATCAGCCCAGATCCAAGCATCCAGCCCTCTAAATATTACGCTAACCTCCGCTGCAGCAATGATACGTCTGTAGGAACTAGGAACCCTTGCCGCCTGTGGCTGTTTGGCTGTTTGGCAGGCGGTTGTTTTTTTTCTCTTACCCCTCGCATACCCCGTACCAGCAGCCTAACCCATGGCAGCGGCAGTTAAATCCATAGCAACCCGCGCCCGAGAGGGCTGCTAGTCTGGGATTGCTTGACAATCGGCCAAGGGCGGTTCAATTTTTTTGCCATTTGCAGTTCGACGGTAACCTGCAAAATCTAAAGTTGATATTTTAAGAATTAAAAAAAAAAAAGGAAGGAAAGGTGAAGAAAATGGGAGGATGGGATTCCATTCTTTATTTTATTTATTTAAATAACTACTTGGGGGGGTTAAAATAGACATTTCAACTTTGGATGCTAACAGTGCTTAACGTTAGGGGGAAGGTTGATATTTTGACATAGTTTGGGGTGTCTATGATATTTCATATACTTACAGGGGGTGTCTATGACATTTTCCCTTCTTTTATTGTTACTAGCTATTTCCATTATATTCCAAGGTTATCAACTCTTTAACTGATACCTTGGCCCAAATGGCTTCGTCATTAGTAACATGATCAACAGTATGACCTCTCTCCACTCCTCACCTTCATCGTCTCGGCCAGCAACTCATGCTCTTCTTTTTGTTAAAATCATCTTTCAAGGCACAATGCTTTTTATTTTCACTTCCTCCTTTTCTCCTCCTCCTTTTAATGGGTTAAATACGCGTACCCCCCTGTAATGTACCCAATATTCCTCATACCCCCCCTAAGCTTCTGATAAGTCCACGTACCACCCCTCAATATTCCACGTACTTCCCCTGCTTTACCCCCCTAATACCTTTCTTTTGCCCAAAATCTTACACAACTAACCTTGCCTTGTATCTCGGTTGTGTCTTCAGTCTTTAATTTGAACACCCATTTGTTCCTTAGTGTCTTCTTACCCTTAAGTAAACTTACCAGATCATAGGTATGGTTCTTATGTAGGGAGTCCATCTCCTCTCACATAGCTTTTAACCACTCAGCTTTGTGTTTATCAGCTTTCGCTTCTTCAAAGCACTCTGGTTCACCTGTATCTGTTAGTGTAACATATTGATGAGGTGGGTACCTGGTAGATTGTTGGCACTCCTTGGTGGATTTTCTTAACTGGGACTCAACTGGTGGCTCTTGAGTCACCTGCTCACCATCATCGATATCATCTGTAGGAGCATCATTTTCACCATCGACATCACCGGTTGTTTCTTCAACGCCTTCTTGTGCATCTCCCCCATCATCATATGCCATGGGTGGAGAATCTGGATCAGAATCCACAAGGTCATCAATGAACGGCTGAGATTTTTCAATCTTGTCAAAGTCTTCAATTGTTTGGTCTTCAAGAAAGACCACATCTCTGCTTCTGATCACCTTCTTCTCATCCAGATCCCATAACCTGTAACCAAACTTTTCATTAGCATATCCTAAGAAAATGGATTGTTTTGATTTATTATCAAGTTTGGACCATTCGTCTTTCACAACGTGCACGAACGCTCTACAACTGAACACCTTCACATGGTTGTAGAATACTTCTTTTTCGCTCCATACCCGCTCAGGAATATCTCCATTCAAAGGAGCTGATGGAGATAAATTAATCAAGTAAACGGCTGTCCGCATGGCTCTCCCTAATAACACCATGCCAATTTTGCAAGTGAAAGCATGCATCTGATTCTTTCTATAATGATGTGGTTCATCCTTTTAGTTACACCATTATGTTGTGGGGTCTTAGGAACTGTTTGTTCATGTCGAATTCTATGGTCTTTGCAGTACTCTTTAAATGTACCAATGTACTCACCACCATTATCAGTAGGAATGCATTTGAGAGGTTTTCCTGTTTCTCTTTTAACAGTGACATGAAAATATTTAAATACACAAAAAAACTTGATCTTTAGTTTTTAATGCAAATGCCCACACTTTTCTAGATGCATCATCTATGAAAGTAACAAAATAAGACGCACCACCAAGTGATTTTACTTTCATAGGACCACAGACATCAGAATGCACCAATTCTAAGATGCTTCTTTTCCTTTGGGGAGAACTTTTGTTGAAGGTAACTCGGTGTTGTTTATCGATTAAACAATGAACATAGCGGTTTAGGAACGTACCTTTAATGTTTGGTAAAATATTACCTTTTGTGAGAATTTGCATCCCTTTCTCACTCATGTGGTCAAGTCGCCGATACCATACATCCGTAGTGGACTCATCCTCCGTTTTGTTTATTTTAACTTTACAAATTTACACTTTTGTTTTGTACAAAGTGCAACACTTACTTTCCCTTGCCATCACAAGAGATCCTTTGGTAAGCTTCCATCGACCGTTACCAAAGTGATTGTGATATCCTTCTTCATCTAATTTTTCTGTAGATATCAAATTTAAACGGACATCTGGTATATACCTTACAGCCCTGAGAATCATTTTACAACCAACATTTGTTTCAATGTTCACATCACTCATCCCCATAATTTTTGAGATGCCACTGTTGCCCATTTTTACGACACTAAAATCACCCATTTTAAGAGAAGTAAAAAATTCTTTGTGAGGGGTAACATAGTAAGATGCACCTGAATCGATGACCCAGTTTGAGTCATTGCATGTGAGGGTGAGACAAGATTTTTCACAGCTCGAGATGATGACAATGTCTCCATCTGAGCTCACGGCAGTGGTGTCATTTTCTTCTTTCTTGTCATCCTAGTTCTCTCTTTTTGCTTTAAGCTTTCTACAGTCATTTTTCATATGCCCTACCTTTTAGTAGTAGTAGCATGTGATCATTCCTTTTGACTTGGATCTTCCCTGTGACTTCTCACGATCTTGTGGTCGTCTGGTTCTGCTTCTTTCCTGGCTTTCTGTGACAAGTGCCTCTTACTGAGACAGCCTCAAGGATTTTCTCCTTGTCTCATTTTCCAATAGAGCCGTTGTCACCTCATCAACTTCGAGAGTGTCTTTTCCAACCAATAAGGTAGTCACCAGTGTATCAAATGAAGATGGAAGAGAAGCTAAAAGAAGAAGAGTTTTATCATCATCTTTAATTTTTACTTCAAGGTTTAACAGTTGAGTAACAATTCTATTAAAAATATTTAGATGATCCATGAGGTTAGTTCCTTCTTCTATCCTCAATTAATATAATTGTTTTTTCAAAAACAATTTATTTGTGAGGGATTTTGACATATATAAACTTTCAAGTTAATTTTAACCATAATTTAGGAACAGAGGTTTCATTCAACACATTATACGTACTTTACCTCAGGTGCAAGATATAAGCGGTTGATACTTACTGTCTTCATTTCAAGTTCTTCTCAGTCATCATCAGACATGGATTGTGGCTTCTTGGCTTTGCTAGACAATACTTTGAACAACCCTTGTTGCACCAAAATATCTTTGACCGTGCTTTGCCATAAACTGAAGTTATTTTTGCCATCAAAGAGCTCCATGTCGAACTTACCCAACAAGATGCCTTTTTTGGTCATCGTACTGAATCCAAGTTTTTACACACGTTCACGCGAACCTGACTATGATACCACTTGTTGGGAAAAATACGAAAATCCTTTCCCTCTATGTGTAAAGAAAACTGGAGAAATACAGTAGTATGTGAATAATAACTGTGAATAGTGTCATGTGAATAGTACATGTGAATAGTGATACATGAATAGTAAATATGAATAGTGACCATATGCGGGACCCACGTTAACACAAAGTGAGAGCGTATAAAATGATAAAAGCAAACTCACAGACACAAGTATTTATGTGGTTCGGCAATGCCTACATCCACGGGTGTAATTGAGACTTCTTCACTATGAGAGAACTTGAAAATAATAGTACAAGATACAATACATTGGATTTAAGCCAAACTCAACCCTGTATCTAAAATCGGATACCCCTTGTACACCCTCTCTCAACTCACACTCTCAAACCCCTGAAGAGATAACACAAAATCCAATACTCCACAAATAATCATCCGCTCAACTCACTTCACCTCTTGAACTTGTATATTGTTTAAGTGTATAGAACCCTTACCTTTTACCCCTATTTATAAGAATTGACAAGGAATAATATGCCACATTGAACTCGTGTAGATAAAGGGGCAGGTAGATGGGAGACACCCCCCTTCCCCATTTTTCCTTCCATTAGCCCATCAATTCTCCCAATTCTTCTTCCCTTTTTCTCTCTTCTCGTCTCTTTCTTTTTCTTTTGCTTTGATTTTTTTGTACAATCTATTCCACCGCCCAAGCCATTTGTCTTGGGCAGTGGCTGGCCTCATAAATGAGGAGGACCCAACAGAAGGAGGAAAGAAAGAGAGACGAAGGATGGAGAGGAGTGAGAGAGGAGAGAGAATTTTAGGTTAGGATAGGGTAGGGTTGGGTTGGGTTAAGGTGGGATATTCTCCTTCGTTAGATTTAGGTCCTTTTAACTTTTGTAAAAGTTAAATGGAGAAGAGAAATATCCGGGAAATAGACCTGCGAGGAAGACCCACAACAGGAACAAAGAAGGTTCAAATGTCACATTAACAAGGAAAATGGAGAAGAATTGCAACAAGAGGATTTTTAAGAGAGGAGGCTGTGGAAATAGGAAGGAGAAGGAGCTCAACTTGAGAATCGTTGTTGAAGTCGAACATGGAGAGAGAGATGCAAATCGGCCCAACTCCAAGAATTTTGTTCATTCCATTTCTTGACTTGCCTTTGAGGAATTTTGTGGAGATGTCACTCTTCAGCTGGATTATCTTGTTCAGGGCTGTAATTTTTATTGCAGGTGATGTTTCAGCAACCCTTAAATCTATGGAAGTGAAGGAGGAAAGCATTGAAAGTATACCACCAAAAATAATGTTTTTTTTTTAACCCTATCTCCTTTGGATCTTGTTTCAGTTACAGGTTTGGTTTTCGCCCAAAGCATGGTGAAGTATGGGATTATGTCCTTAATGATGGTATACTTAACGGATGTTCAGAATTTGAGCACATCCAAAGCTGCTATAATAATGAATGTAGGAGAGGGGGCAGAAGCGATAATAAAGGTTGTCATGGCTCACATCACTTATGTTCATCTAAATCGTTTCCATATCATCTCCTCATCGTTTTGGATCTATACCTTGGTAAGTTTTTCTTACCATTTCAATACCTAAGCTGTTGGCGTGTGGATCCTCTCCAATGAGTAACCCGACTGCGAGTTGGGTTCACGTTCACGTACAAGAACGGTTCACAGTTGTTCAGTTGGAATCCACTCCATGTGGGTCTATCTGAACGTGATCCTGGGTCTTCAACGGCTGGGTTGGTTGTGCGTAAGCGTGCCCAGCCGTTGGATGCTCATTGGGCGCTTGCCTCATTGGAGAGGTTCATGCTTGCATACTTATATTGGATGCTAACCATTAGATATTGCTGCAGGGATTGTCTGCCATATTCAGTCCCACCGGTAAGATCGGACTCTATATTGGATTGGTCTACATAACAATTGGGAAAGCAGGACAAGAATCTCATTTGAAAGAATTCCTTCTTGAGCAGTTCAAGGGAATGTTTGTAGACAAGAAAGAATGTGCAGAGACCATGAAAATATTAGTTTGGTTCTTTGCTTCTTTACTTGGAATTATTGTCGCCCAAGTCACACATCCCTTCAGTTGGGATAAGACCTTTGAAATTTCGTGTATAGTGATGGGGTGCTCATTGCTAATTTCCTTTTCTGCCATAAAATGGTACCAGTATGGCGAATTAACTGAGACCTCTCTTAATCATTTTTTTCGTGCTATGGTGGCCGTGTTCCTGAAGAGCTTTTTCCAAGACCCACTTTATACTAGTCAGCTGCATGAAGGATTGGGCTCCTCTCCTGCGAGCCCAGCGCCTAGGGAGAGCCCAGTGAAGGATCCAACAGCTGGGCTGTTGGGCATGCACTGGGATGCACACCAGGTCCCACGTAGGTGCCCATCCCTGCTCGAACCCAACAGTCCAAGTGTTCGGGGGTTTATAGGAGAGAAACTCAGAGATCCACTTGATGATAATTTGAGGGTTGCAGATTCTGATTTCTGCAGGTGTAGTGCAACATCTCTCTCTCTCTCTCTCTCTCTCATATATATGTATATATATAGGTTGGGTATGCTAATGGTATACCGTATGCTAGCTACCACCCTATGTGTTTATCTCTCGTTTCCCCACATTGAAGGGTAAGGAAGTCATTTCAAAAGGGAGAAGAGAGAGATAAACACATATAATGCTCGTATACGGTATACCACTAACATGCCCATCCCTCTTCCTACAGATCTCTTTGATTACATTTATATGGTAAAGGGACAACAAGTGATGTAGTAGGAAACTGGGGGTTAGATTTCGTTGTAACGCGGACGAACCTTAAATCCACAAGTAGAGGAAACTGAAAACTTCTTCTACTCAAACTGTAAACTGCTTACAAAGGAAACTTCGAAGCCGTCTTATAGAAAGGCTTGCTTACATGAGAAGAAAACAAAAAAAATTCAAAATTCAAATTCCAAACTTCGGCAGGCAGTTTCGCCTTCGAATTGCACAAAAATAAAATGGCCAAAAAGTCCGGGTGGACTTCTGCTTGTCCAACCGGCTCAAAGAATTCATCCAATATCTCTTCTAAATGAACAAGTAGAATTTGTCTAAAATAATTTGTTTTGATCTGTGTATTATCATTCGATTAATATTTATTATTGTCACTGCCTTTCATTTCCAACAACAGATGGTTGGATAAAGCAGCTATCGTTGAAGCTTCATCAATGAGCAAGAAAGAGCAAAAGAAAAATTGGAGGCTTTTCACAATGACAGAATTGGAGGAAGCAAAAGTAATAATATCAACGGCTCCTCTCTGGCCATCCATGTTGCTGTATGGTCTAGTAAAAGCTATGGGGAGTACCTTCTTTATCGAGCAAGCTTCCCAGTTAGAAAGCCCAATCAATATGGACTTTGGTATTATTTCTCTTATTGTGATTCAGTCACTGTCCAAGTCGGCAATCTCCAATCTATATATACTGCTCCCAGAGAGGTTAAGGAAAGGAAGATTTGCGAGTTATGTTGCACTAATTCGAATTGGTGCCGGATTAATCTTAACTGTAATTTGTTGTCTCATTTCATGGAGGGTTGAAGTTCGAAGATTAGGGCTTAATGGTTCTAAAGACATGAGCATATTTTGGCTAGTTCCTCAATTTTGCTTGCTAGGGTTTATGGAAGAACTTACAGAATGTGGCTTACAAGAGTACATCTCTGACCGAGTTTGTGCACCTGAAAGATGTGACAGTGAGACTGCAAGTAACTTGGTTATTGGACTTGGAAAACTACTTGGTGCTCCTTTTACTTCTGTCCTCTCATCAAATAGTTGGTTTTCTGGAACCATAGATCAGAGTCGCTTTGATAAGTATTACATGGTATTGATGATAACAAGTTGTTTCAACATTTTTCTATACTGTAGCATCTCAACTTCGTGCAAATTTCTGAGGTACAAGATGTCTACCGATGAGAGAGACCACAGTACTGATAATGTTGAAGCTCCAAATATTACACTAGATGGAGACAGAAAACCTCTGGTGAACCTGATAATTAAATTTCTTCCAGATTTATGATTTTACTTTATTTTTTTTAATGTAATTTTTTCATTTAATCCTCTTCTTGTACTAAGAAAACAATATTGCCTTAATATTGTCCTTGCAGCTACCATATCAATTATGGCATTTATACTCTGTCTGATAATTTAATGACAAAATTTTAGAAGATGTACATGGAGTTTCTAATTAATGATATGTATTTATGTATTCATGTTAAATTTGACAATTAAGAGACATAACATACATACAAGTGCCAAGTAACAAACAAAGTGAATAAGTTCAGATGGATTCCTTGCTTCATTGTGCCAAATAACTATGTAATGTAAGATTTTAATAAGGTGGGCCGACATAGTTCCACATTTATTTTAATAAAACTGGTTTAGTTGTGCTGATGGGAGCTACCTTAATGGTATGAATTCAGTTTCTATGTACGGACGTAAAGTATTGTTTCCTTAATGGTAAGGAAACCCTAGTTTCTTTGCAGGGTTGGTCTCTACCCTCACCACTATAAATAGTTGTCATTGACCCATTAAGTGACTAACTTAAGAAAACCTAAAGTTTTGTGGAAGAGGGTAGACCAGATCAACACAGCTCGTGTGCAACTGAGGCTTCCACAACCATGGATTCAGGTATACCGATCACACCTCCATAATTATGCTTGTATGCTCATTGATCTCCATGTATGTTTCTGCATGAATTATTCTATCATGTACCACATTTATATCTATTGGCTCTACTTATTTACCATTCAATTTTTCATGCACTGTTCCTCAGAAATTTTTTTGCTTCTACCCAAAGTTGCAGCCAAAGAAATAGAATAATTCATTTCCCCTTTGAGTTTACAAATACCTATTTGTCTATCCTTTTATGGCTGTGCTTTTTAGTTTATCCTTTTGGAACTTTGGGTGGGATCTTCGACGACTAAAGTGGGGTCTGCTACGAGTGGTGGTGTGAAGGGTGTAGGGGCATGGTCACCGACAAGTGGTGGATAAGGGTGATTCAGGGTAATGGAGGATGTGGCTGGCATTAAAGAGCGCTCGTGTTGGTGAGTTTTTGTTGGCATAAGAGGTTTGAAATGAGCGCGGGGGGGGGGGGGGGGAGTGGGGAATGCTCTTAAACGCTACCTTCCAATGTCCCAGCTACTCTTGGGCGTGTTCCTCCAACCCAAGCCTCTCCTCGTTGGTGCCTGAATCCTCTCCCGCGGCCTTCATTATTGCCTCCAACCTGCTCACTCCACTGTTCAGCCTCTGCAATCCATCCACCGCAATCCCTGTGACCTTTGCTGGCAGCCTCCACCCCCAACTACTGCAACACTTAGAAGCCCCCACTTTGTCAAGACTACACCACTGCCAGCCTCCACTCCATCTTGTCTTGTTGCCTTTTAAATCCTTTTTGTCAACATAATCTGGATCCTCTACTTTCGCCCGGCCGGTACTGCCATGTGCCCTACACACAGCAAGGTGGTAAAGATCGCCTTACCCCCGCTTGGACAAAGCGCTCGATCAGGGGTAAGGCAGTCTTTTCACCACCCTACTGTGTCTGTACGGCACACAGTAGTACCAGGCAAGCAGAAGTAGAGGATCTCGATTCCTGATAGCAACTCACCTACTGTAATAGCTCATGATAAAGGGATTCCGAAACTGGGTCCTATTTATACATTTTTTTATTTGAAATTTAAAATCAAAAACCTCTTCTCAACTAGAATTCCATTATCATTCAATTGTTTACTTTTGTGATTGGAGGACATAATTATGCTTTAAAATATGCAATATATATATGGGAAAAAGATCTTTGATTGGTACTGCCCTCTACACCCTCTCACAGGGCACTATGAAATGACGCCCAGACGCCCTCTCCCATTAGCCCAAACGCTGGCGTAGAGACCATGCGACCAAGTAGTGATCTCCTGCCTCCTATATATATGGGAAAAAGATCTTTGCTTGGTGGTGCCCTCTACACCCTCTCACGGGGCACTATGAAATGACGCCCAGGTGCCCTCTCCCATTGGTCCAGATGGTGGTGAAGAGACCATGCGACCAAGTAGTGATCTCCTGCCTGATATGTATACCTCTTCTCTACAGACTCTGGTTTCAACCATGAGGCAAGCTACCTTTAACCTCTGACGATCACTCAACTCAACTAACTATTGGTTGCAGATGACTCAAGTCCCAACGACAGTTACAACCCCTGAGTCAAATTAAAAAGGGTTTTTTACAATTATCACCCCAAAAACTTTGATATCTATTATTACCCCCTTAAAAATTTTCAAACAACTATTACCCTCCCCTGTTGCATACTAATAACTAACTGACCCCCACCGTTACATTTCCGTAACGGAGAAGGTTAGTCGTGACAGTGTGTCGTTGTCACGAATTTTCTAGGACCAAAATGCCCTTTTGGGGTGGTAATTGTAAAAAAAAAAAAAAAAACCCACCCCATCACCGTCCCTTTTCCTTCTTCTTCCTCCTCTGCAACCCCAAACCTTGTTTTCTCCACTTATTTTCTCTCCGCATCAACTCCTTAACGATTGGGGAAAACCCCAGACTCTTCTCGAATTAGAATATGGGATGCAGAAGATAGTAGACCAAAAAGAAAAACCAAATTGCAGGTTTGTGCTTAGTCGGATTTCCCGCTTGACATCTTTTCCTCCAAATCCGAACATAAATGGAACTGATAAAGAATGACTGGAACAAAACCAGTGGGCTTCCACCATGCAACAATTGTAGTGTTCATAATGAAGAAGAGATGGGTAAATGATGCTGGTGATGACATGCAGTGAGCATAAATGGCGAGACTGAAATATAATAGGGTAAAAGGGAAACCAAATCTTAAACCGGCAGGATAAGGAAGGGGAAGAAGAAGAGACTTACAGAGAGGCGCTTCTCCATTATACGATAACATAGAATGATTAGGATAGAACTCCAACAATGCTGAGTGCTCCTTGATATATACGAAATCGCCGGCGTGCACTAAATGAACTAAGAATCCTGACGATCGGCGACGAGAAATGAGGGAGAAATCGATGATAATGGGGCATGCTCGGTGCTGAATGGGGAATATGAGCCGTTTCAAGAAGAAAATGAGTAACACAACCTTGCTTCACTTAGCCTTTAAGAGATTAAGGAGAAAACGCCTTTGAATCAAGAGATTCAGGTGAGAAAAGCAGCGGAGAAGGCCTCCCTAGAGAATTCCGCTCGTTTCTTCAGTTCCCCTGCTTGGAGAACTCTGCCTATTGGTTTTAGTCAAAGTCGTCCTTTTCTATTCACAGTGAACAAATAGAAAGACTTTTTTTACGTGGCAAGGAAGAACAGTTGTGCAGTGGCAGTGTTTAGAGTTACAACAAACGGCACGTTCCGATGTCCAAGATCTCTCCAGTTCAAGCTCTTTACGACCTGTGCAAGAAGGATTGCACCCCTTCTGGAATTCCTCCTGCTTCTTGTCAAGTTGTCATCCAAAAGCTTTCCTCTCTTATGGGTATCGACTTTCATCTCTTTCTTTTCAGTGTTATTAGTTTAGTTTATAAAGTTAGAATCCAATTGAATTCTGCAAGTGGGTTATGCGAAAACGGTGAAACTGAATCATGGGATCGCATTAAATTTGTGCCTAATATTTAGAATTGTACTCTTGATTTCTGATTTAAGTATTTTCGCTGCCGTCATGGTTCTGATTTTGAAGAATATTATTTCATTATCATTCAATTAGGACGCTTCGAGATTAGGACCTCAAGTGGAGAAAACAAGGTTTGGGGTTGCAGAGGAGAAGGGACGGGGATGGGGTGATTTTTTTTTTTATAATTATCACCCCAAAAGGGCATTTTGGTCCTAAAAAATCTGTGATAATGACACACTGTCACGACTAACCCTCTCCGTTACGGAAATGTAATGGTGGGGGCCCATTAGTTATTAGTATGCAACAGGTCGGGGAGGGTAATAGTTGTTTGAAAGTTTTTAGGAGAGTAATAGTAGATATCAAAGTTTTTAAGGTGGTAATCGTTAAAAATCCAATTCAAAATTAATACAAGACAGTGAAAGAGTTGAAGCTCGAAAGGCCATGAAAGTCAAATTCCACCTTGACTGTATGGCTTCAAAGATACAGAGCTCCAAAATCAAATTAAACATTAATTCAATTCAAATTAAGTTCATGCATCTGTGACCATGCTTGAAAATCATAAGCAGAACCATTCACCAATATGCAAGTGCATTAAAAGAAAAAACTTTAATGAATGAAAGGAAAATAAAAAACATCTAGGATTTCAAGAAAGGCGAACAACAAGAGAAAAACTGCAGGAAAATTCGTCTGTTGCTACTCCAAATCATAAGAAGAACCATGCGATTTAGGATTCTTAAAACCCAAACTCCAAGTAAGATGGATCACAGACGTTGCGTGAATCTGTTGTGTGATTCGAAGGATCACCAAGTTGCGACGATCGTTGAGAGTTGTAGCGGTCGTCCTCCTTCTCTTCGTATTGAGCAGAGGACAGCAGTTCTTCTCTTCTCACCTCAGTTCTCCAGAGAATGGATATGGTAGAGGAGAAGAAATGGGCTTTTGTTATGTTTTATTGCCAAAAGATAAAAATACCCTCACTCACTCAAGTGAAGTTGGTATTTTCCCCGACATTTTGCTAGAAGCGTTTCTCACATGTAGAAATATGGATCAAAAGTGTGCCAATTGTCCGGTTTGTTTAAAAAAAGAAAAAAAATTAAACCGGACATATCATACACTTTTCACTCGGTTTTTATTCTAAAAAAATGAAAAAAACACTAAAATCGTTTTTTTAACATTGTCACACGTACAGAGCCTAACTTGTTAAAGATCCATTGTTCCAAGATGCCAATCTACTCCTACGCTTTTGGATTTACTTCTTTATTCGCACTCATCCATAGTGCAAGAACCCTTGTCTCTTGTGATCACCCTAACATAACCTTTGTAATATAAGGTTGCAGAAGCCATGTAAAACGGTTTAACTTGGTTTTTTTTGCACTAAGGTACCGTTTGATAACGTTATGTTTTTGGTGTTTCTGTGCTATTTGTGTCCCCAGCACACAAATGGCATAGAAAAACCGTTTGATAAACCTATTTTGTTTCATGTGTTTCTGTTACCATAAATCAAAATTTATAATAATTAATGGCAACAAAAACGTTTTTTCTAAAAACAAGTGAAAGTTATTTTTACCATTATTGTGTACTGTTATAAAAAACTATTGCCCAATAATCAGTCCACAAAACACTATAATTGGCATCTCTCTCTGTCTCGCTCAACCTTGAACTCTGTGTATAGAGGAAACCCTAACAGAATCCGAAGCACCAACCTGTAACCCATATTACAACATATATATATATATATATATATATATATATATATATATATATATAAAATATGTATATATAGTCGACCCTTAGTTTAAGTTCTTCTCTCCCTTTCAATTTTACTTTTCGGCAGTCCTCTGGGAGTTGCGTCGTGGAAATTAGTGGCTATTTGGAGTCGTTGGGCAGAGGTAAGTCTCAAATATGCGGTTGATTAGCAACTAAAATCTCCTTCACCCTTTGATGGAAAGAAGTATATTTTAGTTAGGGGGATATGTTACGATAACTATGAGTAGACTAAGTAAAACCATGTCTTCAAGACTAGTCGGCGACTTCAGTTCGTCAAATCAAGTAATTAGTAATGAAGTCCTAACAAGTGATCTTGACCAGTCCCTGCAAAACTGGACCTTACCCAAGGTCCCAACCAAAGAAGTCTATAAACAAGAGTGGTATAGTTTCACTGAAACTATCAAGACAGTCGAACAAACCATCAATTACTCTCCAGATATGAAAGAGATCCAACTCCTAGATCCTTCAAATCTTAACAAACTTAAAAAAGACTTCAATTACCTTCACATAGGACTTATCCAAGTTGCCATAAAACCCCTACACAGGGAAGGACTCAATGTAGCCCTCCTGCTTGTAGGCTTGTCAACCGGTACGGTTTTGGTAATACGGTACGGTTTCGGTACGGTACCAAAAATAGGTACCCAATACCGATACCGTACCGTACCGTTTAGGACTCTTATTTTCAATCCTGCAACCGTACCGTAGCGGTACGATTTCGATACGATATGAAAACGGTATATAAAATGGTATGCATACGGTATGGTGTGAAAACGGTATGCATACGGTACAAAAACGGTATAAATTCAATTTAAAAAAAAAAAACGATATAAAAATAGTATAAATTCAGAAAAAAGGAAAAAATTAAAATGGTAAGGGAATACTCCATTGTCGATCAACAACTAAATCCTTCATTGTTCTGTTTAAAAATAGTATAAATGCTGCACAAGCTTGACCTGCTTCACTACCCTTTTTTTCATTATTTTTTTTTCTTACTCGAAAAAGCAAAAAAAAAGGAAAAAGTATGAAAGCAGAGCAGTGAAGAACACACGGGAGCGAGAGGAGGAGGAGGGTTCTTGTTAAGTAAATATGAAGAATCCAAGCGATTTGATATGGGAAATTGGGAATTAATTGAATGCGTATTTGGATTCGTAAATTTGGAAAGTTTTGAAGTACCGAGAAAAGAAAAAAATTAAAATGATAAGGGAATACTCCATTGTCCATCAACAACTAAATCCTCCGTAGTCCATACCTTCCTCCCTCATGGAAGATCTTTTCTTTTGGGTAGAATTGCTTTGATTGATTCTCTTAGGGATTTTAGAATCTAGACTTTACAGATATAACCCTTGACCTCCCTAAACCAGTGATGAACTTCCCATGTTTGGAACATTTATAACGAAAGAGGGAAGGAAAGAGAATCAACTGGGAATGTGGTGGCAGTGATTGGGAGGTAACTGAGAAACTGTTGTGAACACGTCTTTTCATTCAAAGTTTCAAACCCTTAACTACAAAATCTTTAGAACTGATGAATGATAAGAAATGGGTTATTAGAGAATCAAGATTTACAGTAATACGAAGACAGAGAGAGCGAGAGATCAAGATTTAAACAAGAAAAAAACCCAGATCCAGTAAGACGAAGCCGGAGAGAGCGAGCGAGAGACAGAGGAAGATAGAGAGGGCGAGACAGCGAGAGATCGAGACAGAGAGAGCGAGAGAGATTCATTGTGTACCTGATAAATCTCCGCCGTTAGGGTTTTCGCGAACTGAAGAAGACGACCTTTGTGAGAGGAGTTGTGTTTGAACTTTGAAGAGGTTAAGGTTACTCCATTACTCCATTATTGTGAGACTGAAACTATAAAAGTCGAAAGCGTGAATTCCTCCATTACTGTGAGACTCAAACTCTGAAAGTCGAAAGCGTGAGAGGTTAAGCCGTTAAGGAATTAGGGATTTAGGGGTTATGAATTGATTTTACAAATATACCCCCAAAAACGGTATGGTTTTGGTAGGATTTCGGTATAACGGTACGGTAACGGTACATACCGACGGTATTGTACCCAATACCGATACCGTACCATACCGTGGTCAATACCGTTTAACTGTATCGTATCGTACCATTTTTGCAACGGTGCGGTTTGATACGATTTTACACGGACGGTTTCAGTTTCGGTTCCAAATTGACACCCTTAACTGCTTGCACTCAGGGATCAAAGGTTCCTACAATTTGATGATTCCCTTCTAGGGATGATTGAAACCAGTTTACACAAAGGCCCAGTTTACTTCAATTGTTACCCAGACCTTTCCCTGAATGACGCAAATCTCTTAGATACTCTCAAAGTTAACATCCTTACAAGTGGTTACAAGATGAAACAAGGGTCTATACCAATTCTATAATCCATAGGATTCAGTACAAGGCTATGAAGACTCTAAGACCCAAGGCTCTAAGAAGAACTATCAAAGGACAGACTACGTTCATAGAAACAGACTTTGTCCATTCAAGAACCGTTCACCCAAAAACTGTTAGCTGGAAAGACATTAAGTTTCCTTCAAAATGGTGTCTCCAGGCTACTTGCCCTAAGTCACTTGTTGAACCAAATAGTGATGTAGAGTCAATAAACCAAGATCAAGACGGAATGGTTACTATAACATTTCAGAGAAAAGATAAACAAATAAAACCAAGTACTGAAGAATTTGAAAAACTTAGCCAAGTTCCAAGTAGAGCTTCAACATCCAGTTCTCTGACAAGTCTTCACTTAGAAAACCAAAGGTTACATGAACAATTAAGGACCTTCCAAATCCTAGGTTTACATACTCCAATTAATAGTAATGTTACCCAAGGAATTTATGAAGAACAGTCTAACAAGTCTTCTCCAATAAATGAACCAACTTCACCAACACAAACTGACATGCAACACGAAGCAAGAGTTGCTGTCATCACAGTAGAAGACTATGAGATAGACAAACCCAAACTCAGGATAGATTTCATGTTACCCAGAAATGATGAAAAAAGAGAATGGTTCTTCAACTATTTCTCAAAAGAGAAACAACAAGAAATCAAAAACCTTTGGTACAATAAAATGAGAGCTATCAAGGTAAACATAATGTTCTTCACATACCTAGACGTTTATACAAGTAATAGAGACATTCCATATCCGTTCTCAAACATCAATGCTAGTAAGAAGGTTTATCACACTTGGAAAATAGCTGATGACAAAACCGTTGAAACCATACACCCTCCTTGTTCAAGCATCAAGTTTAAAATAAACAACACTGAAATCTCGGCAACACCTTTTAGATCTACTGAAGGTGTTACTGATGGATCAAAAAAAGTTATAGAACAAACAAATTATACAAACCAATACCTACAAACCATAGGAAGTCAACTAATCAGGATAGAGAACTTAGTTCAAAAGGACACCCCTACTGAACCATCGTCTCTAAATCAATCTAGTACTTCCTCAACAACAACTTTGTTCAAACCTTTTACAATATCCAACAAAAGCCTAAAAAACCTGAATACTCAGGAAAACAAAAATCTAATAAGTCAGATTTCTATAAGATTACAAAACTTGGTTGTCCCTGACACACCTCAAAAGGAAACACAAGGAAGCTCTGCTTCTAATGTGGCAAATATACAACAACTTGCCCTTTCTGAATCTTCAAGTGAAGATGAAGATCAAGATCAAATAAATGCTATTACTAGCCCATACATGAACAACAATTACTATTCCAGACCAACTTACCCAGATCTCCAAATTGAACAAAGGAAAGAATTTTTCCAAGCAAATTACCAAAGTGGTACCATCTATGAATGGAACATAGATGGTATGTCTGATTATAATTTAGCAAATAAACTTCAAGAAATGACTATGGTGAGCAATGCTCATCGTATCAAGAACATACCTGACCAAGCCATTGCAGAAATAATTATTTCTGGGTTTACAGGTCAACTAAAAGGTTGGTGGGATAATGTTCTCAGTCCAATTGAAAAAGAATCAATCCTAAATGCAATCCAAATTAATGAACAAGGATTACCAGTCATAATTGATAACCAACCAGTTGAAGATGCTGTAAATACTTTGATTTTCAGCATAACCAAGTATTTTCTAGGAGATCCCACAAGACTAAAGGACAGATCTTCTGAACAATTATCAAACCTCAAATGTAAAAAATTACATGATTTCAAGTGATACAAAGATACGTTCATGACCAAGGTTCTAACTAGGGAAGATGCAAATCTTCCCTGTTGGAAAGAAAAGTTCCTTACTGGGTTACCCAGTTTGTTCTCTGAAAAACTCAAACAAAAATTAAGAGAAGAAAACAATGGAGAAATCCCCTACCAAACTCTCACCTATGGTGACCTCATAAGTCTCGTGCACAAAGAAGGATTAGCTTTGTGTACAGATATCAAACACAGAAAACAAATTAGGAAAGAATCAAAATCCTACAAAAAAGAGTTAGGGGGATTCTGCGAACAGTTTGGATTTGATCCTAAAACCATTTCTCAAAAGAAACATAAAAGTCATAGACACATTAGGAAATCTAAAAATAGGTATTCAAACAAATATAGAAACCAAAAGGACCCAGATCAAAAGCTAGAAACTAGGTCCAGCCCTAAAAAATATAAGCCTTATAAGAAACCCTTTTCAAAACCAAGGCCAACCCAAAACACCAAGACTGGATGTTACAATTGTGGTAAACCAGGCCACATAGTAAAATATTGCAGGTTAGCAAAAAAGATAAATTCCCTTATAATGCCTGATGATACAAAAATCCAACTCTTAGCTGGCTTAGAAGAAAATAGCTCCGAGAGTGAATCAGAACCCCAAGAAAATGAAATAAACCAAATTGAGTCAAATAGTGATAGTGATGAACAAGCCTCTCCTTGCAATTGCAGTCAAGGAGTATTTTGTAAAAATTATGATGATTCCGAATCATCAAAGTCCATCAACATGATACAATCAAGTTCAGGAATGAAAAATTTTAACAAACCAGAAGAGTTCCTCAACTTTGTTGATCAAATAAAAGATAAACATACCAAAACTCTATATCTTCAACATGCTCAAGAACTCTTACAGCAAGTATCCTCGACAAAACCTCAAATTAAGGCAACCCCTTACAACATAAAAAATATTTATAAAAAGTTTGACAAAACTCCTACTTCTTCTCAAAATCCAGACCAAGTTAGAATCACTAACCTAGAGGCCACTACCAACGATCTAAAAACTGAAATCAAGAACATAAAAGCAGATATAGCAAACCTAAAAAAGTCCAAACATGTCGTAGAAATAGAAGAAGAAGACAGTACACAAACTTTACCAAATAATAATGAAGATTTTATCGATATCATTAACAAAGTCAAATGCCAACAATGGTATGTCAATATAACTATTGTCATATCTTCCTCCCACAAGATAAGTACTATAGCCCTAGTTGATTCAGGTGCACAAACAAACTGCATACAAGAAGGGTTAGTCCCAACACAGTACTTTGAAAAAACAACCCAACAGTTAACAGGAGCAAATGGATCAAAATTGAAAGTCAATTACAAACTTTCAGATGTCCACATCTGTAACCAAGGTGTCTGCCTCAAACAAATGTTCATCTTAGTAAAAGATTTAAACACAAAAGTTATTCTAGGGCAACCTTTCCTAGAACTCATAAAATCCTTCACTGTGTCAAATCAAGGAATCATGACCAATATATTAGGTAAACAAGTTTATTTTGAATTCTTTGAACAAGCTAGAACAAAAGAAATAGATCTGCTCAAAGCTGTTGCTATATCAGAACAGTCAACTATAAGCCTGTTCCAAAATAAACAGAAACATCTCCAATATTTAAAACAAGAAGTTAATCATAGAACTATTGAGCAAAGACTCCAAGATAAAATAATTCAGAAACAAATTTCTAGCACCAAGACCCAAATTGAAAAGGAGCTCTGTTCAGAGTTTCCCGATGCCTTCTAGCATAGATGTAGGCATATTGTCCATCTTCCATATGAACCAAGCTTTTCAGATAGGAACATTCCTATAAAAGCCAGACCGATCCAAATGACCCAAGAACTACAAGAAATCTGTAAAAAAGAAATCCAAGAACTTTTGAACAAAAATTTGATAAGTAAAAACAAGTCTCCTTGGAGTTGTGCTACTTTCTATGTTAATAAAAATGTTGAAATAGAAAGAGGAACACCCAGGCTAGTCATTAACTACAAGCCCCTAAATGAAGCCTTACAATGGATCAGATATCCTATACCAAATAAAAAAGAACTACTCCAAAGACTTTACCAAGCTACCATTTTTTCAAAATTTGACCTCAAATCTAGATACTGGCAAATTCAAATTCATAAGGAAGACCGTTACAAAACAGCCTTCACCACACCATTTGATCATTACGAATGGAATGTAATGCCTTTTGGATTAAAAAATGCCCCTAGTGAATTTCAAAATATTGTGAACGACATCCTCAATCCTTTCAGCCAATTCATAATAGTTTATATTGATGATATTCTAGTTTTCTCCAAGTCTATTGAACAACATTTCAAGCATCTTAGGAGCTTCTTCCACACCATGAAAACTAGTGGATTAGTTCTTTCCCAGAAAAAGATGGAGTTGTTCCAAACCAAGGTTAGATTTTTAGGCCATTACATCTACCAAAATCAAGTCATTCCCATAGAAAGATCTATAGCTTTTGCTGACAAATTTCCTGATCAAATCCTAGACAAAAAACAACTACAAAGGTTCCTAGGAAGCCTAAATTATGTCAGAGATTTTATTCCCCAAATTAGCCAGTTATGTAAAGACCTTTACTCTAGGCTCAAGAAAAAACCCAGTCCATGGACTTCAAATCATACCAAAGCAGTTCAAGATATCAAAAAATTAGTTAAAGAAATCCCATGCTTAAAACTTGCAGATCCTGCACTCTTCAAAATTGTAGAAACGGATGCCTCAGAATTAGGCTATGGGGGCATTCTTAAGCAAGTTCAAGATGACAAAGCATAGTTAGTTCAATTCGCTTTAGGAGTCTGGAACCCAGCCCAGCAAAATTATAGTACCATCAAAAAAGAGATCCTATCAGTAGTTCTTTGCATTCAAAAGTTTCAAAGTAATTTATTAAACAAGAAATTTTTAGTAAGAGTTGATTGTAGTGCTGCAAAACAAGTTTTAAAAAATGATGTTCAAAATATTGTTTCAAAACAGATTTTTGCAAGATGGCAAGCCCTTTTATCAAGTTTTGATTTTGACATAACTTATATCAAAGGAGAAATGAATTCAATTCCTGATTTCCTGACCCGTGAATTCTTGCAGGGTCCTAAAACAGTTTCAGTAATCATGGCTCCTAAAGAGCCTCCCAAACCAAAACCAGGCATTAAATCAAAAGACTCTTATGCCAAGTCCGCTCCTTCAAGCTAGTTAGTCAAAGTTTCTCCTTCCAAAATAGTTGTTGCAAGTGTTTCCTTCACCCAAGTTGTGGCTAGTCAGTCAACCCAAATGATTCCAAATTCAAGGACCTCTCAACTCCTGGCCAAGCCCAGTTCTTCCACAACAGTCTCCAAACCAGTTCTTTCCCAGAACTGGCCCAAAAGTCAGTATGTCCTCAAACAAGTTTATCAAGACCTTTTTATCCTTGATGATCAATTCACCAAAGGCTGCAAAACTCCCATAGAAATAGGTCAAAGGGTCTTTTACAAAGATTGTAATTTCTATTCCCCAAACAGTTCAAAAAATCAAGAATTCTACGAATTCATTCTTGTTGATACGGATTCTATCCGCATCAAACAAAACTTTGACAAAAATAATCCAAATCTGGTGACTCATACCTCAATAACAATCCTTCAGATGATCAGTTCAAAAGATTGGGGCACACATTCCCTCACTCCAAAAAGATTCTCTCAAATCTACCAACCACAAGAATACTACTATTTTGATTACATAGATGCTTGGCACCATGCCTCCTCTATCAAAATAGTAAGAACCAACATTCATGGTTCTTTTGCTTTGATTACAAGTTCTTTAGCCCAATCCCAAATTGGTTCCCCCGATGGTGGACCGCCTATGGGCCAATCCAAGACATCCTACCAGATCAAGTGTTTGATGCCTTCAACATCTACTGCCAGCACACTGAACAAATCCCAGAACAGTCTGATCTGATGAAATTCTTCATCCATTGCCGTCTGGCCTGGATCATGTACTGGGAATATGCAACCGAGCAAAATGAAAGCCCCGATTGCTCCATCCCAATACTCATAAGGAATTTCAGAGTCAAGTGGTGGGACAAATGTGACCTCAGCAAGTGCAATCCTGAGGCCCTAATCCAATCAATTACCAAAGCCACCCCTCAAATAGCTCCCTCAGAGAAATCAGACAAGTCCAGCAGCAGTAGATGCCTTAAATTAAAGGCCAAGCAAGCAGAGATCGAGGCCCAACTTGCGGCCCTTGATACTGAAGAAGGAGAAGGCACAGAATCCAGTGTTGGATCCATTGATCCCCATGGAGGCCCATTTGCCCAAGACCCTGATGATGGGCTGGACCTCATCAGTCAACAGTTCTCCTCAATAAGGTCCACCAGATGCTCCATGAGCCAAACATCCAGAAAGTTGGGCCATAAGCCCATGGGTTAATCTCCAAACCCTGATGTTGGAGAATCGTCAGTCATGACGACATCAAAAGAATGGCTCAGCAACTAACACGTGGCTGTATCAAAAGTCGTGTCCCAGCTACTATCTCTGGTCCTAGATAGTCAAGCCACCACTGGGCTCATTCAAATATAGTGAACCATCTAAACCAAACCAATGAGAAAAACAGTGTTTCGACACGTGGAATGCCTCGGTGCAGTTTTTGAAGCATCTTCTCAAAGATTCCAAGTTCTATCGACAAAGTGGTGAATAGTAAAAATGACTTTTTACTGTAGCACTACCGTCCAAGGATACTTTCGGCGGCTTTGCCTCAAAAGTCAAGACTCTGCCTCAAATATCAACAGTCTGGGCCCACGCCCACATGCTTCTACGCTCTGCCAAAGATTCCTTCGAGATAAGGTTGCTCTCGGTGGAAAAGTAAAGCGTCAAAAGCCTCCAAAGTTCTATAAGACCCTTCGTCTTCTCCAAGAATGGGAGGAGAATCTCTGAAGAGGAAAATAGAAGCACGCAGCATTGCTGTAGCTCAGCTCTTCAAGTTCTTACACCAAATGTTCTTCAAGTTTTAATTTTAATTTTATTTTCATCAAGTGTTCTTCAAGTTCAAGTGTAACTCATCAAGTATACTTCAAGTTGTAACTAAGTTTCTACTTCAAGTGTTCGTCCAAGTCTGTAACTTCAAGTCTTAGCCTTTATCTCAGGCTTTCAAGGTTCTGTCAAAGTCACCTGTAAGTTAACAGTTATCTTCAAGCTTACCTCAAGAGTCCTGTATATCAAGATTGTAATTCAAATTCTCCAAGTAATATATAAGATTCAAGTTTTTCTTTCAAACTTTCAAATATTTGACCGGCTCAGCCACCTACTTTTCACAGCAGAAGATTGCCTGCAAATTGGCAGATCGATTAGGGTTACCCCCCTTGAGTACTGTGACCAATCCTTATCAGGATTGCAGTTCCTGCTTAGCACACACATAAGTTTTATTTCCGCACAAGTTTTCCTTCAAGTTTTCACTTGTATTTACTTTCATTACTGCATAGTTTATTTAGCATCCTGGAAAACCTACTGGTATCAAAGCCAGGTTTAAGTTCTTCTCTCCCTTTCAATTTTACTTTCCGGCAGTAGGTTTTCCATGATGCTAAATAAAATATGCAGTAATGAAAGTAAATACAAGTGAAAACTTGTGCGAAAATAAAACTTATGTGTGTGCTAAGCAGAACCGCAATCCCGATAAGGATTGGTCACAGATCAAGGGGGTAACCCTCTCACAATTTGCGGCGTCATTGGAAAAGTAGGCATCGAGCCGGCCAAATATTTGAAAGTTTGAAAGAAAACTTGAATCTTATATATTACTTGGAGAATTTGAATTACAATCTTGATATACAGGACTCTTGAGGTAAGCTTGAAGATAACTGTTAACTTACAGGTGACTTTGACGGAACCTTGAAAGCCTGAGATAAAGGCTAAGACTTGAAGTTACAGACTTGGACGAACACTTGAAGTAGAAACTTAGTTACAACTTGAAGTATACTTGATGAATTACAGTTGAACTTGAAGAACACTTGATGAAAATAAAATTAAAATTAAAACTTGAAGAACATTTGGTGTAAAAACTTGAAGAGCTGAGCTACAACAGTGCTGCGTGCTTCTATTTTCCTCTTCAGAGATTCTCCTCCTCCTCTTGGAGAAGACGAAGGGTCTTATAGAGCTTTGGAGGCTTTGGATGCTTTACTTTTCCATCGAAAGCAACCTTATCTCGAAGGAATCTTTGGCAGAGCGTCGATAGCATGTGGGCATGGGCCCAGACTTATTGAAAAAGAGGCCGAGTCTTAACTTTGGAGGCAAAGGCGCCAAAAGTAGACTTGGCATGTAGTGCTACAGTAAAAAGTCAATTTTACTATTCATCACTTTGTCGGTAGAACTTGAACTGTTGAAGAGAGACTTCAAAAATCGCACCGAGGCATTCCACGTGTCGAAACACTGTTTTCCTCATTGGTTTGGTTAAGACTGTTCACTGTATTGGAATGGGCCCAGTGGTGGCTTGACTATCTAGGACCAGAGATAGTGGCTGGGACAGGACTTTTGATATAGCCACGTGTCAGTTGCAGAGCCATTCTTATGATGTCGTCATGGCTGACGATTCTCCAACATCAGGGTTTGGAAACTAACCCATGGGCTAATGGCCCAACTTTTTGGATGTTTGGCTTATGGAGCGTTTGGTGGACCTTGTTGAGGAGAACTGTTGACTGATGAGGTCCAGCCCATCATCCGGGTCTTGGGCAAACTGGCCTTCATGGGGGTCAATGGACCCAACACTTGAGCTAGTTTCTTCCTTTTCTTCTTCAGTACCAAGGGCCGCAAGCTGGGCCTCGATCTTTGCTTGTTTGGCCTTTAGTTTAAGGCGTCTACTGTTGCTGGACTTGTCTGATTTTTCTGAAAGGGCCACTTGAGGGGTAGCTCTTGTGAGAGATTGGATAAGGGCCTCAGGGGTGCATCTTTTTAGGTCACATTTGTCCCACCACTGGACTCTGAAATTTCTTATGAGGATTGGGACTGAGCAATCCAGGCCTTCAGATTGCTCGGTTGGATATTCCCAATACATAATCCATGCCAATCGGCAATGGATAAAGAATCTCATCAGATCAGACTGTTCAGGGATTTGCTCAGTATGTTGGCAGTAGATGTTGAAGGCGTCAAAAACTTGGATTGGTAGGATATCTTTGATTGGCCCATAAGCGGTCCACCATCGAGGGAACCAGTTTGGGATAGTGCTTGAAAACTTGAAGTCAAAGCAAAAGAACCATGAATGTTGGTTCCTACTATTTTGGTAGAGGAAGGCATGGTGCCAAGCATCCATGTAATCAAAATAGTGGTATTCTTGCGGTTGGTAGATTTGAGAGAATCTTTTGGGAGTGAGGGGATGTGTGCCCCAATCTTTTAAATTAATAATTTGGAGGATAGTTACTGAAGGATGACAACGTTTTGATCATTCTTGTCAAAATTTTATTTGATACGGATGGAATATGTATCAACAAGAATGAATTCATAAAACTCTTGATTTTTTGAACTGTTTGGGGAATAGAAATTTCATCCTTGGTAAAAGACTCTTTGGGCAATCTCAACAGGAGTTTTGCAACCTTTGGTGAACTGGTCATCAAGGGCAAAAAGGTCTTGGTAGGTTTGTTTGAGGATATATTGACTTTTGGGGGTGTTCTGGGTAGGAACTGGTTTGAACACAGTTGTGGACGAACTGGGTCTGGTAAGAGACTGGGAGGACCTTGTATTTGGGACCATTTGGGTGGACTGGCTAGCCACGACTTGGGTGAAGAGAATACTTGCAACAACTGATTTGGAAGGAGAAATTTTTACTAGTTAACTTGAAGGAGCAGACTTGGCATAGGAGTCCTTTCATTTAATGCCTGGTTTTGGTTTGGGAGGCTCCTTGGGAGCCATGATTACTGAAATGGTTTTGAGACCCTGCAAGAATTCACGGGTCAGGAAATCAGGAATTGAATTCATTTCTCCTTTGATGTAAGTTATGTCAAAATCAAAACTTGATAAAAGGGCTTGCCATCATGTAAAAATCTGTTTTGAAGGAATATTTTGAACATCATTTTTTAAAACTTATTTTGCAGTACTGGAATCAACTCTTACTAAAAATTTCTTGTTTAATAAATCACTTTGAAACTTTTGAATGCAAAGAACTACTGATAGGATCTCTTTCTTGATGGTACTATAATTTTGCTGGGCTGGGTTCCAAATTCCTGAAGCAAATTGAACTAATTGTTCCTTGTCATCTTGAACTTGCTTAAGAATACCCCCATAGCCTAATTCTGAGGCATCCGTTTCTACAATTTTGAAAAATGCAGGATCTGCAAGTTTTAAGCATGGGATTTCTTTAACTAATTTTTTGATATCTTGAACTGCTTTGGTATGATTTGAAGTCCATGGACTGGGTTTTTTCTTGAGCCTAGAGTAAAGGTCTTTACATAACTGACTAATTTGAGAAATAAAATCTCTGACATAATTTAGGCTTCCTAGGAACCTTTGTAGTTGTTTTTTATCTAGGATTTGATCAGGGAATTTGTCAGCAAAAGCTATAGATCTTTCTATGGGAATGACTTGATTTTGGTAGATGTAATGGCCTAAAAATCTAACCTTGGTTTGGAACAACTCCATCTTTTTCTGGGAAAGAACTAATCCACTAGTTTTCATGGTGTGGAAGAAGCTCCTAAGATGCTTAAAATGTTGTTCAATAGACTTGGAGAAAACTAGAACATCATCAATATAAACTATTATGAATTGGCTGAAAGGATTGAGGATGTCATTCATAATATTTTGAAATTCACTAGGGGCATTTTTTAATCCAAAATGCATTACATTCCATTCGTAATGACCAAATGGTGTGGTGAAGGCTGTTTTGTAACGGTCTTCCTTATGAATTTGAATTTACCAGTATCCAGATTTGAGGTCAAATTTTAAAAAAATGGTAGCTTGGTAAAGTCTTTGTAGTAACTCTTTCTTGTTTGGAATAGGATACCTAATCCATTGTAAGGCTTCATTTAAGGGTTTGTAGTTTATGACAAGCCTGGGTGTTCCTCTTTCTATTTCAGCGGTTTTGTTAACGTAGAAAGAAGCACAACTCCATGGTGACTTGCTTTTACTTATTAAATTTTTGTCAAGAAGATCTTGAATTTTTTTTTTTTGCATATCTCTTGTAGTTCTTAGGTCATTTGAATGGGTCTGGCTTTTGTAGGAATGTCTTTATCTGAAAAACTTGGTTCATATGGAAGATGGACAATATGCCTACATCTATGCCAGAAGGCATCAGGAAATTCTGAACAGAGTTCCTTTTCAATTTGGGTCTTGGTACCAGAAATTTGTTTCTGAATTGTTTTACTTATGAGTCTTTGCTCAACATTTCTATGATTAAATTCTTGTTTTAGATATTGCAGGTGTTTTTGTTTATTTTGAATTAAGCTTATAGTTGATTGTTCTGAAATAACAACTATTTTGAGCAGGTCTATTTCTTTTGTTTTGGCTTGTTCGAAAAACTCGAAATGAACTTATTTGCCTAGGATAGTTGTTGTGATTCCTTGATTTGACACAGTGAAGGGTTTTATAAGTTCTAAGAAAGGCTGTCCTAAAATGACTTTAGTGTTAAGGTCTTTTACTAATATGAACACCTGTTTGAGGCAAACACCTTGATTGCAGATGTGAACATCTGAAAGTTTATAGTTTATATTTAATCTTGATCTGTTTGTCCCTGTTAACTTTTGGGTTATTTTTTCAAAATATTGGGTTGGGACTAACCCTTCTTATATGCAGTTCATTTGGGCTCCTGAATCAATCAAGGCTATAGTACTGATCTTATGGGAGGAAGATATGACAATAGTTATATTGATATACCACTGTTGGCAAATGACTTTGTTAATGATATCTACAAAATCTTCATTATTATTTGGTAAGGTTTGTGTATTGTTATTTTCTTCTTCTTCTTCTATTTCTACTACCTGTTTTAATCTTTTTAAGCCTGCTATTTCTGCTTTTATGTTCTTGATTTCAGTTTTTAAATCGTTGGTAGTGACTTCTAAATTTGTGATTCTAATTTGGTCTGGATTTTGAGGAGTAGGAGTTTTGTCAAACTTTTTATAGATATTTTTTATATTATAAGGAGTTGCCTTAGTTTGGGATTTTGTTGATGAGACTTGTTGTAAGAGTTCTTGAGCATGTTGAAGATATAGGGTTTTGGTATGTTTATCTTTGATTTGGTCAACAAAATTTAGGAACTCTTCTGGTTTGTTAAAATTTTTTATTCCTGAACTTGTTTGTATCATGTTGATGGATTTTGATGATTCTGAATCATCACAAATTTTACAGAAAACTCCTTGGCTACAGTTACAAAGAGAAACTTATTCATCACTGTCATTATTTGATTCAATTTGGTTTATCCCATCTTCTTGGGGTTCTATTTCACTCTCGGAGCTGTCTTCTTCTAAGTTAGCTAAGAGTTGGATTTTTGTGTCATCAGGCATTATAAGGGAATTTATCTTTTTTGCCAACCTGCAATATTTTGCTATGTGGCCTGGTTTTCCATAGTTGTAACATCCAGTCTTGGTGTTCTGGGTTGGTCTTGATTTTGAAAAGGGTTTCTTATAAGGCTTATATTTTTTAGGACTGGACCTAGTTTCCAACTTTTGATCTGGGTCCTTTTGGTTTCTATATTTGTTTGAATACCTATTTTTGGATTTCCTAATGTGTTTATGACTTTTATGTTTCTTTTGAGAAATGGTTTTAGGATCAAATCCAAACTGTTCGCAGAATCTCCCTAACTCTTTTTTGTAGGATTTTGATTCTTTCCTAATTTATTTTCTGAGTTTGATGTCTGTACACAAAACTAATCCTTCTTTGTGTACCAGACCTATGAGGTCACCATAGGTGAGAGTTTGATAGGGAATCCCCCCATTGTTTTCTTCTCTTAATTTTTGTTTAAGTTTTTCAGAGAACAAACTGGGTAACCCAGTAAGGAACTTTTTTTTCCAGCAGGGAAGATTTGCATCTTCCCTAGTTAGAACCTTGGTCATGAACGTGTCTTTGTACCACTTAAAATTATGTAATGTTTTACATTTGAGGTTTGATAATTGTTCAGAAGATCTGTCCTTGAGTCTTGTAGGATCTCCTAAGAAATACTTGGTTATGCTAAAAATTAAAGTATTAACTACATCTTCAACTGGTTGATTTTCAACTATGATTGGTAATCCTTGTTCATTAATTTGAATTGCATTTAGAATGGATTCTTTTTCAGTTGGACTGAGAACATTATCCCACCAACCTTTGAGTTGACCTGTAAACCCAGAAATAATTATTTCTGCAATGGCTTGATCAGGTATGTTCTTGATCCGATGAGCATTGCTCACCATGGTCATTTCTTGAAGCTTGTTAGCCAAATTGTAATATGACATACCATCTATGTTCCATTCATTGATGGTGCCACTTTGGTAGTTTGCTTGAGAAAATTCTTTTCTTTGTTCAATTTGGAGATCTGGGTAAGTTGGTCTAGTGTAGTAATTATTGTTCATGTATGGACTAGTAATAGCATTTACTTGGTCTTGTTCTTCATCATCACTGGACGATTCAGAGAGAGCTAATTGTTGGATGTTTGCCACATTTGAAGCAGAGCTTCCTTGTGTTTCCTTTTGAGGTGTGTTAGGGACAACCATGTCTTGTAACCTTGCAGAAATCTGGCTTATTAGTTCTTTGTTTTTCTGAGTATTCAGGTTTTTTAGGCTCTTGTTGGATATCGTGAAAGGTATGAATAGTGTTATTGAAGACGAACTAGCTTGATTTAGAGATGATGGTTCAGTAGGGGTGTCCTTTTGAACTAAGTTCTCTATCCTGATTAGTTGGCTTCCTATGGTCTGTAGGTATTGGTTTGTATAATTTGTTTGTTCTATAACCTTTTTGGATCCATCAGTAACACCTTCAGTATATCTAAAAGGTGTTGCCGAGATTTCAGTGTTGTTAATTTTAAACTTGATGTTTGAACCAGGAGGGTGTATGGTTTCAATGGTTTTGTCATCAGCTAATTTTCAGGTGTGAAAAACCTTCTTACTAGCATTGATGTTTGAGAAGGGATAAGGAATGTCTCTATTACTTGTATAGATATCTAGGTATGTGAAGAACATTATGTTTACCTTTATGGCTCTCATTTTATCATACCAAAGGTTCTTGATTTCTTGTTGTTTCTCTTTTGAGAAGTAGCTGAAGAATCATTCTCTTTTTTCGGCATTTCTGGGTGAGTTGAAATCTATTCTGAGTTTGGGTTTGTCTATCTCATAGTCTTCTACTGTGATGACAGCAACCCTTGCTTCGTGTTGCATGTCAGTTTGGGTTGGTGAAGTTGGTTCATTTGTTGGAGAAGACTTGTGAGATTGTTCTTCATAAATTCCTTGGGTAACATTACTATTAATTGGAGTATGTAAACCTAAGATTTGGAAGGTCCTTAGTTGTTCATGTAACCTTTGATTTTCTAAATGTAAACTTGTTAAAGAACTAGATGTTGAGGCTCTACTTGGGACCTCACTGAGTTTTTCAAATTCCTCAGTATTTTGTTTAATTTGCTTATCTTTTCTTTGGAATGTTATAGTAACCATTCCGTCTTGATCTTAATTTATGGATTCAACATCACTGTTTGGTTCAGTAAGTGATTCCGGGCAAGGAGCCTGGAGACACCATTTTGTTGAAAATTTTATGTCTTTTCAGCTGACAGTTTTTGGGTGAACGGTTCTTGAATGGATAAAGTCTGTTTCTATGAACGTGGTTTGTCCTTTAATAGTTCTTCTTAGAGCCTTAGGTCTTAGAGTTCTCATAGCCTTGTACTGAATTCTATGAATTATGGCAATTGGTATAGACCCTTGTTTCATCTTGTAACCACTTGTAAGAATGTTAACTTTGAGAGTATCTAAGAGATTTGCGTCATTCAGGGAAAGGTTTATATCTAGGTAACAATTGAAGTAAACTGGGCCTTTGTGTAAACTGGTTTCAATCATCCCTAGAAGGGAATCATCAAATTGTAAGAACCTTTGACCCCTGAGTGCCAGCAGGAGGGCTACGTTGAGTCCTTCCCTGTGCAGGGGTTTTATGGCAACTTGGATAAGTCCTATGTGAAGGTAATTGAAGTCTTTTTTAAGTTTGTTAAGATTTGAAGGATCTAGGAGTTTGATCTCTTCCATATCTGGAGAATAATTGATGGTTTGATCGACTGTCTTAATAGTTTCAGTGAAACTATACCACTCTTGTTTATAGACTTCTTTGGTTGGGACCTTGGGTAAGGTCCAGTTTTGTAGGGACTGGTCAAGATCAATTGTTAGGACTTCATTACTAATTACTTGATTTGGAGAACTGAAGTCGCCGACTAGTCTCGAAGACATGGTTTTACTTAGTCTACTCATAGTTATCGTAACATATCCTCCTAACTAAAATATACTTCTTTCCACCAAAGGGTGAAGGAGATTTTAGTTGCTAATCAACTGCATCTTTGGGACTTACCTCTGCCCAACGACTCCAAATAGCCACTAATTCCCACGACGCAACTCCCAGAGGACTGTCGAAAAGTAAAATTGAAAGGGCGAGAAGAACTTAAACTAAGGGTCGACTAAATAGAGCTTGGCTTTGATACCAGTAGGTTTGCCAGGATGCTAAATAAAATATGCAGTAATGAAAGTAAATACAAGTGAAAACTTGAAGGAAAACTTGTGCGGAAATAAAACTTATGTGTGTGCTAAGCAGGAACTGCAATCCTGATAAGGATTGGTCACAGTACTCAAGGGGGGTAACCCCAATCGATCTGCCAATTTGCAGGCAGTCTTCTGCTGTGAAAAGTAGGCAGCTGAGCCGGCCAAATATTTGAAAGTTTGAAAGAAAAACTTAAATCTTATATATTACTTGGAGAATTTGAATTACAATCTTGATATACAGGACTCTTGAGGTAAGCTTGAAGATAACTTTTAACTTACAGGTGACTTTGACGGAACCTTGAAAGCCTGAGATAAAGGCTAAAACTTGAAGTTACAGACTTGGACGAACACTTGAAGTAGAAACTTAGTTACAACTTGAAGTATACTTGATGATTTACACTTGAACTTGAAGAACACTTGATGAAAATAAAATTAAAATTAAAACTTGAAGAACATTTGGTGTAAGAACTTGAAGAGCTGAGCTACAGCAGTGCTGCGTGCTTCTATTTTCCTCTTCAGAGATTCTCCTCCCATTCTTGGAGAAGACGAAGGGTCTTATAGCGCTTTGAAGGCTTTTGACGCTTTACTTTTCCACCGAGAGCAACCTTATCTCGAAGGAATCTTTGGCAGAGCGTAGAAGCATGTGGGCGTGGGCCCAGACTATTGATATTTGAGGCAGAGTCTTGACTTTTGAGGCAAAGGCACCGAAAGTATCCTTGGACGGTAGTGCTACAGTAAAAAGTCATTTTTACTATTCAGCACTTTGTCGGTAGAACTTGGAATCTTTGAGAAGATGCTTCAAAAACCGCACCAAGGCATTCCACGTGTCGAAACACTATTTTTCTCATTGGTTTGGTTTAGATGGTTCACTATATTTGAATGGGCCCAGTGGTGGCTTGACTATCTAGGACCAGAGATAGTAGCTGGGACACGACTTTTGATACAGCCACGTGTCAGTTGCTGAGCCATTCTTTTGATGTCGTCATGGCTGACGATTCTCCAACATCAGGGTTTGGAGAGTAACCCATGGGCTTATGGCCCAACTTTCTGGATGTTTAGCTCATGGAGCGTCTGGTGGACCTTGTTGAGGAGAACTCTTGACTAATGAGGTCCAGCCCATCATCAGGGTCTTGGGCAAATGGGCCTCCATGGGGATCAATGGATCCAACACTGGATTCCGTGCCTTCTCCTTCTTCAGTATCAAGGGCCGCGAGTTGGGCCTCGATCTCTGCTTGCTTGGCCTTTAATTTAAGGCGTCTACTGCTGCTGGACTTGTCTGATTTCTCTGAGGGAGCTATTTGAGGGGTGGCTTTGGTAATTGATTGGATTAGGGCCTCAGGATTGCACTTGCTGAGGTCACATTTGTCCCACCACTTGACTCTGATTCGTCTTGTGAAGAACTTCAGAATCTTTGAAATATGATGTCACAGCTAGATACATCTTCTTCATTTGGGTGTCCTTCATTGGCTGCATCAACAATTTCCTTGCCATCTGATCCTCCTACCACTTCCTCTATAGGTATTTTTGGTGGGAATGGCACCTCTATCATACCCGAATCTTGGGTCGTTTACTCAAGTGCCACCGACCATATGACAGGTTCTTCTTCCCTTTTTCTGAATTATTTTTCGTAGTCCGTGTTGCTGATGGGTCTCTTTCCCCATTCTCGGGCAAGGGATCCGTCAAGTGCACTTCTTCTCTTTATCTTTCTTCTGTTCTCTATGTTCCTAAGTTTTCCACTAATTTTTTGTCTTTTAGTAGTATCACTAGGGACTTGAACTGCAAAGTAATATTTTCTTACTCACTGTTTGTTCCAGGACTTGGAAACAGGTCGTACGGTTGCATGTGGTAAGGTGGTTGGTGGTTTGTACGTGCTTGATAGCTCACCGACAGTTTTGACATCACAAGCCTTATCTTCTAATTCTACTTCTGGATTGCTTGAATTAAATAAGTGGCATTGTCGCTTGGGGCATCCACCTTTGAGTGTCTTATTTACTTTATTTCCCAGTTTATTTAAACAGTGTAACCCAAATAATTTTTCATGTGATGCTTGCACTCTTGCTAAGCAAACTCGGAATGTTTATCCTATTTCTGATCATCGTAGTGTGACACCTTTTGGATTAATTCATTCTGATGTATGGGGCCCTGCTCGTTGAGTGTCTATATCTGGTTTTAGATGGTTTGTCATATTTATTGATTGTTATAGCCATACTACTTGGGCGTATTTGATGCATAACAAGAGTGATGCGTTTGCTTGTTTTCGATTGTTTCACAAAATGGTACAAACTCAATTTGATCCAAAAGTAAAATTTTACGGTCTGAAAATGCCAAGGAGTATATGGATGGAGCTTTTCGGGCATATTTAGACACTCATGTTATTCACCAGGCTTTTTGTGTTGATACTCCAGCTCAAAATGGAGTAGCTGAATGCAAGAACAAACATTTTTTGGAGGTGACCCGCTCCCTTATGTTTGCCATGAATGTCCCTCCTTGTTTTTGGGGAGATGCCATTCTTGTAGCCATCTACCTGATTAATCGGC
Organism: Telopea speciosissima; assembly: GCF_018873765.1. Lineage (NCBI taxonomy): Eukaryota > Viridiplantae > Streptophyta > Magnoliopsida > Proteales > Proteaceae > Telopea > Telopea speciosissima. The sequence continues at coordinate 42,622,738 of NC_057925.1, forward strand.
TACCTTCATGGGTGCTCCAAGGCCAATGTCTGCTGGATGTTCTATTGGGATCTTCCACATTTATTGTTCCACCCAAGATATTTGGCTGTGTGATCTTTGCTAGAAATCATCATCCTCATGGTAAGTTTGATCTGAAGGGGCTTCGATGCATATTTCTTGGATATTCAGCCACACAAAAAGTGTATAAATGTTATCATCCTCCTACACGAAAGGTTTTTGTCACATGGATGTGGTTTTTTGGGAGTCTGAATCATACTTCGCACCATCGGTACCTCTTCAGGGGAGGATTCAGGTAATGAAGATGTACCTCTGATAGCTCCATTAGATGTACATGTACCCACCATTGAAGATGAAACTATTGAGTTGGAAGATGGGATTACCAGTCAAGAGCAAGCACTAGGACAAAATGGACAGCCTATAATTCAGGGGGAGTCTGGAGATCAAAGGAAAGAATCGAATCAAGTGCAAACCTTTGTTCGTGGTGGAACATTGTTTCCTCCTCAAGGAGTCTTCTTCCCTCCTCATGAAGCTGGGCACAAAGAGACCACCACCACTGCACCTACACAATCAATACCTGCTCCAAGTCCTAGTCATCCATCTAGTAAGCCTTATCTCTGATTCAAGTCTTGACCTTCCTATTGCAGTCAAAAAGCCCAAGCGAAGTTGTACTTTGCATCCAATTTCAAATTTTGTCTCTTATAATTCTTTAACTCCTTCATTCCATGCTTTTGTTTCCTCTTTATCTTCCATCTCTATTCCTAACAACTGGCGAGAAGCGATAGCTGAACATAAATGGAAGGCGGCAATGGATGAAAAAATGCATGCCCTGGAGAAAAATAGAACCTGGGATCTGGAAGCTCTTCCACAAGGAAAGAAACCTGTTGGTTGTAAGTGGGTCTTTTTAGTAAAGCCTAAGCCGGATGGGATAGTGGATAGAAACAAAGCGAGATTCGTTACCAAAGGGTTTACCCAATCCATAGAATCGACTACCAAGAAACCTTTGCTCCTATAGCAAAGATGAACTCTGTTCGGGTGATTATTTCTTGTGCTGCAAACCAGGGTTGGAGTCTTCAACAACTTGATATCAAGAACGCGTTCTTACATGGAGAGTTGGAAGAGGATGTCTATATGGAGATACCTCCAGGATTTGCTTCACCAGAAATTCAGGGAACGGTGTGCAAATTGAAGAAGGCTTTATATGGCTTAAAGCAATCACCCCAAGCTTGGTTTGGTTGTTTTCATAAAGCCATAGTTGTCAATGGCTATAAACAAAGCAATGCTGATCACACACTATTTTGTCAAAAAGGTGGGACAGCATATCACTATTCTGATCGTCTATGTAGATAATATAGTGATCACTGGAAGTAATGCACAAGAGATTCAAAAGTTGAAGACCTACTTGGGCACAGAATTTGAGGTTAAAAATTTAGGCAGATTGCGGTATTTCTTGGGAATAGCAGTTGCCTATTTAGCTAAGGGTATAGTCCCAGAGAAAATACACTCTTGATTTGTTGAGTGATATTGGGATACTTGGGTGTAAACCTATCAATACACCATTGGAGCCTAACACACACCTGAAGAGTAAGGAAGGTGACCCTGTGGATAAGGGAAGTTATCAGAGATTGGTTGGGAGATTGATATATTTATCCCATACCTGACCAGATATTGCAGTTGCAGTAAGTGTAGTCAGCCAGTTTATGCTATACCCAAGGCTCTGTTGAGTAGCGATGTAAGGACGCTCAATCCATGGGAAGCCGATTTCTTCTTTGTCCCAGTTTATGTTTCCTGCAACTTCAGTTCTAGGTGGGCCGTGGGTTTAAAATTTTGTAATATTCTTGAAACAAGCACAGTACTACATGATTCATAAGATTTTCTCAACCATTAAGATTTTTTCCCATTCACTTGGAAAAGCCAATAAGATGTGTACGTACAATGCATAATCCATGACTAACAACACACTTCTGCAAATCAAATCGTCAAGTTAAAGAAGACAAGTTTCCTTAACAAAACACCCATTAATAGAAAGCCAGAGAGATTTCCCTTTTGGCTAGACTGTTGACTTGAGAGTTTTTCAAAGCTCTGTCTTGGCCGTGAAATTGCAAAAAAAAAAAAAAAAGGTTTTAAGAAAGGCAATCAAAGAATAATTTTAAGGTTCTACCAAAAAAAAAAGAATAATTTTAAGGAAAGCAATGGAAATCTGGAATCTTCCGCATTCAATTAATCAGAAGCAACATGTCTTGGATTCTGAAGGAGGACTAAGCGATCACAAATGGGATTCCAGAGTTCTTGAAGAGATCGATTATATTACAGGCATTTAGAGTTAGATACTGGCATCCCTGCCAATTCGTGGAGAATGTTTTGATTCTGCCTTATGTGTCGTCGGAGAGTGTACAATCGATGCTTGAGAGAGCGCCGGAGAGCAACAAGAGGGATATTTGGATTTACTTCAGAGGGAAGATGGATAAAAACCTGATTTGAGTAACAAGGAAAGAGGGGGTTGTGAAGTTAGGGATGATGCCCTATGGGCAAAATGGTAAGTTCATCCTAAAAAGGTATATTAGTCATTTGAGGGTAAACTTAACCAACATTGTAACACCTAACTAACGGAATGGGAATTCAAGGGGTGTAGTTGTATGATTTAGAAATACAGGGGGTCACTCTATATTTAGTACAAACCTTAGGGGTGACAAAATAATTTTTCTTAAATTTTAATGTTCTAACATCAATGACTTTATATGGACTATAGTATTAATGATATTTCTGTAATTTATAATAAACATTACAAAACTATTGCATAAACAAGTTTTATCAAACACCTTTATATTATAAAAGTATTCTGGATACAATCGTGTAACAAGTTTATTAAACACCATTTTACAGAAACTTTGACTAAAAAAAAAAAAATTTTACACCCCAGACACGTTATTCTACAAACAAAAACATCAAAATACGTTTTTGATGAAAAACGGAACAAAAACAAAGGAACCATCCTCCTTCACTGGCAGAGTTCTTTGCCTTCTCCCATGTCTTATCCAAAAAAATCAAATTCTTCATCTCAAAATGACATACCTCTACTTCTGTTGACTTTTTGGTTGAAAAAAGGAGTTCGGAGCTGAGTAAGGGAGCAATTGTAGCCACATTTGGCAATGGTAGCAGAGATGATCGGTTCTTATTCTTTGTTCGACGATCAAAATCTGGTTTCCATTAACAGTAGCAGCTTGGGTATCTGAAGTTACTTCTTTTACTATCGGAAGAGTTGAAATCTGATCAACACCAGGTTGCTTTTTCTTGGATTGCTCAGGGAAACTCCGAATTAAAAGTCACATTTCATGTTTGTTCTGAGACCATCCGTTAATGGAACCGAACATTGTATTAGATTTCCAAGGTGATGATGCAGAACATTATTACCATCACAATACAATTACTCTGATAATTCCTCAATCTCTCACATAGCTCAATTTGATGTTGGTGAACGTCGAACCATTAATGGAAAGCCCTAGTTAGTTTCCGGAGGTGTAACTGTAACAATGTTTATTCACATACCTTAAAATCTCAGACCATTCTATAAACCCTAGAGACCGAGCAAGCACCATTGAAGACGAAAACCCTAGTTTCTTTCCACTGCTTCATAGAGACTAAAAAACAGATTTCGGGAAGATCGAACCATTTCCGCACCAAATTGCCCTTCGAAAATTTTTGCGAAAGCCTGGGGATATGAACGTCATTATAGACAAAGATAAAGGCCAATTTCTTTGGATTTGAAAAATCGTAGTGCAGGCAGGTAGGAGAGACTCGGGATTCCAGAAGTTGGACTATTTGACCAACTGAATTCCACCATTACCACCATTAAAACCAAAGGAAAACGCAGGAAAAAGGCCAAAAGCCGCTACCACCTAGCGCCACCCGCAGAATCGGAGCTTTTGAAGCTCAGATTTGTCCTTGATCTCTGAAAATCTATTTTGGTTGCTCGAAAAATTTGTCTGAGGTACCCAATTCATCAAAATGCACGATTTTTGCTTTACGATCCCATATGGATTGATCATGGTTGCTGGAGGGCTTATTGGATATCTTAAAAAAGGTAGCACAGCCTCCTTGGCTGGAGGATTGGGTACAGGATCTCTGCTCCTTCTTGCAGGTTATGTGAGTCTCAAAGCATTTGAGAATCGAAGGAATTCTTATTTGGCCTTGATTCTCGAGACAGGTATGATTCTCCATTGCCCTTTTTGTTTTTTAGGAAAGCTGGGCTGGATTTTGCGTTCAATTTGAAATTTAAGTCCCTTCGTTTCTTTTGCTATGTTTTTTTTGTAACTTTATCTTGAAACCATAGTTATGAGAAGGTATCTACTTAAATGCTGAGCATTTTGGGAGGTGGAGCTGTGGGCAGTCTGAATTTTTTGAATTTCCAGTAAATTAATTTACGAATGTGGCGGTTTGTTAAAGTTCAGACCTTTTTTTTCCTTGCAAGTCTAGAATGAAGAAGGTTTTCTGGCTTGGTTTTTATGAACTTACTTGTTTGGAATTGGAGCTATTTTATTAGATATTAACGATTCGGGGTTAAAAGAATGTTGCATTTACAATTTGGTGCAGAAGTATATGACCTGTCAAATTTTACAGAAATAGAACTAAATTATAGGAATATCATAAACAGTATCTGATTAGAAACCATTAATTTCACCGGCAACAAATTACGTAATAAATCTGAGCTTTGAACTTAATATATAGATAGAAGAGATAAAGGTAAAGGTAGCTATAACAGGCAAAGAATCCCACCTAAGTCTTCACTTGGATTCCACCATGTAAACACCACTGAATCCACAGCACAAGAAACTCAGAAAATTCTGAACTTGTATTACTTCAAATCATCTTTTGTTGAGGGTCTTTGACCATTATACTTATTCATAGCTTCTCCCCTCCCCCAAAAGAAAAAAGATCTATTTGTAGTCTGAAAACATGTGAACATATGTGAACACCACGTGAGCACATTTAAACATCTCCAGCTTCTCTTTTGTAGAATAAGGTTGTCTTCAACAAAACTGACTGGGAGAATTGTGATGAATATCAAATATGGTGACTTCGAATCTATGCAAAAAAAAAAAAACTTTATGTTTTCTGTTTTCTGTACTCATTGCATACAAGTGGAGCTTGTATCTGATTGAGTACATCTGTTCTCATTATTTAAGACACAACTTACTCTGGTAGGATTGGATGTAAATCTAGCTTTCTTATGGGAGCTAAACAGAATCATGTAAATCGACTGCCTCTTAGGAATTGGGATTGGAGGTCTTGAAATTTTACTCAACGGATACAATGTAAGTCTTCAACCAGCCAGGAACTCATTTTCAATCATACGAAATTAGATTTGTGATTAAAGCAGTGATTGAAGAAATGTATGTAGGTGAAAAATGAATCTTTATTGTCAAGTTTCAACATAGCATGTACGGTGTCTAAAGTTTAGTTGAATTTGATCTCTAGTCAATTTGACGGGATAAATAATGTTGAGCTTAAAAAAATGAAGTGTTGAGCTAAGGGTTTATTATGATTTTGATGTTCTCTAGAATTGTCTATTTGTTCAGATGCCTTGGTTATGTGTCATTGACATTTCTTCTTATCGTATCATTTGGAAGAAAAGGAATATATAGGGAATAGTCCCATCTGCTTTGTCAGTAGAAAAGAATCCTTCTTTTTCCTTTTTTCTGGTTTGCCAGTAGGACTTTTTTGCATTTCTGATGGCTATTCTTTGGTAATTGGTAATATAGTGAGCTGTGGTAATCGGTGTAAGCAGAGTTCGGGGGATTTCCTTGTTTTCTATGGCATGACAGAAAGTGTTTACTTCTTCATTTTACATCCATGGTTATTCATAAATTGCGCATGGACAGGTTGTGCATTCACAGTTACTTTTGTCATGGGACAGCGGTATGTCCAAACCTCCAAGATAATGCCTGCTGGAATTGTTGCTGCAATCAGGTAACTGAAGTTGAAGCTTTTCTTGAATATTTATTGAAATGATGCATATATTTTACCTCTCTAATGAGCTAGCATTGAGGTTTGACATGCATTACATAATTTATGTTGTATATCATATCATTTGAAGGGAGATAATTAATATGTTTGCTGGTGATATGGTGTTAACAATAATTAGAACCTTCATATCATTCTGTATGATGGATCACTTTATCTTTGAGGTGGTGAGTCTAATGGTGTAGGACCTAAAACTTTCTGGTGCTGGATTCGTAGGTGATTTAAGCTTAACATTTCTTACGTCTCCTAACCATTTTCTGCTTTATATTTGCGTGGGCCTTGCATGTCGCCCCCCCGTCTATTTATGCTTAATGCATGTTGATCCTCTTGTGTGCTAAATGTGTCAATTCTTTCTCTGGTTACAGTGAGGACAATTCCTATGTTGAAACCTGACTCAGCTTTATGTTCATACATCATAACTTGCATTCAGATTTACAACATTGAATTGTGTCCCTTTTACATCCAAAACAAATATGATTATGGATTTCTAAATGTTTCATGCATGTGGATTGCATGGTGCCATGTGCTGTTGTACAGCATGCATTGGTTCAACTACGCTACTTGCTACCCATGATTATCCAATTTCTTTTGGTCAATTATGTGACTTGAAAAAAACCCTTAATCTACTACAATTGATTGCCATTTAACTTTAAGCATAGATACATGAAGTGAAATGTAATAATTTTCTTCTGACGTTTGACTTGGTGATATTTCTTGTTACTGTGTATTGTTCTTTAAATGTCCTGATTTTCCTCATAGGTTCAAAAAAACAGAAACTTATCTTGTTGTTTGTGAAAGTTAACAAACCAGTTTAGCAAACTATTCCATGCTCCTCTATTGGTGAGATAATGGTGGTATTCATCTGCAGGCTGACATCTTTGATTTTTTATGCTTTATTTACTTGGAGAAAAGTTCTCGGTGGGAGCAACAGGGGCCACGCCCAGACTCAGTGGGGGGGTGAAATGACAGCCTTGTCTCATGAAAGGCGGAAATCCTGCCCCCTGAGATCCCAGCACGCGCGCTATCATTGGCTGCCATGTGCACGTGGCCCCTGCGCTCCCCCTATTTACTTCTAGTCAATTCTGCTTTTGTCCCTTTGGATTCAAGGGGTAAATTTTGCATCATTCAGAAGTTTTGCTGCAAACTTATTTTGTCATTTTTTTTTGGGGCAGTGCTCTTATGGCTGGATTTTATATATACAAGATTGCAAGTGGTGGGAACCATTTTCCGTCCAAGTCTAAATCGAAGTAGAAAATATCTTGTGACATGAACTTCTAAGATGTAGTATCCAGTTACCTGAATTGAGCATGCTCTGTGTAATGTGCCATTTTTTTCCCATCAAAGTAAGGTGTTATGTATGTCTGTAAGTGCAAAACATGTTTCCTAGTTATTTGACTTTTGTGAAAGATTGAATACTTCTCTAATGCATAAAAAGTTCTAACAAGAGGCTATATTAAATTGCTGATAAAATGTTCTTGCAAGTTTCCTGAAATCCACCCTCCCAAGGCAAAGTAGAAAAAGAGCAGTAATTGGCAAGATTGCCTGTGGCTTGTGTTTTCTGAGGGGGAGCTCGGTTGGCATGTGGAGATCATGATCAAGGAAGCAGTGGTCATGAGTTTGACTCTCCTACAGGCCATGGGGTTGGGTCACTCTTGTGAAAATGGTTTCATGGTTCTCATGGGCCTCAGTCTTTCTTGGTTCATGTGAGTTGCAGGGTCTAACACGGACACAAGCACTGTTTGGTTGCAAGAGTAATTGAATGGAAGGGAAGGGAAGGGAAAAGAAGTGAAAATTTTTCAAACCCAGAAAGGAACCTTCTGTAATCATTACCAAATATAATTGACCGAGTTTCCTTCCACCCACGGTAAACAGGATCCCATTCACCAAGGGGCGGGAGAGGGCGGGAATGGTATCGGGAGGGAATTTTGAAACATACTAAAACATTAGGAGGTTTGTGAACCCTAGGATGGTGACTGAACTGTCCTCTATGGGTGGAGGAAAACTGTCTAATATAATTGTATAAACTATTTAAATTTCTTAACATATTTAGTAATGATATTTTTTAGATGTAATTTTTATTTTTAATTTTAAAGCTAAGGGATTAGATGCAACCTGAAGTGAAATTTTAATAATTAAATATGAAATAATATGGAGTTAGTGACCTAACCATGTGAGGTTATGATTACAAAAGTTTCTTTATTATGTATGAAAAATTCCACTTCTCTTCCCTTTAATTTTCCCTTGCAACCAAACGGAGCCCTAAAGATTACCCGGTCTACCATTAAAACTAAGGGTGGAACGGGGTTTCTTGCTAAAAAAAAAAAACAATTTATTATTCCGGCTAAACAAAAGAAAGATGTGATGATGTCTATGTCAAATAGTGCACATCCACCTTCCAAATAGACTGGTGGATAGCCTCCACAGTCCAGTTGACCACCTCCAGGTACTACTAGTTTGAACCGAACCGAGATCGATATGTGCTTATTGGATCATGTTTCGAACTGAGGTTTTGTGACACAAAATTCAAATCGAACTGCCCCAAAACTGACAAGGCACCGAGCCTAATTGAAAAAACTGGACCAGAACCAATATAACCCGATAAGAAACTGATAACAATCCCAAAATTCAATAAATAAAAAAAAATTGTAATACTTTTCAATTTATTTACATGGTAAACTGAGACCAAAGCGATAGGAAATTCAAACCAAACCAAATCAAAACCGATGCATTCTTATTGGAATATGTTTTGAACTCACTCATTCTCGCATTGAAACCGGTGAAACCAAACCAACAGAGGGTATACATTGGGTCACGCCAGCCTGGCCCCGAAAAGAACACCATTTAGGAGTGGGCCCCACAAGAAGCCCAGTCCTATTGGCTGGCTGGGTCTTAATTGTAAGCTGAGGTAGGGGGCGTAGGGTTCACTTTTGACCAATCCACGGGCCCAGCGAACCTTTATCTGCTCCATTTCCTGAGCAGGTCCATTTCTCCAAGTTCTTGTAATAGAGGGGGTGAAAATGACCACCCTACCCCTGCCCGAACACACTGCCCAGGTGGGGTCCACCCCTCTCTATTAGAGGAACTTGGGGAAATGAAGCGGGCAGGAAAAGGAGCAGATAAAAATACCGTGTATTTGCGCCCAGACACAACCAGGTATGAAATGACAGGCACAACCTGCCTTTCCATGGGGGCAGGGCAGTTATTTTGCATCCGGCTGTGTCTTGGCACAGGCATACGCCACAATACACGATCGGGTGGCATTCCTTTTCCCAACAAGCGTGTTTACATTCCCATAACGGATTTTGTATCATGGTTTAATTTGGTTTCAGAAACAATTCAAACCTCTAATGGCTAAGATTGATTCTCTTTAAGTTTGAATAAAATCTTTTACTATTCAAAGAAGGATTATTCGATAATTTTCAATAAAAACAAATTAACTAATAAAAATTTGAGTTAACTACTTTAGGTCTTCACTTAGCATAAATACACATTCTTAACATCTACCGTATGTTATATAGTATATACTCTAGGCCGCAGGCCAGTCCGAACCCAGTTCAAGGACCTTGAGTTTTAGATGGGCTCACTTTCATGGGCTTTTCTCGGTCTTGGGCCAACCTAGGCCCAAGCTATATTTTGATGGGCTTTGAAAATCCCCAATAGCATGAATTAACCTATGGTAATGTGAACCGCTGCTCAGTGACTTGCCAGTAGAGTACATATCACATACCCCCAGGAGGTCAAGGGTTCACTCTCCTATTTCACATTTGTGCCATAAGGCGCTCCTCCATCCTTTAGTGACATGATTAAAGTCCCATTGGGAAGTTAGATAGGATAGACCCAGAAAAAAAAAATGGTAATGATTAACTTACCATAAGCTGTTGGTGACATAGGAACATGCAAAATTACCGTCCAATCCTCCTAATATCAAAACTGCTATCCATGTTGATGCCCCCTGCACGCACTCTCATTGGTTCCCATGCTAATGCAGAGGCTTCACAACCAAACAGTAACTCTTTTTTTTTTTTTTTTTTGGGTAGAAATCTCAACAAAGATAAAGTCCACAACTTTAGGTGGAGATCTAAACTCCTATTGATCCTTAATTTTTCAATACTTTATTTTCCATTTGGCAAACTCAATTGTTTTGGTAAACTTGGCAAACTTAATTTTTTTTGGTAAAAAACTTGGCAAACTCAGTTTGGCTGAAACTTAATATGCAAGCAGGGACCTTGGGTCTACCCTGTCCACAAAAATTCCATCCCCATACAACATCGCCACGTGACAAAAAAGTAGGTGCTTGTCCAGAAAACCATCTTGACAAAACATGGTCCAGAGAAAAAATATATCAAAGCTCAACTTGGAATTACAAGTTCACACATTTGGATGAATTTGTTAAAGCTAAATTTCTTAATGATTTTCAATTGGCAAGAGAGTAAGCAAAGTTGTTTCTTCCCCACCCAAACATTCCTTTCTTTTCTGTGGTACAAACAACTGCTTCTACTCATCAGATTTTCAATATTTTATATCACACCTATCAACTATCAATGGCAGATCTAAGATTACCTGATCCAGTATCTGTGCAGCACTGAATATATACAAAACTGAAAAAGAGAAACAGGAGCCAGCTTCAGCAATTTTCTGGTCTATGATACTCTGGAGGAAGAGATGGGCACCTCTCGTTCATATGGGGGTATGGATCCATGGTATTGTATCCAGGTAGTTCCATCCGATACTGACCTCGAATTTGACAGAAGGGGAGCTCTTTGTCATCAGCTTCATTACACCACTTTGGTAGGCGACTTGAGTTATTTTCGAAAAACTTGAGGGTGTAAGCATCTTTTATCTGCATTTATTTTGAACAAACAACTAATGAACATGAAGATAGACTGAAATGGATCACTTCATTTCACTTAAATTGTGTGCATATGTTGCCCTTTTTTTTTATGGGGGAGGGGGAGGGGGGAAGAGGTCCTTCACAGTACCCGGGTTAGGATCCTGCACTGCCCATTGTCATTGTGCCATATGGACTAGAAATGTGGTTATTCTTACAGTTGGGTAGAGAGAGGGTATGGTCTAGATTAGCCACATCTCAACTTTCAAAGACTAATTCAATAAAGGGAAAAGGATCTCTGAGCCTAAGGCTTACACTGTGCCTCCTCACATTCCTTATTATATTAATTATTTAAAGGAGAGAAACAATGATTTTAAAAAAATAATGTGAGGGTGTAGTGTACCCTGCTTGCTCAGAGAACCCTCTCCCTTCAATCAAATACCCTCTCATGTATTGGTATGCACCTGTGTACGTTCATGAACCCTAGTGTGCATACTCCCATAGTCCTGATTTTCAACGAGTTATTTTGCCACTAGGCAACTCATTTGCACTGAAATTTAATGTGTGAAAGGTCCTTGGAGTCTACCTGTGCATAAAATTTGGGCCCCAACTGAACTACCATATGGCAGATATTTGGTCTGTGCAGGAAGCTCATTCCTAAGTGAGCAGGGTAGGCCTTTTTTTTTTTTTTTTGAGGGGAGGGGGTCATTAATCTGCTGAGAAAGGTCAACTTCCAGTGAGATCACACTTTTGTAATCCCTTTTTGCCCTTCCTCTTGACACTTATTTTCTTATAAGAGAAAAAAAACATTACATAGCTAAATGAATTGTAATCATATTTATCTATTAGGTGATCCCACTCATATTCATGTGCACATGAAAGGTGAGCCAACTCATCCAATCAACAGTTCACTCAGAAATTTTCGTAACCCAAAATCAATCCAATCAGATCTCTAAACATTTTGGTAATGGAAGTCTTGTTTTCCAATATTTTTCTTTTAGAATTTTTTTTTTTTTTTTTTTCAATTGTCAAATAAGCATTTCAATGTGAGATGTTCCCTTCATTTTGTTCAAAACCTCAAACCTTTAAAGAGGGCCTTTATACTATTTCAGATAAACTTACCGTAAACTCTGTGACTTGAATGGAGCTGGAAATTGGCTCAAAAAGCCCCGCCTGCTTATACATCTCTAGAATGAAAGCAACACAAGAGGTTGATTTCCCATCACTATATAGCCAATCGTCTTGTTCAGGAATTGTGAGCAATTTATCGAAAGATAATCCACGTTTTTCACTTTCAACTAGAATATCTGGAAGATCAAGGTCCTAGGCATAACACAAAACAAAATTGTTTCAGTTTTTTCATAGACTTTATCATGCCATATTATTGACGAAAAGAGTCTTCAATCTGAACCATAACCAGGTAAATCACGATGGCCAAGGTTAGATGTATCACAAAGGTTAATTGAGAGGCAAGATCTACCATTCAATGAGTCTTAATCCTTGACATTACAATTGGACAGGAATGGATGGTCAGGTTCAGGTCATGGTAAAAAACAATAAAATAAACCTAACCAGATGATAGGCAAAGATATTTCCCCTCCTCTCCCCACACCTCACCACCACCAACCCCTCCCCCTCCTTTAAAAGACAAAGAGGAACCAAACTTATCTCAAAGTGTCCCTTCACATGTTACTGCAGAAGGAATTCAAGAATAAGACCATCTATCCTCCATTGACATCTTGGTTCGGGAGATCCTGGGCAATGAGGATTCATATCCTGCATCGTATGCATCTATCATATACCTTAGGTCATCTCTACAGGATGGCGAGTCATTTAACAGATTACTATGTCTTTTGGGGAAATAGATCTACTAACTCAGTTTTGGAGTAAGTTGACCTGAAGATTTATCAAACAGATTACATGGATGAAATGTGCTCATCCCTCTCCCCATCATATCATACTTATAGAAGAGAAACTAAGGTGGAGACATATAGTCAAGATACCTTGGTCCCAAGTCGAATGTTCAGGGCTTCGTTCCACATATTAGCAGCATAATCTGGCTGCATTTGATGCCATATAGTCATAACAGAAGCAACCTGTATAAACATTTTAAGAGTCAGAGCAGATGAATTGAATAATAGTGCACCCTGATACATGCCCAAAGCAATGCTGGTTTATCATAAAGAGTTCAATCATCAATGACCTCATCAAGAAAACTGATACTCGATTATCCATTAGACCCCCCCCCCCCCCAAAAAAAAAAAGATCTGGATCTAGAAACCAATTTTTTTTCTGTGATCCCTGATTTGTATGCCTGATATGACTAACAGATCCCTAATTCATTGCCGATGCCACATTTTTTGGCCTCTATACAAGTCAACAGGAAATTCATGTTTAATGAATCACAAACATCATTGAATAAAGGATTTTATTTTTTTTTTGTTTGAATAAGCAGTAGCATTGAATAAAGGATTTAGAGTATGCCAAGAAAAATTATTAAATTAAAATTTTTTCAACACCCTATGAAAACCCAAAAGCTCAATTAAGTAATGATTTGACAAGTTCTCCAGAGCTAGGATTTGACACTATAGTGTCACCAATCAAGCCCTTGTTTATTGAGGACCAATGATCCTGTACCACTAGTAATCTTGTTGGCAAGAGCAAGAGAGTCTGAAATTAAAGACCTATGTTAGAAAAAGAAAAGTAAAGAAAGAAGACAGTACCACGTGTGCATCCAATGGTGGTGGATAGTTCCCATCTAAAGTGTCTATCCAGCTAAATATCATGTTATGATACCCATATGGTTTCCCTGACATACTTCTTGCATACTCCCACGCAGCAGTTTCATTAAATTTGGCCTGGATGTCAGGATGCAAGGGAAGCAATGCAATGTGGGGGTTGGAGTCATCTTTGGTCAACTCAAATTCCCACCATTCTTCCCAAGGCAGCACAGCAATAATATCTTCTCCCTGCATCAAAAAATGGGGGAGGGGGAAACCTCTTGAGCATTTACTGCAAATTGAAAATTTTGGTGCAACGGCACAAATTCCAGTAGCTCATTAATGACCATTATTCAGTATAAGCATATGACCACAAAAACTATCAAGACAGTGAATCAGTGCTGATGCATGGTGGTGTATTAAAAAAGTGATACTTCAAGGGAAGAATGATGCAGGTAGAAAATTGGTCGGGTTCCTCATTGAACCGATTTGGATTATTTTGTAACTTTTAATTACTTTTTATATATGAGAAGATAGAGTTATATACGTAGGAGAGCATTTATTTAGTTTCCTTGTTTGAGCTATCTTCCAGTTTTCTTTGCTTCCTTATTAGAGTCAATGTCAATTGATAGCATCTATGTTTACATTGTAATCGGTACTCTCAGAGAATTGAATTGAATGGAATGAAATTTGAGTTGTGTGCTCTTCCCTCTCCTTCCTTTCTTGTTCTCCTTTGTTCAACCCAATGTTCCTCCCATGTTCACAGATGAGTTCTGCTCCTTCTCTTCTTATTCTTGTTGCTTCTTATTACTTTATTCTTTTTTACCTTATTTCTGTCCTTTCTCCTTGTTCTGCTGACGATATTCACACTCCTGCAGTGTTGACCATCGATCTCCTTCATCCCTTTCTCAATCTGCCTAAGATTTTGTGATGTAGATCGAAACATGAAGAAGAAAAAGACCAAAACACTGTTCATGAGGTTATTGTTCACCTAGAGTGGGCCCCATTGAAGATAGCAAGAGAAGGTTTATTGGCTGGTTTAGTTTAGTTGCTATTTACTTAAGTTTCTATTATTGTAACCATTCCTAAGTTGGAGTTTCTATTTCAAAGTTATAAGTTAGTTTCTATTTCTGTTTTGAAGAGATTTTAGGCTAGATTTTATTAGATAGCTAAAAACAGGTTTTGTTTTCATTAATACTTTCTAATTTGTAATGTTTCCAGAAGAGAGGTCTTAGGATAGGAGTAGTTTCTATTTTTGAAGTTTCTAATTTTGTAATAGTTGTTTTACTATTTAATAAAGAGAAGGGGCTGGACAAAGCCCAACATCCGTGATCTGGACAAGGGTTTTCAAACCCCAGATTGGATAAAAAAAAACTAGAACACCCTGGATATTTGGATCACTGCAGATTTAACAATTCCGTCAATAGTGATTCATTTAAAGGAAAAAATCAGCATCAATGGCAACCATAATGTATTGGATACTTGAATAAGTAAATGGTGAATATGATCTACTGAATTCCCCGCCAAAAAATAAACTTTTGTCCATAATTTCAGTTTAGCCTTGGTGAATTTGTGAAACCCCTGTCTAACATTCAATCCCTTCTCACTTGAAGAGCTCTAACATTTAAAAATAAAAAAATTGGAAATCACTAAGTTGAGTTCTTACTAGAGATAGGTATGTATAAAGCACGTGCATATGCAAAGTAGATTTAAATAGGCTATAGACAGCCTGCATAATGAAACTCAACGTCCCTCATAAATCTATCAGCAAAAAAAAGAATTATCCAGATAATAATGAAAATGGAAAACTAAGGACATAATGATAAAAAATAAAAATAAAAAAATACAAGGGAAGTTTTCCTAGGAAGGAGTTTTGAGAGTCACTTTGTGGGGTGCGTATGGGAGGAGAGAAATGCAAGCTTATTTCAGTATCTTTTCAATGATGTTAACAGAGTTATAGATTAAGACAAGGGTGGCAAACTAAACTTCAGAGGAAAAATGCTTTAGAGAAATTCTGGCTCCACAGCTTTTTAGAGATTGGAGTCCGCAACCTCTTCATTTGGCAACATCCACCACAGGATCTGGTTAAGCTAAATGTGGAAGGATGCTCACTTAGAAATCCAGGTCCCTCAGGCATTGGTAATAAATAAGATGGGGTTATGGGTTGCAAGAAAGCAAATAAAATAGAGTAGAGGATTGGTGATAAATTAGCCGGGGAGAGAGGTAGCAAGAAAGCAATTAAAAAGGGTAGAGGAAGGAAAGAAGAAAGCAATTAAATAGGGTAGAGGCTTGGTGATAAATAAGACAGGGAGATGGGTTGTAAGAAAGCAATTACAAAGGCTAGACGGAGGAAGGGAAGAAGAAGAATGCACACAATTCCCATAATACCCTCATAACAAGTATTCAGACAGATGGCTCATCTAATGGGTCTCATATGCGAGGGAAACTCAATTAGGGCAGAGTTATTGACCTTAAAGGCTGGCATTGAGATGTTAGAGAGGAAAGTGATACTTGTATTCAGTTGTAGAGGGAGATTCAGCACAATGTCATTTAATGGATGATGATAGTGGATAAATATCCATGGTGGTATTTGCATTATGTTAGACCTATTTGACTGTTGGCCTCCCACTTTCAATTAACTTCTTAATGGAACCCAAGGAGTGCAATGAGGCAGCAGATGAGTAGGCAAAGCAAGGGGTTGTAAGGCCAACACTATGTATTGGGGATGATGTTACTTTGTGATTTTGGCTGTATCTATTACGTTGTTATTGTTGTATCACACTAATTTGTAATTTTCCTTCTTATTATCAATAAAATCATTTCTTATCTGGGGGGGAAAAAAAGATAAACAGATTATAGACTCACAATATTTGAGAGACTGTAATGCCAGGTTTAAGAAGGGGAGTAGGGGAGATAATGCAAAAGTCGACCTCGAACCAGGGAAACCAGCGGGAGATCGATTACAGCCAGGATCAACACAACAAGGATAAACAAATTGAATAACTGAAACTTTTACTGCTGTAAATTTTTATTTTTTTCTTTTTTTTCTGTTTACATATGAAAGAACAACATTAAAAAAAAAAAAAAAGGATAAAAAGAAGGGGATATACATGCATGGAGGGGGGTAGGGGATAGGAGGGGGTAGGCTATCTCAGCCTTGGATGTCACCCACAGCTATCTCAGCTGTTGAACACAAGTCTTCTCAGACCAAACACTTGCAAGCAAGCAAAAGAAATTCCATTAATCAAGTCCCAATTCAAGTACAACTGATGGGACCTATTTATAGCTTGGCCTAAGCTTCACAAAATAGAAACTAAATCTAACTAAAGGGAAATAAAGGACTGAAATAGAAACTTAAGAAAATAGAGACTTCTAAATAAAAGCTAAGCTTACTTTCTAAATCTGAAATAAGAAACTAGTACTAACTTGCTAAAACTGAATTTAGAAACTATCTAGTCTTCTATCACAACCAAACTGGATACTAAGAATAGAAACAAGGTACACTAACATAGCTAAACAAAAATACGAACAAAGCTGTCCATATGTGCCCCCAAATCACTGTTATGTTAGACCTATTTGACTGTTGGCCTCCCACTTTCAATTAACTTCTTAATGGAACCCAAGGAGTGCAATGAGGCAGCAGATGAGTAGGCAAAGCAAGGGGTTGTAAGGCCAACACTATGTATTGGGGATGATGTTACTTTGTGATTTTGGCTGTATCTATTACGTTGTTATTGTTGTATCACACTAATTTGTAATTTTCCTTCTTATTATCAATAAAATCATTTCTTATCTGGGGGGGAAAAAAAGATAAACAGATTATAGACTCACAATATTTGAGAGACTGTAATGCCAGGTTTAAGAAGGGGAGTAGGGGAGATAATGCAAAAGTCGACCTCGAACCAGGGAAACCAGCGGGAGATCGATTACAGCCAGGATCAACACAACAAGGATAAACAAATTGAATAACTGAAACTTTTACTGCTGTAAATTTTTATTTTTTTCTTTTTTTTCTGTTTACATATGAAAGAACAACATTAAAAAAAAAAAAAAAGGATAAAAAGAAGGGGATATACATGCATGGAGGGGGGTAGGGGATAGGAGGGGGTAGGCTATCTCAGCCTTGGATGTCACCCACAGCTATCTCAGCTGTTGAACACAAGTCTTCTCAGACCAAACACTTGCAAGCAAGCAAAAGAAATTCCATTAATCAAGTCCCAATTCAAGTACAACTGATGGGACCTATTTATAGCTTGGCCTAAGCTTCACAAAATAGAAACTAAATCTAACTAAAGGGAAATAAAGGACTGAAATAGAAACTTAAGAAAATAGAGACTTCTAAATAAAAGCTAAGCTTACTTTCTAAATCTGAAATAAGAAACTAGTACTAACTTGCTAAAACTGAATTTAGAAACTATCTAGTCTTCTATCACAACCAAACTGGATACTAAGAATAGAAACAAGGTACACTAACATAGCTAAACAAAAATACGAACAAAGCTGTCCATATGTGCCCCCAAATCACTGTTCATGTGAACAATAACTTCTTTTTTTTAATTTCTGTCATGGTCTCTTATCTTCTTTGCTTCTCTTTGGACTGGGGCTCTCTTAGGTGATGCTCCATCGAACCAACAAAAACTTGCCACATCATCAGACCAGGCTGCCTCTCACAGCAGTCAAATCCCACAACCTTGCTGGGCTGGTTTTGGGGCTTGTTCCTGCGGGTACATATGGACTTGTGATCTACATCGAGGCTATAACCTTTTGATGTTACCTTGTTGCTATTAGATTTTTCATTTTGTTTATCCTTATACCCCTGATTGGAAAGCAAGGATCCATGCAGTCGACCCCATTTAGTTGGGATAAGGCTATACCCCTATTTTTATCCTCCTGAATTCCAATTTCAAAGGGTGATTTAGGAAATATAAAAAAAAAAAGGCTGAATTTCAGCCTTA
Source organism: Telopea speciosissima (assembly GCF_018873765.1). Lineage (NCBI taxonomy): Eukaryota > Viridiplantae > Streptophyta > Magnoliopsida > Proteales > Proteaceae > Telopea > Telopea speciosissima. The sequence goes on from NC_057925.1 coordinate 42,641,259, forward strand.
AGATCAGGAGTGTGGTTTCACTTAATATAATAATATAGATGAAAAAATGAGAGAGCTAGGTTTCCACCACCACTACAAGCAAAGTACAAAACCTCAAGGGAAACCTTATATATTACGATGTTGAGTGAAGCAAGTCAATTTGCCCTTATGTACAGGAAGAAAAATGGTTGATTTGGGTGTAAGTATAGCAATTTTGCATTTCACTCCAACTAACCAGGTGTTCAAGCTGGGAAAGGTATATCTATGGAGATACCATCCCTTTCTCCTGTACTCTTGCCAGGAAATGAATTTCCTGAAAAGTTTTTGCTAGATGAATGGGCTGAGAGCATATTTTCAATGCCAATTTCAGTAAAGACTCCCCTTTTATTTGCACGGGTTTATTCTTTGAATCAGCAAAAATAATAATGAGCAGCCAAAAAACCTGAGATGTTAGTTAAAAATGGGTAACAGGAGAAAGTTCAAACTGAAGACAAACTGAACAAAGAGAAGAACAGATCAGACAAGGAGACAGCATGAGAATGGATGTAAACACCAAAGGTACATGGTGTGAAGAGGACACTCCTAAAGACCAGTATCACATTGAAAGGGTGGATACAGTAAACAGCAACAAAAACTCTTTCCTTGGAATAAAGTCAGCTCCAACAATAAGGGAAGCACACACGCAGATGGTCATGGAAAGTATTGTGAAAGTTGTGCTCCTTATGCTCAAGGCCCCCTAGAGGTATTGTAATATGGGGATTACATAACACCACCAAGGACAGCAATGTAAGCATGATCCAACCATACTTTGGGAGTAACCATTGAGAAGCATTAACTTGTTGCAAGTCCTTTCCTCTCATTGGCACTGAGGATGTTCTTGAGAAGGGAAAGTTGCGACAGGGGAACAAATGAAGATTCTCAATTACCCTGTTTAATACATTTAAACAGGAGCTAAGATGAGACTCTTCAGCAATTGTGAATCACAAAAGGGATTTTCTTATTGACACCCTTAAGGTGTCAATGGATTATAACCTCAGTTTTTTGCCCCATGTTTTATTCCCAAAAATTATTTAATACAGTACAGTACTTAATGTAGGGATAAAAAAGTGATTTTCAAAAAAGTTGAAAGTCATTTAATGCAATTCCTATGTGAAATGATAGATTTACCCTCATTGAAAAAAACTGCATTAAATGCTTTTGGGAATAAGATGGGGCATTTAAATGAAGGTGCCAAGTTCTAAACACACCTACAGAGGTGTCATTCAGACACTCCCATCATAAAATGATCAAACTATAAGATTCCTTGGAGATGGATTACTGTTTTCGTCTTTTTAATCCTGATATAGTCATATCTAAGCATTTGAATCATGAATTAGATAACTGACTTGTTCCAGTTAGTAGAAACGTTCTCTCTCCCATAACAGCACAAAGCCTAACAAGCACTTTTAGTCAGGAGTAGTTTTAATCTCTTAAACTCTTCCACGTCAGAATTTGAGTCAACGTAACATTTCTTATGGTTAAAGGAAATTTTAAAAGGATAGAATTATATGGTACTTGTCCCCCAGAATCCAATTGATGAATGAAGAGAACATCTAGGATCAGATTTGCAAGGGGAGGGAGGATTAGAAGAATATAAAACACAATGGATGAAACATCAAAAGGAACCAACTTGACGTTGCCATAACTGTAGATCTAACAGAAACTCCAATAATATCAGAACATAAAGTGATTTACTATAATCTTACCTTTTCATTCTCATGTCCAGATTCTCCAACCCAAAGTTTTCCTTCAGAATCCTTCAAGCAAACAGCTGTATGACCAGCATATGCTCCAGTAACCCACTTCTCCAAAGTCTCGAAACCACCCCATCGCCCACGAATTTTGGATATTGCTAAGAAATCTCCAGAGTGAATATCATCGACACTAATGTTTGTAACCCAAGGTTGAGGACGCTGTTCAAATGAAGCCCCCATACGCTTCTTGAGAAATGCAAGGTTAGAGTTCTCACCCCATCCAGTATTTGAGAATAAAGGGAAGACATCCCAAAGAGCTCGTAGAGTTCCCAGCATCCCTGATTGCATGAGGAAAATGGAGATGCCATTATGTTTAACCTGGTGTAAGAGAAAGAAAATTAATTTTTAATAAGTAAACCATGCTCTGTTACTTCATTGGAAGAGGTATTAAGTTCTTAATACTGGACTAAGACTCACATATTCATACTCAGCTTTCCCCTCCCATTCTTTAAACTCAAATGTATGCTCCCGACCCAAAAAGTAGTAGTCCCATGTCACACGGTAGGGAGTTGTGAAGAGGTAGATATCCATACATGTCCAACTGTGAGCATTGCTAGTCTAGAGGAGAAAACAAAAGCATTATCAAAGTTGATATGTGGTTAACACATCCTTGAAAGCTGCAAAAATAGTTTCTTTTAATAACCAAAGAGCAAAGCATTATCCAAACATGTCCAACTGTGAGCATTGCTAATATAGAGGAGAAAACAAAAGCATTATCAAAGTTGATATGTGGTTAACACATCCTTGAAAGCTGCAAAAATAGTTTCTTTTAATAACCAAAGAGCAAAGCATGTACTAACATTCTGATACATTAAGCAATATAAATAATTATAATGATAGGATAACAATAATAATCCAAACAACAATATTTTTTTGCCAAAGTAGGATTATCCTATTCGAGCAATGCTCAACTGCAAAGGTCCAAAATTATTGCTCAGTGTAATTTTCATCATGACCAAGTAAGAACAATTTGCCTCAAACCAGTTCCAGTATTCATGTTAGATGAAATTACTTGTTGCTTACGAATGGGAAAAAGGTCTTGTCAGTAATGAACACTGACCAATGTAGCCAAGATATGTGGCTACCTATTATTGGAGCCATGTGGAGTAGTGATATTGCCATTCCTACTGTTGGGTGGATTGGCCACGCATCAAATTTTGTGACCTCAGCCTTATGGGCACCATGTATTGGATTTCTCCCCTCGCATCATCAGCCATCAAATATTTAAGAAAGAAAATTGACTTTTCAACCAATTTTCCAATCACAATACTGCCTTGTGGTGAAATGCTTTTGTGCTGAAATTTTCAATAAGAGTAAAGAGTGTCGTTGGTTATATGTGCACATCTTCCAGGTGTCAATAAAGCTGCCATTTGGCTGGGTTAATAACCAGCCTGCAGGATGAATTTTCAAAAAAAAAAAAAAGAGAAACTTCACGGCCTCCAACAACAAAATATCTCAGATATACTAATCATTTGAAAATGTGATGAATGAGAAAGAAACAACAGGATATTCAGAAACAAAAGCAAACTTAGCAAGACATTTTTTTTTTTTGATAGGTACTTAGCAAGACATTTCTCCTATCATCATCACAGAACGAAACAAAACCCTTTAAGATCTACTGAACAACTAAGAAAAATATAAAAGAGTAACCATGCCTAAAATTGTGCACCAAAATCAATTGCATTGATCCATAAAACTAAACTCATGGTCTACGACACAGAGGACCCATACATTCATTGACAAATTTCACTGATTTTACCAAGACAGCACCATAGGTGAGGATGAATTCCCAACTGTTGGGATCAAAAGGCTCATTCATTCCACAACATCCAACTGATTTTTTCAGCTGTCAAACACACCACACCAGCATCAATTTCTGTCAGATGACCACAAACCTCTCTTTCCCTCTCCTGCCCTTTAAACCAATTCACTATTTCAACATTTAGATTTTCAATAAACCATTTCATTACTTTTACATACTCTTAATACTTTTTTCCCCCAACAAAATAAGTAGAAAAATATCTCTTTACAGGATTTTCAAATAGGTTGGCAAATACTCCAAACTTTTGGAGCTGTTTAACTTTGATTTTCAACCCATGCTAGAATATTAGACAGAAAATGTAAAAAGAACTCCATTAATCAAATTATTCAACTATATTAGACAGTTGTAAAAAGAACTCCATTAATCAAACTATTCAACTAAACTCCCTAAATTTAGCAACAATCTTATTTGAAACCAGAAAACCACTAAGCCCTTATTTCCCAGTAGTCGAAGTCCTCCAATATTAGTAAGAAACTTCTGAAAGTTGGATAAAGCCAAACAAAAAAGAGGTCAAGACAGTTACATTCCAATCCAAATGGCAAACGACTATTGAAATCAAAGTGAGGGGGGTGGGGGGCATGAAAAAGAAACTCGTCCAAAATCCTATTATCCTATAGAACTAGCTGGAAATGTTCCAGAATTTGACTGAATCGTCCAAAATCACAGTAATTTCCTAAAGAACTACTTAAAGTACCAACAGTGCCCCAAAAGAGAGAACTTAAAATTTTTCCATGAATACAACAACAAGGAAGAAGATCTACATCCAGTTCCAGTAAAATTAGCCAGCATGTCCATGATTTTCCGACACTACGAAATCGTCCAAACCAGAAATCAGAAAATTTAGCAAGAAATAAAATTCAGTGGTTCAATATGTAAATGAAATACCCACAAACTCAAAAACTACACAAAAGGAAACAAAACCCAAAACAGACGCACATTAAGTAGCTCCACAATTAGCCCAAAATTTTCAATAACTCGAACATTTAATAACAACGTCCATCCCAAACTTCTCCAAAATTTCTTCAATAATCAACTAAACACGTAAAGGTAAACGGAAGAAAGTAAACCCAAAATGGAATATTAAAAAAATATATAACAAACTCATCTTTCATGCTCCTTCACTACCTTGATATGAAGTGTCCCTCCCCCGAACTCGCTACCAGTTTTGTTATGAAATTCCATCCAAGCCTGGGTCTTATAGAAACAAGCGCCTTTCCACTCTAAAGTGTCGTTGGGAGACGAGGCAGCACCAACAAAAGTTGGGAGAAGATCAACTGCATTTTGGAGAGAGTTGAGCATAGGCCATGAAATTTCTCTGGGCAATAGTGGAAGAACATCTCTTGGGTGGAACGGCGTTTTCCAGGCAAAGCCAAAATGAAAAGAGAAACATAAAAGAATAACGAAGAAGAAACAACGTTTAATTTTCAGTAGAAACGAGAAGGAATCGCTGTCCATAGCTTACAGCAAGAGCAGATTTTGCAGAGAGAACGGAAGAGGGATAGAGAGGGGGATGTTCTGTTCTGTAGAGTAGAGAAGTTGTTCCGGAATCCAGAATCATATAAATTCATTTGATTGTCCTCTTGGATGATAAAAGTCAAAAGACGAAAATACCCCCCAAATTTATATAGAAATGGGCCTCACATAGACCCAGATTTTTCCCATCTAACCCTGCAATATGATGTAAGCAGATCGAATTCGAATCGAATATGGTAATTAAGAAGCATCATATAGATAAACTTAGTGTAGCAAATATCACGATGTTGAGATGGATAAATGATAAAATTAAGAAGGATAAAGTAATAAATGATTATATTAAAGTTTATTTGCGAGTAGCTATGATACATGATACGTTACGAGAAAATCGTTTGAGACTTTGAGCCTTTGAGGTGGCATGGTTATGTTTAATGGAGGCCTTTGAATGCCCTAGACTGAAAGATTAATTTGAATCACATTAAAGGAACTAAACGAGGCAGAGGCAGACCTAAAATGATCTAAGGAGAAGTGTGAGAAAAGACATGCATAACTTAGGCTTTGTATCAAATATGATCTCGATTACAACTGATTGGAGGGCAATGATCCATGTAGCCGACCCCATTTAGTTGGGATAAGACTGATGAATTGTTGTTGTTATTGTTATCTCTTTATTTGATCAGCTTTTGAATGAATTCAGATGGTTTTTAGAAATCAATTTTCTTAATACAGATTCCTCTAAACATATATAAACACAAATCGAATATAGATTTTTGAGATCAGAGAGTGGAATCGTGAGTCTAGGGAGAGCAGTGTTATGATCTCACTAGGCTGTGCTGAATAGCAAAGAATTGAATATAACAAAAATTCAAGAAGGCAAGAAGGTGAACAGCTGAATCCACTATCCCTTTAAGAGGGTGATGCTGAAGTGTGATATCTGAAATGTCATCATGAAAATTTTCTTTCCCATCTAATTCCTTGTTAAATTATTAGTAGTATATCGTGAATTAATTATGGTAATTTAATATTATGCTGCGTCTCAATATCCAAGTCGAAAGAAGAAAGCTTGACTGATGGGGGTCAAAAGTCAAAACACAGCAACCGTACGATCAGCACATTAATGCTGATTGAGTAGAAGTAGAATGAATACCCAGGGTGCGCAAGCAGAATTAATGGTGCTTCACAATCGTTGTACTTTTGTCCATTATTATCAAGTTATTTGCAAGATTCTAAAGGTCATGATGGCCCCGCCCATAAGATGGATGTGGACTTTTGGGGCATAAATGTGAGGGGAAAAGTATATAATAAGAATATGCGGATCTTAATTAGTCTTTAAAAAAGTTCCGTTTTAAGTACGATGACCCGGACCCACTTGTCAAGTGTTTTGATTGGCATTGTAATCAATTCGTCAAATTCTAAAGATTAGGCATTTGGATATTCCAGAATCACACATTCTAATATCCACGGAAATTTTTTTATTTTTTATTTTTTGGTAACACACGGAAATTCATTTTATAGGATGCGTGGCCTACACACAAAAACGTGTGGAAGGCGGGAAGCAAGGTTTTCATTTTATTTTTTATTTTTTATTTTTTATTTTTTTGAAATGAGATAGGAAATGATGAATTTAATCATATTTTGCATATAGAAGAGGACAACAGACTCCGATCAGAGGGACGAAGGGAATAGCTGACTCCATTGCATTAACAATTTAGCTAGCAAGTTCCATTGAATTTAATCATATTTTTTCTTTTTTATTTATTTAGTTTTTTTTTTTTTTATATTTATTGCTGGAGAGTCTTGAAGCCAAGACCTATGTGTACATCGTGATGTCCCAGCTATTGAAGTAACAAGCTATTGATGTGTGGAAGCGAGGTTTTAGTTCATGGTACCGTCGTTGGTATTAGTTGCCAATGATATCAATATCAATACCAATATCAATATTGATATGGATCGACTATGTAAGTAACTAATTACGTATTAGGCTGATTCTAGTTTAATAAAAAATATTTATTTTGAAAATCATGTCACTAGAAATATGAAGAGCCCTACTTAGATGTTACCAAAAAAAAAAAAAGCTCTACTTAGACAAGGATTCTCGATTATCTATAAAAACAAAAAAAGAGAAAAGTTTTCCTGAATTGTTAGAGTGCAATTTTTCTTTTATATTAATTTTTTATTACTTTGGCCGGTGTGTTCCATGTAGATGATATCTTTTTCCCCACATTGACAGCGTGGGAAGTCTTCTAAAAGCAAATTCATATTTTTATTAGGGAGAGGTTTCCCATGCTGCCAATGTGGGGAAGAATTTGTTCGCCATAACAATGGATATCTTGAAGAAAAGAACATCATTCATGTGGGATCCACATTTTCAAGATATGAGAAAGAAATAATAAAATAACTCATGATCAGAGAAAAATTGCATTCCCACATCATGGGAAAGTTTTTCCTGATCATTAAATATTTGGATACAAATATTTCACTTGCATTTTATCGTCTCAATTACACCCTCTCAATTACATTTCAAGTACACACCTGCGATGAAGACACGTGGTGTTAAATGATCTGACGGTCTAAATTAAAAATCCTAATTTATCTTTCATTTGGCTCAGAATCGAAAGTTTCCCTTTTCCTCCATTCTCTCTTCGTCTCTGTTCTCTCCAGACGACGAACTGAACTTGTGCTCCACGGTGGACTCCTCTTCACGATGACGACGATTTGATCAGACTCACCGTAAACTGCATCCTCACGCCGGCGTTCACCTTCCTCGTGGTGTTCGTTTCTAAATCCCTAACTCTCTGCCATAATTCCAGGCGTTCATCTTACTCTCACGAACGAAGCTCTCCGCCCCTGGTACTTCAAGAGGTAAATGGGAGTATTCCTAAATCTCCAACTTCCTCTCCTTGTTCATCTTTTTCGCACGAACAAAACCCTATCCCATTCTGACTTTGGGTTTGTTTTGCAGACCCTCATCTGCAAACTCCTCTCCCCCAAGGCGGTGGAGGCGACGACGACTCCTCTTCTCCACACGCCAGATATCGCTGCTAGCTCTCCCTCTCACTTTCGTTTTTTTTTTGGCCATCAAGCATGGAGTTTATTTTGCAGACCAAACCCTATCTCCTCTCCTCCAAGGCAGCTGCATGGCCGGCGCGACTATGGCGACTCCTCTTCACACTCCAAGTATCCCCATGACTCCTTTCCTTCGATCTCTGTTACCTTTACATTGCCTCTTTGTTTGTGTTTTGTGTTTTTGTTTTTTGTTGCCATTGTGTCGATTTGGAACCAAATCAATCAGTGATTATTTAGAAGTGAAGACGTGGTGGATTCCTGTTCTGGTTTTTTTTTGTTCTTTCTTTTTTATGTATCCCTTTCTATCATTCAAGCACGGTTCAGGTTAGATTTGTTAGTTTCTAAACCCGATGGCTTAGATTTAAAACTTTCCATCAATTTCTGGTTTTTCCTGGCTCATGATATAATCAAGTAATTAATCAAATAAGATTTGTGATTTTTTAGGATCGAGTTTTCCTTCAGCCACGGTCAAGGGGAATCCTTAATCATGGCCGCCTTCAGATGGGCGGCAGAGGGTATTGCGCAACAATAGGGGAATGTTTTAGGACCCCAGGATGGTGGCTGAACCCTACAGTACTACATGCAGTTGTAAGCAAACTTTCTGCATTTTATTATGTTAAACTAAAAGCAATTTAAACTGAACTTGAGTCATCAAAGCGTCACATAATTTTTTTGTGTTTTACGACTGAGTGGCATGCTTATGAGAATGTTATGGAGAAAGTATTCCATCTCCGCGGGAGAAGAAAACACCCACAAAGCTACCACCATTATTATTTCTATTATAGAGAAAATGGGCAAATTACCCTTCCCCTGTTATTACAGTGATAGGTTTTCATCACCGACGTACCTCCTTCTCTGTGGCTGAAGGAAAACTGCTTCCGAAAGATTTTTTTTTCTTTTCCTGAAAGTTATTATGCATGTTTTGGACATTTGCTATGCTACCTCCATATCTTCTTTACCAAAGAAATAGCTTGTATAAACTTCCCCTGACCACTTAAGACCCAAAAATTTAATGTGGATTCCCTTAACCTTGTTGTATAGGAGTTTGTTTCTCATCTGCCAAATTGAATAGGCAAGCAATGTACCTTTGGTTAAGGACCAAATCTTCTCCTTATGGGGCATTGTATTAGAGTTTAAGGGACTCAACCAAATCTTTCATTGAGGCTGCTCTTAACTTTTAATGAGTTTTGGTGCCTAGCTTTGATGCAACCCATACTTGGTTGCGTTTGGTATGCATTCTTGGAATGCATTCTGAAATCATAATTTTCACTGTTTTTAGAATTTCAGAATGCATACCAAACATAGCTTTTTCATCTCTGTCCTTTGATCTTTCCCACAGATGCTGCTGAATAACCAATCCTAAATAAACAGCTCCATTGTAAGAGAACCCTCATTTATGTACACCACTTACCTAGTGCACTAGGCTCCTGCCACCGTAGGGTCTGGACAGTCATAATGTATGCAGCCTTACCCTTGCTTTCGCAAAGTAATTGTTTCTTGAAAAGTGTACTAATTACTACAGATATCAATTCCTAGCAACTTTAGTTCATATTTATGCTTAGTTGCTTCATGTGCGAGTGAATGTTGATCAATTTGCCTCTCGTCTTCTTTTACCTTCTCGACTCCGATTCATGAACCAAATGGTTGATCAATATATTTTATTTTGGCCTTCGATTGATGGTTAGTATTGGAGAGGAAGAAAGATTTTGCTGGTTTCTTACTAGTATTCCCTCAGCTCTGTCCTGTTTAATTTGCTGGTTTTTTTTTCCTCTCTTGGTTTTTTTCTCCTTTTGAATAGACCTTTATTATTATATTGTTTTCTCTCTTTTATTGTCTATACAGCCGAGTTGGTGGGGAATTTTATAGATATGGCACAAGAATATATTTTTCCTCCTTCGATGGAACTCTTTCTTATTGTATGATTGGAGTACTTAGTACTCTCTTGAACTCTTTTACAGTTGTTGGATGTGCTTTTATTGTGTCTAATCACATCTTTGTGGTTTAACATGTCACTAGATATTGTTATATCTCTAAACTCTGGTGATATATTTCTTTGTTGTTGTATGATTGGAGTATTTGATCCTTGATAAAGGGGAAGAACAGTCTCTTTGTTCCTTCGGACTAAATTTTCTTTCTTGATTTTTTGGTCTTCAGGAGTAATTTATGGTGCTCTTCTTTATTATTAGAGATGACTTCAAGGCTGTTGATAGGCATATTGTTGATTGGTGGTTAGTTGTTAGGTGAGAGGGAGAGGAGAGGTTAGTTCTGTTGGTTCTGTTTCCAACTACGAATTGTGTTATGGAATTGTGGGGTGAAGGGTGGGTGGTCAAGTATATATTTGGAGACTACTGTATATCAAGTTCTGGACCTGTTATTGGTTCTTTTTTGCATGGTAAGTCAGTCACTTAGATGTACTTAGTTGATGACACGAGTTTGGGTATGAATGCCCCTAAAATACTAACAACTATGTTGTGAGTTTACACTATGGTACTCTTACATTTTGAGGTTTAAAATAAAACCCTCCTTCTGATAGATCATGGACCTCATTTTTCAGTGACTTGAACGCTTACATTTTTTGGGGTTTAAAATAAAACCCTCCATTCAATATGCTTTGCCATATTGCTTTTGATATTGATTGTAGCTATTTGTGTCCAATAAATTACCTTCACTCTAGCTTGATTTAAAGAGTATTTGCATCCTAAAAAATACATCCTTTTGCTGCCCTACATCCATGCTCTTAAAAATTGACTTGACTTCTAGCTTTCCCTACATCTATGCTCTTAAAAATTGACTTTACTTCTAGCTTTTCCTACATTCATGCTCTTAAAAATTGACTTTTATTAACCTTGGTTTTATATTGTAGGTTTCGATGCTTCAAGTCACACTCTCAGACTCCAATAACTGGGTGGTGCTGTAGATAATGAAAGAAAAAAGAAAGTGATGCTGCAGCCTCTAAGAAAAAGGGGAGGAAGGCTTTAGCCTGACCCATGGGTTATTAGCCTCAATTGCAGCTACCAGCCTCCTTTTGAGTTTCTATTTTGTGTGTTTGGACTGGTTATAGCAAGTTTTTTTTTTTTTTTGACAGATTTTAGAAAATTTATTGCTTGTAATTGAAGCCAAGGCTGATCCCTTAGCATACATGTAGGGATTGACCCCTTGTAAGCGCAAGGTTTTTTGAATGTCTTCTCTTTGAATGAAAGTTTGCAAGCACAGCTAACAAATTTATTAAGTGCACATTAGAAATTTCATGTATGGTCATGTTCCCAACTTTGGGTGGTAATAGCAGTGTATCAACTCTTGGAGTCTGGATCGAGTGAGTCATGAATCAGTCAATTACTACAGCAAGTCAGTCACTTCGATGTGCTTAGTTGATGACATGAGTTTGGACAGATATGAGGTTCTTGATTTTAAAGGCTCATTTAGTGTGGAGTAATAATGATCATCTATATCTAATTTCTTGTTTTTTAAGGTGGTATTCTTTTTAGAAGGGATCATCTTTCCACCACTAACATGAGTGGGTGAAGCAGTCTTTTTCCATCATACCAAAAAATGGAATTTTTCTAGCTACCAAAAACGGATGATACTCAATGAGGGGTCTCTCGTTCCATAAGCCCCACTACTTTCCCCTACTAGTATAGCAAGGATATATATGTGATCACTTGAATTTCCTAGTCACACAAACTAGACAAAAAAGGAACTCAATCCTCACATATCAACCATTTATAAAAGTTTTTACAAGATGAAGTACATATAACAGTTCTTCAATTGACTCAAATGGTCTGCCCATATTAAGAATTATGAAACCAGAAAATTAGTTTCAAGCCCCTTGGAGTACTCTTCTTCATAGGACGCTTGTAATAATTCTCCCTAAGAACTATGTCATCCACATAAGACCAAGTAGGCCCTCTTGGAGTGCTCTCTGCCCATAAGAACCTCTTTGAGTATGGATTCGCAAGACTTTCAGGGAATTCCTCAACAGTTTCACAGAGCAATCCCTGCAAACAAACAAAATTAAACCACAGTTAATATGACAAGAACAAATTCTCCAAGACTCCACATTTACTAGACACTTTATTACCGTGTCTAGTTTTTATATGAGGTGTCTATCAGTCCATATAAGTAACTTGCCTAAAGCATCCAGTCCCTTTTCTTTTTCTTGTATAGCCTCGTGAATCTGGCATTTTCTAAGGACGTTTCAAAATGTATGGACATGGAAGCAGTTAGCAATAGCAAGTCAAACTGAAACCAGCTACTGATGATGATGCCAAAATAGACAGGTTTCCAAATCTATTATGTGCTTTTTCACAATGACATAAAGACCTCCAAACTAGAGAATTGCTGTCCCACTTTAAATCAATTTTCCTTCTTAACTTGACAAAAGTTGAACTTTGTCTTAAAGGTTTAACATTTCTATCAAGTTTACGTTCTATCTTCTACCAAATCGACACAAAAATTTGACATGAACCAGGAAAAACCAGAAATTGATGGAAAGTTTTAAATCTAAAAGAGACTGAAAACAAAGATAGAGATAAACTGCATTCAGGTATGGCAAGAAACAATCAATAACCAAATCAGAAGCTAGAATCAAGGATGGAAGCAAATCGGAAACTGTAATTTCAGGTAAAACACTATAGCCATCGGGTTTAGAAACTAACAAATCTAACCTGAACCTCGCTTGAATGATAGAAAGGGATACATAAAAAATAAAGAACAAAAAAAGAAAAGAAAAACCAGAACAGGAATCCACCAAGTCTTCACTTCTAAACTCACAGAAGTACCACTCAGAATCCACTAAATAATTACTGATTGATTTGGTTCCAAATCGACACATTGACAACAACAAAAAAAAAAAAACACAAAACACAAACAAAGAGGCAATGTAAAGGTAACAGAGATGGAAGGAAAGGAGTCATGGTGATACCTGGAGTGTGAAGAGGAGTCGCCGTAGTCACCGCCGCTGCCTTGGAGGAGAGAAGATAGGGTTTGGTCTGCAAAATAAACGCCATGCTTAATGGCAAAAAAAAAAAAAAAAAGAAAGTGAGAGGGAGAGATAGCAGCGATACCTGGCGTGTGGAGAAGAGGAGTCGTCGTCGCCTCCAGCGCCTTGGGGGAGCGGAGTTTGCAGATGAGGGTCTACAAAACAAACCCAAAGTCAGAATGGGTTAGGGTTTCGTTTGTGCAAAAAAGATGAACGAGGAGAGGAAGTTGGGGATTTAGAAATACTCCCATTTACCTCTTGAAGTACCAGTGGCAGAGAGCTTCGTTCGTGAGAGGAAGATGAACGCCTGGAATTATGGGAGAGAGTTAGGGATTTAGAAACGAAAACCACGAGGAAGGTGAACGCCGGCGTGAGGATGCAGTTTACGGTGAGTCTGGTCAGGTCGTCGTCATCGTGAAGAGGAGTCCACCGTGGAGCACAAGTTCAGTTCGTCGTCTGGAGAGAACAGAGACGAAGAGAGAATGGAGGGAAAGGGAAACTTTCGATTCTGAATCAAATGAAAGATAAATTAGGATTTTTAATGTAGACCGTCAGATCATTTAACGCCACGTGTCTTCATCGCAGGTATGTACTTGAAATGTAATTGAGAGGGTGTAATTGAGACGATAAAAATCCCACGGACCACACCCACCACCTAGAGAGAGAGAATCTGCACGAACTTTATGCTTTTTATGGTTTTATTGCAAAAACTTTATCAACACAGTGAAGACACCTTCGAGAACTCCAATAGATGTGTATTGTGTGATAAAGATTTGTCTATAAAAGGTAGGGGCACTGTTCTTTGTGCCACAGCGCAGGCTGCGCCCAGGCACATGGGGTGGGCGTAATGATCACCCTGCCCCCCTGCACAGGTTGCCCATGTGCCTGGGCGTAGCCTGCGCTGCGGCATAGAGAACATTCTCCCTAAAAGGTATTACCGATGTTGGGAGCCCCACGCAGCTACTCTTCACACCATATTGCTGATCTTGCCCCTTATTTTCCAGCCCTCTCATCCTCATACGATCAACAACCGCTAGTGCCGCCTACTTTTTGCTGCCCGTGAGTCAGCATAGCTTCCCCTTAGGCACCAAAGCCTCTTCAATCACACACACCCATGTACATCATATATACCCCATCACAAGTGCCCCTTGACTAGATGCTCATCCCACCATCATGCCCAAGTGGCACACCCCTCTTCTCACCACACAACATTCGTTGTGCGGCTACCACTGCCACCAAGCCCTTCAGAACCCCCAGCCCCAACTCAATTGTGGCAACGACTACCGATCGTGACTTGCAATCAACGATTCAACTTGGACTCACCGCACATGGGTTGCGACTGGGTACACTTTGGTGGCTGTTTCTCTAGCAAAGTTGGCCATGACAGCTTCAGAGATGAGTGCAATCATGTGGTTTGAGCGAGTCCGGATCCTCTCCAATGACATTTAACCACCAGAGTCGATCTCCCACCATCAATGGGACCACATGCAAAGTAGGAACCTGAAGGTTCAGAGCTCGACTATGCATCCCCCCTTGGGGCCTCCCATCTGAGAGGAAACTCCCTGGTGAACATAGGGGCCCCAAAATCTCCTGGATTGTGTGTGTTGCAGGGTCGTATACGAGCCCTGGTGGATTTAGTCGGCCAAAGACTGGATATATACCACTTGTTCCCCCCCCCCCCCCCCTTCCCCCCAAAAAAAAAAGAGAAAAAGAAAAAAGAAGAAGAAAAGAAGAAAGAACCACATCCAAAGATAGAATGCCAATGTGCTTTTATTGAAATTTAAAGTAGAAACCACACACAAGTTTTATTTTAAAAAAAAAAATAAAATATCACACACAAGTAAGATCGTATCACATCTTTTTGTAAAATTCCATACTAGAAGAGGCCACAACACGACAGATTAATTTAAAGCCTTCAAATCCAGCACCCATTGCCAAGGCCCTGTATTCCTTCTCCGTCCATGTAGATGCAGCGGACGGAGGGTTGCTGGCATGCACCCGGGGGAAAGAAGGAAAATAGAAAAATGGGAGTCGCCACCTATATTTAGGGTCTAGGACCCATGAATGGTGCCCCTTCTTCGCAGAAGGGGCGCTAAATTAACTCCAATGACTCAATGGATGGTCTACCCCAGATCCCTGAGTAAGTGTCAAGTTACGGGCTAGGAAGGTGTTAGGTACCCAGCAACCGCCCGGTCGACGGTCAGTCTTCCTAGACCAAACTCTGTTGTGTACTGTTGTTTTATACATATTATATACCTAATTAAACTAATTTTTTTTTGAAGATTTTTGATTATCTTAATTGAAATTTATGAACCTAGTTAGGCTAATTAAGATTAATGTTTTAATCCTGATTACTATCACTAGGCTAGATGGTTATGTACATTATGCATCCTAGTTAAGCTAATTAATGGATTTTACCTAAATTAGAAAGCCTAACTCTATGGTCTAAAACATGGTTGACTGTAAAACAGAAAACCAAGTCTAATTATATCATGGAGAAGGACAATTATATTGATAAACAAAACAGCTTATAGGCCAAAATAGCCAAAATAACGAAAATGCCACTAAAGGGCCAAAATATGTACAAAGGCATGAAATCATACTTAAATGCTGTAAATAAGCAAAACATGATTAAATAACATTAACATCATGCATTTGGATCATCAAGAGCACATAAAATGGCAAGGAAATGTGGGGTGATAAAAATTACCAAAATGCCCATGTTATGGCAAACATGTAGAAAATGCATGATAATTCATGAAAATGCTGACTTATGCTTAAAACATGTTTATTAAATGTTAAAACATGCGACAAAAGTAACAGGAGCCTTTCCGGGGTCCTAAGCAAGGTTTGGTCACAAAATGATCAAAATGCCTCTAACGGCAAAATGGCAAAAGTGTCAAAAGACACTTAGAATCATTGTAGGCATCGAAAGTGATGTTAAACATCCTAAAATGACTGAACACACCAAATGATATTTCCAGAATGATAGCCTAGGCCCACGTTTGGTAAATTAGCAAAATGCCCCTAGAAGGCGCAAATGACTTTGTATGCATATCTATCAAGCATGATGGTCACGTATGCATATGAAAACATCCTAAACCATTCTAAAACATCATGTCATGCATAAAAACATTTTTTCCTATTTTTCCAGAATTTTTCATTATAATTAGAAAAATGACATTACACCCCTAAATGAGGTGGGAAATGTATAAAAACTATCAAACATGCATTTCAGTGGATAATGATTCCATAAAATCAAGCATCATGAAATATGCCTTCCATAATTTTTTGGTGAATTTTTATGCATTTATATTATTTTTAATATTTTCTGAAATGCTAAAAAAGAAGAGAAAACAAAGAAAAATACAAAATCCCCATCACAGATCCGAATTGGTTCAAACCAGAGCCCATTCCCACTAATCAAAACATGATCTTTAACATGGTCATAACACTTTTGTCCAAATACCCACCCACATGTTCAGATTTTACATAATCCGAAATCATTTACAGGGATAAAAATGTCACAAAAAAATGATTTGGAGGTTGAGAAAATTAGTGAATGTCAAACATAGTGATAAGCATCATCCCTGAAAATTTCATATTTTTATCACCCTTGAATTATTTTTAACAGTTTTATAACTGAAAAACAACCTTTGTTGTAAAGAAAATCAAAACAAATACTTAGAAATAAGTAAAAAATATGGAAAAATACCCTTGAAGCGTGGAAGTGCCTGGGATCAGCTTGAGTAACATTTTTTTGACCGTAAGTATCGCCGGAAACCTCCAAAAGCCGCTCCAAGTGTGATTGCTCCAAATGGCAAAAGGGGTGAAGAAGGGGTATTTACGGAATTTTATATCACTAATGGAGCATAAACTATGGATAAGAAATCATGGATGGAAAGAGGGGATCAAGGACTACGTGAAAGTAATTTTTCACTAATTTTCCTCTGTCCCTAACCTCTCCAAAACACCTCCTATTTATAGGAAAAAAGTGTTCGAGGAAAGGTCTCAAAGACCCCTGGTGTATTAATGGCTAGGATAAGGAGTGATGGGCTGGCTTGCGTTTGGCCAGGCTTGCTGCGTAGCCTGGGCTTACGTGTGCCTAGGCTTGCTGTGCAGCCTGGGCTTGCGTGTGCCTTGGCCTGTTGGGCAGGTGGGCATGGGTGATGGGCCTTGTGTGGCTCAGCCTAAATGGTGGGGCTTTGTCCCCTGCCGACAGTTCAGGTGGGTCGGGTCAGGCCGGGTTGATCCGATCGGGTCAATCCGGTCTGACTCAGGTCGGTCAATTTTTTTATTTATTTTTCTCTCTTTCTTAAAGATTCCATTTTAAAGGCCCACATTCAAATGCTAATATCTTTAAAACCGAAAGACCGATTTTGATGCACCACATATCGCCACGAAGGTCTCAACACGTACTTTCCATCCGTGTGACAGATATGGCTGGATTTTGCCTAAAAATGGCATGGATATCGAGGAAAGCACATAAATGGTGTTTCACGCCGATCAAGGTCCAAATGATACCAGAATTACATGAAACTTTAAGTGTGAGCACAACATGACCAAATAAAGTTATCCAAATGGTTTCAGGTCACATCGGGTGGCTCGGGTACCAATAGCCATGCCAGGGGCAAAACGGTCATTTTCATAAAAATTATCTGATTTGGCCAAAACTTTCTGTGAAGGCTTAATATGACCAAATGAGGTCATCCAAAGTGTTTCAGGCTAAATCGGGTGATCTAGATACCGAGAACCGTGCTAGGGGCAAAACGATCATTTTCACAAAAGATGTCTGATTTGGCCAAAACTTCAAATGTGGACTTAAAATGGTTAAATACGGTTATGTTAGGGGTTTAAGCTCTATTTGGGACAGTTTAGTTACAAAAAGTGGGGTAGGGGTAATTTGGTAATTCTTGCCATTCAGTCACCACACGAGTTACGTCCTTAACCATCATTGCCAAGACATACTTCCAAGGTGTCAAAATGTAGTGTCTACAGAATGCCCCATTTGACTGAGGGCACGCAGTGGACGAAAGTCAAATGAATGATTCTGCATTTTGTCACAGGGGAGCGAAAATACGACCTGCACCTTGCTCAAGGATGCAGGTGTTAAAATGAAAATCCGAAAACCGAAAGCCCCCTCGGCAAACAAATTCCAAGAATTTCAAAAAGAGAAAAATAAGCAAGGTAGATCGAAAAAGAAGTCGTTAAAGATCAGCAATATGAGATACCCAATAACCCAAATAGGCGGTTACTCGATTGAAAACCCGATAAATCCCTTAACTATTCTAAACATCCGGCAAATCTTGCTTAATTTAAAGGAAGGAGGTCAGATACTTACCTGAATTTCCAAAAGAATAATGCCTGGTGAAGTGGAATCTTACAGCTCTTACGCTAGTAAAAATGAGTACGAAAGTTCCAAACTGCGATCAATTGCACCATTTGACCCTTGCAGGCTAAAAACTTTGTTATCCTGGGACTAAATACCCGGAGGGTTAAATACCTCGTTGTTTTGGGACTAAATACCCAGAGGGTTAACTGCCTCGCCGTTTTGGGACTAAATACCTTGAGGGTTTAATACCTCGTTATGAAAGTTCAAGATAAAATACTACTTTTATTTTTTTTTACTTTTTTATTTTATTTTATTTTTATTTTGCAACCTCATGGCTTTAAACCAAAGGATCTATGGGTAGTCATATGACTTTGAACCAAATGATCTGGGGGTAGCCGCGTGATGTTGAACCAAAGGATCTGGGGGTGCAAATAGTCCATATTGGCAGCGGTGTACAACTTTGAACCTGAGGATTTCTCAATAGAGGTGCAGATAGTCCATGTTGGCAGCAGTGTATAGCTTTGAACCTGAGGATTTCTCAGCGAGGTGCGAATAGTCCATGTTGGCAGTGGTGTACAGCTTTGAACCCGAGGATTTCTCAACAGAGGTGTGGGTAGTCCATGTTGGCAGCGGTGTACAACTTTGAACCAGAGGATTTCTGAACAGAGGTGTGGATAGTCCATGTTGGTAGTGGTGTACAGCTTTGAACCTGAGGATTTCTCAACAAGGGTGTAGATAGTCCATGTTGGTAGCGGTGTACAGCTTTGAACCTGAGGATTTCTCAACAGAGGTGCGAATAGTCCATGTTGGCAGCGGTGTATAGCTTTGAACCTAAGGATTTCTCAACAAATGTGTGGATTATCCATCTTGGCAGCGGTGTACATCTTTGAACCTGAGGATTTCTCAACAGATGTGTAGATTATCCATCTTGGTAGCAGTGTACAACTTTGAACCTGATGGAAGTGGAAACTTACAGTTCCTTCGCCTTGTTAATTAACAACTGGGGGATAAAGCCTCCAAACCACGATCACCTGTACTGTTAGAACTTGGCCTAACGCGGCCTACAAATCATGTGGAAGATGAAAATTGGGCAGGAATCAAAGAACTCTAATCACTTGCCTTCTCCTTCCATCTAAGGAAGAGGACCGCGACACTCCAATGGGTTGAGTCTATAAGGTTGCCACTCTAACGGGTCACCTATTGGTTGACACTCTACTGGGTCATGAAAACAGATTGACACTCTATCGAGTCAATCTAGGGTTGACCCCTAACGAGTTAGGGAAGCAGATTGACTATCTACCATGTCAAGAGATGGACTGACGCACTACCGGGTCATTAATGAATTGACGCACTACCGGGTCAAGAGATGTGTGACACTCTATTGGGTCACGAATGAATTGACGCTCTACCGAGTCAAGACATGGGTTGACGCACTACTGGGTCAAAAGATGGGTTGATGCACTACCGAGTCAAGAGATGGATTGACGCACTACCGGGTCAAGAGATGTGTGACACTCTACTGGGTCACGAATGAATTGATGCTCTACCGGGTCAAGAGATGGATCGACGCACTACCGGGTCAAGAGATGTGTGACACTCTTCTGGGTCATGAACGAATTGACGCTCTACCGGGTCAAGACATGGGTTGACACACTACCGGGTCAAGAGATGTGTGACACTCTACTGGGTCATGAATGAATTGACGTTCTACCGGGTCAAGACATGGGTTGACACACTACCGGGTCAAGAGATGGGTTGACGCACTACCAGGTCAAGAGATGTGTGACACTCTACTGGGTCACGAATGAATTGACGCTCTAACGAGTCAAGAGGTGGATCGACACACTACCGGGTCAAGAGATGTGTGGCACTCTACTGGGTCATGAATGAATTGACGCTCTACCGGGTCAAGACATGGGTTGACACACTACCGGGTTAAGAGATGAGTTGACACACTACCGGGTCAAGAGATGTGTGACACTCGACTGCGTCACGAATGAATTGACGCTCTACCGGGTCAAGACATGTGTGATACTCAACTGCGTCATGAATGAATTGACGCTCTACCGGGTCAAGACATGGGTTGACGCACTACTGGGTCAAAAGATGGGTTGACGCACTACTGGGTCAAGAGATGGATTGACACTCTATTGGGTCAAGATACAAGTGTAAACATAATTCACATGCAAATTGGACTCTTTAAACATCATGCCAAGTTAAACTAAATTGGGAATAAGTACAAATGCAAACATGAAATATATAAATGCAATCAACATGCAAAACTATTAAATTAAACATAGAATAAACACAAATGCAATCAACATGTAGGCATGAAATAGGTGCAGATTAGGGTAAATGACCACAATTAATAGTTAATTTACAGACACGGTCTAACAGCATGTTTATGTAGGAGAGCGTAATTCGTCACTAGGGAACGAGGATTGGAGAAATAAGAAGGAAACCCATTAATGAGTATTACCCCAGATCAAACTGCCTCCGACCCACTCAACATAAATTCAGAAAAATTCCAACTCCCCAATTTTGCTATGAAATATGCCAATTTTTCATCAATTCCTCTATGGGGTGTAAAAACATGATTTTATTTGGAGTCCCTTGATTTAGATTGAACCAACAATTGAAGTAGGGAGACATGTGTGAGTCATCCGCATTACTCTGTCATAACCATTTGTCCAAAACATGCAATACTTGGTTCTCTAGCTGTCATCAATGGCGATCTCATCTGATGTCTTCAACTACAAGGGCTACCAGTTGCCCCGGTCAATTTCCCACCTCACAATAATCCACTACATAGGGGTGAAACCAACTACAACATGTTGTGATCTTTTTATTGGAATACTCCTCTTTCGTTCCTGTTGACGTTCAAGGGTGATCTGTTCATGTTGTTATCATCAAGAGGCAACAGGCTATGTCTAGACCCACTCAA
This sequence comes from Telopea speciosissima, assembly GCF_018873765.1. NCBI lineage: Eukaryota > Viridiplantae > Streptophyta > Magnoliopsida > Proteales > Proteaceae > Telopea > Telopea speciosissima. Next base: position 42,662,646 of record NC_057925.1, read on the forward strand.
ACCTAAACTGGCTACATGATACACTTTTGTAAGACACCATAGAGAGGTCCGATGAGTCTACCATGGACGGAGAGACTAACAGGAATGGTGAGCTCGTGAGAGAAATCGCACCATTAGAAAGAAATCAGTGGTTTGAAGGAAAAAGGATGGCACGATTGCAAGAGCAAACCCGTCGACTCTAGAGATGGATAAAACTCTTTGGGAATTCTGCTGATGAAGTGGGCGGTGGAAAAAGCTCAACTAAGATGGTGAGAGGATTAGATGATGAAAATATCGATGAACCCGTCGTTCCCTTAAAACAGGAAAGTGGGAAATTCCTATGAAGCCCTAAAATGATGGGTAATGTGACAATGATGGTTAATGAAGTGAAAATGATGTTTGGTATGACCGAGCTTGAAAGCTGCCTACGTATCTCAAGTTGGGAATCAGGTCAAACGTAGTTCGTGCCTGATGATATGTTGGTGTCAAAGCCTTGATAATTAAGTTCCATCATAGCCAGGTGAGCTCGAAACTGTCGAAGAAAACTTCACCGTATCTAGCCTAGGAGGACTTAGCAGGTTATAATGGAGCTTTGGACTTGGTTGCATAAAATGGTAATAGCTCAAATATGCCCTTAGGGTCTAACTAGAATTTGATAATTTTGGCTCCAACAAGTTAACTAAAAACTTAGCATTTCTGGCCCCAAAGGTTTAATCAAGAAGTTTCTAACCCTGTGATTTGTTGAATAGACTAACAATTTTGCCTCAAAGGCTTAATTGAGAAGATTGAAAACTTTTACCCCATGGTTACTTGTAAGATCTTTCCCAACGTCACTTGAACCAATGCATCTCATTGATCTTTGATTCTATCTTCTTTTTTTCCTTTTTTACATTTTTTTTTTGTTTTTGATCTTTTTTTTTTTTGTTTTTGAGATTGCACCGGCTTGGGTTTTGAAAATCTTTTCTTTTCTCATTCCTGGGGGCCTCATTGCCTTTGTGACATTAGGTTTTAATACAGAGATTTCTCCTGATCAGACCCTAGAAGATATGGGGACATGCTACAAGTAGGAGGGTATTTGGTTAATGGGTTGTAGGTAAGTTGAGATGAGCTTTCAAAAAAAATGCCAAGCTACAACAGGGGAACTAGCGGATTCAAATGTTTATGGATTCTTTGGGAAAGCAAGCGGCTGAAGATGGCCTCCCTTAATAGGTTCAATGCGGTGAAATCCCGTCTAAGCTCCACTCTCCTTGGAAGGGGATCAGATGTATGGAAAGCTCAAGATCTTTTATTATCAATACTTTGATACCCAAAATGGACAATGAATGGTTTTGAGTTTTTTTTTTTTAGGAAAGCTAGGCAACGGGCGGTCGCAAGATTCATCATCAAAAGATAGGAAAAATGGAAAAATAAATAATATACTCAAAAGAAGCTATTTTATTGAAAGCTAAAAAGGTAACATCAGACACACTCACTAGGACTGACACGACACCAAGAAGGAAAGATAGCATCTTTCATATGAGAAAAACAGGGAAAAAAGAAAAAACAACAATATGACTGCCTACAACACTAACAGACTTCGACCCAGACATGACCAAAACTGAATCCAACTCCATAGGATGAACAGAATCATCTAGGAAACTTCAATCCGAAAAGGCACCCATAGTAGGGTGGATCAACAGATGTGTGGTGGGAAACTGTTTCCTCCATCTCCAGCAACTTCTGTGTCAAAAAGCTAATGTTGTCCAAAACCTTCAAACGCCCTTGTTGGGCCTGACATTGCTCCTTAAGAGAACTACTTATCCTGCTTGGGACGGAGTTCAAACTTCTTCGCATCCAACAAGTCTTGCACTGCATGTCGGAGATTGGTACAATTGTCTGTTGCATGACCCTTCTGATCGTGGTAATGGCAGAATAAGTCTAGGTCACACCACTTTGGTTTTGGATCCGAAAGAGGTATGGGTTCTACCTTCTCAATCAAATTGGCTTCTAGCAAACCGCTAAAGAGTGTCCCCAAGGGCATTCCTAGATTCGTAAATTGCCTTCTAGGATGACGGGGAGGACGAATAATGTTTTGCCCCATTGTGCGTGGTGATGGCCTCAGGGATGAGGCTGGAGACGGGGGAGCAACAACTGCCATTGTATTAACTCCTGAAATTCCTGGCTGAGGGGTTCTCGAGCTACTGCTAGCTTTTGGCGAACCTGTTTGATATCTGCTACCTTGTGGGAGATTTTCATCATTGATTGCATCTTCAACCTGCTGGCCAGCAACGATCAAGCTATCAAAAGTGGTGATGCCTTGCCCAAATATGTTTGTGCGGTATGGATGTCGCAACCCCTTCATAAGTATGCCGACCTGCTCTCGCTCACTGGGTCGATCCCACATCTGAGCTGCTTTGTCACGAAACCTTTTCAGGTAGCTAGTGAACCCTTCGTCAGAAAGCAGCCTTGTTGTCTCTAACTCTCGTCGAGTTAGTTCCACCTCAGTATTGTAGGAATACTGGTGGGAGAAAGCCTTCATCATATCTTCCCCAGTATGGATTGAAGATGGATCTAGAGCCATTAACCAACGATGAACAGCACCGATCAATGAAAACTGAAAAGCTTGCCCCAACTGTTCATCTGTGAAACCTCGGGACTTCAGCTGGCCAATGAAAGACCTTAAGTGGGTACGAGGATCTCCTCTACCATCAAACTTATCAGATTTCCACTTGAACTTATCAAGGAGTATAGCATTGGGGAAAAAGCATAATCCATCAGTGTCAATGATTTGATCTTCATCTCCTTTCAGATTTTGGATTGTGCACTCTAGCTGATAAAACTTATCTTCCCAAGTCTTATCTTGTTGACTCTGATGTGTTTGTTGGGTAGGAGTGGAATCGATTACAACTTGGTCCTCGTCATCAACTGCCAAGGTTGGAGGAGTAGACCGATACGGAGAGAATGCAGGAGGATAAAGAGGGTCTGATTGTATAGGTGCATTTGGTGTATGCTCAGGATTCTCTTTTATCCTCATAGTGGCCATCATGTTGACCATCATCTGTTCCAATTTGACCATTAAACTATTCTCCATCGTCTCCCAACTGGACGAGGGATCACCATGCTCACTCATTCTGCTTGAACAGTTGAAACTTTCTGAACTCTCTGATGCGACACTTGACGGAGGCAAAAAAGGAACTTTGACAAGTCTACCGGTAGTGGAATCCCTAACCCAGGGCTCTCTTTCATGAGAAATGGTACCTCGAATGAGTGGGAAAGGTTGAAAGAGTGGAATTTCAGTGAGACCCTTTCCCTAGATTTGAAATAGTGCATTGAAAAAAGACGAAGTGATGAGATGGTAACAGATAGACTCTCCTTTTTGAACATGACTATAGAAAGTAAGCATGCACAACGAGATTTGAACACACAAAAGTTAGTCCAAAAGAGAGTGCCACCAACTCAAAGGCACATTAAGGAAAGGCATACCCAAATTGCGGGAACCCTCTTTTGACAAAACAAACAAGGTGGTCCAAACAAGAATTTCATGTAGCCAACACTACCTTGAGACAGTCACCAAAGACCATATGGACCATATGGTGGATAAATTCGGATCTTCCCCTAATACCAGGACAAAAATGTAAAACCTTTACCAGGTTGAGATCTACTACCAGGTTGAGATCTACGCCACATTGGATTGATTATCGAGGAGTAGGCATCACCCTATAGTTCCAATCTTGTGGTGTGGACGTAAAAACCAACACTGATGTAGTTATAAACACTTGCGCCCTAATGTTAAAGTCAAATCCTTATTCATTTGTCAATAGATGGGAGACTGAAACTAGTAGGATTGGCTATAAAGGAATTCCGGAATGGACCGCAGACAAAGTATAGTTAATTGTGGCGCTCCTACGCATTGGGCCTATGTTCAATACATGATGCATCCATAGGGTAGGCTATAGGACAGAAAAGGTCACCCTTGACAGAACCGATATACCTATCGCTCGTATGTACGAAGCGAGTCGAGGGTACGTGGTTCCTTTGATATACCAAAGGTACGATATCAAGGGTTGTGGCTTCGCCGCGGATTACCCATGACTACACATGGGTTCCAAGGACTAACCACGAGGTTGAGTGATTCCATGCAGTGAGTGTGTGCACGAATGTGATGCAGGAAGTGGCTATCATCCAACCTCATAGTACTTAGTATGATGTGCCCCACCTCCCCGGGGGTAGAGGCACAACAGGGAATACCCTCATCGTTTGATTTCATTCCGAGCACAATGCATGATGCAGTTAGTACAATCACAATATATACAAACAATTATGTATAACACAATAAGTATACAACAAAGAGTGGTCAATCAGAAGTCTGAGAATCCCCACTGGAGTCCCACTGTAGATGCAGCGGACGGAGGGTCGCTGGCGTGCACCCAGGGGAAAGAAGGAAAATGGAAAAATGGGAGTCGCCACCTAGATTTAGGGTCTAGAACCCATGAATGGTGCCCCTCCTTCGCAGAAGGGGCGCTAAATTAACTCCAATGACTCAATGGATGGTCTGCCCCAGATCCCTGGGTAAGTGTCAAGTTACGAGGGAAGGTGTTAGGCACCCAGCAACCGCCCGGCCGACGGCCGGTCTTCCTAGACCAAACTCTGTTGTGTACTGTTGTTTTATACATATTATGTACCTAATTAAACTAATTTTTTTTTGAAGATTTTTTATTATCTTAATTGAAATTTATGAACCTAGTTAGGCTAATTAAGATTAATGTTTTAATCCTGATTACTATCACTAGGCTAGATGGTTATGTACATTATGCATCCTAGTTAAGCTAATTAATGGATTTTACCTAAATTAGAAAGCCTAACTCTATGGTCTAAAACATGGTTGACTGTAAAAAAGAAAACCAAATCTAATTATATCATGGAGAAGGACAATTATGTCCTTATATTGACAAGCAAAATAGCTTATAGGCCAAAATAGCCAAAATTACGAAAATGCCACTAAAGGGCCAAAATATGTACAAAGGCATGAAATCATATTTAAATGCTGTAAATAAGCAAAACATGATTAAATAACATTAACATCATGCATTTGGATCATCAAGAGCACATGAAATGGCAAGGAAATGTGGGGTGGTAAAAATTACCAAAATGCCCCTGTTATGGCAAACATGTAGAAAATGCATGATAATTCATGAAAATGCTGACTTATGCTTAAAACATGTTTATTAAATGTTAAAACATGTGGCAAAAGTAACAGGAGCCTTTCCGGGGTCCTAAGCAAGGTTTGGTCACAAAATGACCAAAATGCCCCTAACGGCAAAATGGCAAAAGTGTCAAAAGACACTTAGAATCATTGTAGGCATCGAAAGTGATGTTAAACATCCTAAAATGACTGAACACACCAAACGATATTTCCAGAATGACAGCCTAGGCCCACGTTTGGTAGATTACCAAAATGCCCCTAGAGGGCGCAAATGACTTTGTATGCATATCTATCAAGCATGATGGTCACGTATGTATATGAAAACATCCTAAACCATTCTGAAACAGCATGTCATGCATAAAAACATTTTTTCCTATTTTTCCAGAATTTTTCATTATAATTAGAAAAATGACATTTATACCCCTAAATGAGGTGGGAAATGTATAAAAACTATCAAACATGCATGTCAGTGGATAATGATTCCATAAAATCAAGCATGATGAAATATGCATTCCATAATTTTTTTGTGAATTTTTATGCATTTATATTATTTTTAATATTTTCTGAAATGCTAAAAAAGAAGGGAAAAAAAAAAAATACAAAATCCCCATCACAGATCCGAATTGGATCAAACCAGAGCCAATTCCCACTAATCAAAACATGGTCATAACACTTTTGTCCAAATACCCACCCACATGTTCAGATTTTACATAATCCAAAATCCTTTACAGGGGTAAAAATATCACAAAAAAAATGATTTGGAGGTTGAGAAAATTAATGACTGTCAAACATAGTGACAAGCATCATCCCTGAAATTTTCATATTTTTATCAGTCTTGAATTATTTTTAACATTTTTATAACTGAAAAACAACCTTTGTTGTAAAGAAAATCAAAAAAAATACTTAGAAATAAGTAAAAAATATGGAAAAATACCCTTGAAGCGTGGAAGTGCCTGGGATCAGCTTGAGTAACCTTTTTTTGACCGTAAGTATCGTCGGAAACCTCCAAAAGCCGCTCCAAGTGTGATTGCTCCGAATGGCAAGAGGGGTGAAGAAGGGGTATTTACGGAATTTTATATCACTAATGGAGCATAAACTATGGATAAGAAAACCATGGATGGAAAGAGGGGATCAAGGACCACGTGAAGGTAATTTTTCACTAATTTCCCTCTGTCCCTAACCTCTCTAAAACACCTCCTATTTATAGGAAAAAAGTGTTCGAGGAAAGGTCTCAAAGACCCCTGGTGCATTAATGACTAGGATAAAGAGTGATGGGCTGGCTTGCTGCGCAGCCTGGGCTTGCTTGTGCCTAGGCTTGCTGTGCAGCCTGGGCTTGCGTGTGCCTAGGCCTGCTGGGCAGGTGGGCATGGGTGATGGGCCTTGTGTGGCTCAACCTAAATGGTGGGGCTTTGTCCCCTGCCGACAGTTCAGGTGGGTCAGGTCAGGCCGGGTTGATCCGATCGGGTCAATCCGGTCTGACTCGGGTCGGTCAATTTTTTATTTTATTTTTCTCTCTTTCTTAAAGATTCCATTTTAAAGGCCCACATTCAAATGCTAATATCTTTAAAACCGAACGGCCGATTTTGATGCACCACATATCGCCACGAAGGTCTCAACACGTACTTTCCATCTGTATGGCAGATATGGCTGGATTTTGCCTAAAAATGGCACGGATATCGAGGAAAGCACATAAATGGTGTTTCACGCCGATCAAGGTCCAAACGATACCAAAATTACATGAAACTTTAAGTGTGAGCACAACATGACCAAATAAAGTTATCCAAATGGTTTCAGGTCACATCGGGTGGCTCGGGTACCAATAGCCATGCTAGGGGCAAAACGGTCATTTTCATAAAAATTATCTGATTTGGCCGAAACTTTCTGTGAAGGCTTAATATGACCAAATGAGGTCATCCAAAGTGTTTCAGGCTAAATCGGGTGATCTAGATACCGAGAACCGTGCTAGGGGCAAAACGGTCATTTTCACAAAAGGTGTCTGATTTGGCCAAAACTTCAAATGTGGACTTAAAATGGTTAAATACGGCTATGTTAGGGGTTTAAGCTCTATTTGGGACAGTTTAGTTACAAAAAGTGGGGTAGGGGTAATTTGGTAATTCTTGCCATCCAGTCACCACACGAGTTACGTCCTTAACCATCATTGCCAAGACATACTTCCAAGGTGTCAAAATGTGGTGTCTACAGTCCTCTCCTTTCCTCCAACTTGTTGAGTCATCATGAGCAAGTCCAATCCAAAGACATTTTTGGTCAGAAAATTAGTTTTAGGGACCGCTGGAAGAATTGTCTCTACAACTACCACCTTTCCATCTTCTGGTAATGCTTAGTAACACTTCTTCAATAACCTCAAGCAATGGTCATCACTCCAGTTATGAAGTATCATCTACATACAAGTTTTTAAGAAAGAAAAAAAATCAGCACTACAGTTAAAGGAAGTTAACTCATTAGAATATAAAACACATGAAGTGAATTATTCAACAAGGAATACTAGCTAGTGTTTGATGGATTCTTTTAGGGTCATTTTTCCATCTGAAGTAGTGCATGTGGATCGAGTGAGTCCGTCCATTGTTTCAAGAAATCGTCATGGGGTTTGGGTGTTTCCTCCCAAAAATCAAAGTGGAAAAAAGGCCAATTTAGCTTGGTCAAGTTCTCGCCCTCCAACGGTCAGAGTAACTTGGAGTAGGCCTGCCTTTTTCTTTTGTTAAAAAAGATGTGGTAGTGCTCTGGAGTTGTAGGGGTGTGCTCCTTTGACGAGTCTTTTTAGTCGGCTAAGTTCTCTTGGTTCACGGGTCTGGCTATTTTGGGCTGGCTTTGTCCTTGTATCCTTGTCGGATTTTCCTTCAAACTTGATTTGGCTGTAAGTATAGGCCGTTGTTTCTGTTGTGGAGCTCTTTCCATGTATTTTTTTTCTTTTTTTTTGGGAGGGGGGGTGGAGAATTCTGGGCTTGTTTGAATATTCTTTAATCCAAAAAAAAAAAAAAAAAACTAGCTAGCTTTAGTGACTCCCTACTCATGATCGGAAAAAAATCCTCCAATTCCCTTAAAGTGTAGTGTGGTACAATTCGGGGTGGAGAGGTCGACACTTGGCAGGCATGCATGACATCCAACGGTGTCGAGTCTGAGAAGGAAGAAAAATTGGATCTTTGAGCTCGAACCGTTGGATGTCGCGCCTGCCAGGTGTCGACATCTCCACCCTGAACTGCACCGCACTGCACCATTGGGTAATTGGAAAGGACGTAAATCGCCTACTCACCTTCATAAAAATGATGTCCCCTTTTGGAACACTCATAAACATATTCCCTGCAACATGCTCCACCCCTGAAACAAAAGTAATTATACATATATTATTAATAAATAAATAAAGGGCAAGAGATCTCTACTTGGTTGCATAGTCTCTACACAACCGTCTAGGCCAATGGGGGAGCACACTTGGGTATCTACCCCGGAGACAAGGGCGGCATTTCACGGTGCCAAGTGAGAGGGCATAGGTAACACCACCAAGTAGAGTTCTTTGTCCCAGAAATAAAACTCCGATAGAAAGATATGAAGTTGCATGCAAATTAAAAGTACCAGGATAAGCAGGAGCAGCAGCTATCACATGTGGCAAATCAAAGTTAATACCCTTAATCATGGGATATTTAGAAGTAATCAAATCAAGATTTTCCCCTAATCCACCACCCACATCAACCACCACATTAGCCTTCTCAAACCCTTCATAAATCTCAAGTATTCCCTTCATAAGTGTAATGGAGAGGTTAAACATTGTATTATTGAAAACTTCATTGAAACTTGGATCCACACCAAGATACTCATAGATTTCCATTCCATGAGCCTTATTAAAAGGAATTCCTCCTTCAAGAACTGCATCTTTCAAGTAGTACCTATAAAAAATTTTCATGTCAAGATTATCAAAGAAATTAAGGCTATGTTTTGTATGCATTCTTGGAACGCATTCCAGGTCGATTTTGCATTCTCGAATGATAAAAACAATAAAAAAATGAAAAGGGTTTGTGTTTTTGATGAGTTGCAACACTAACCAGCTTTCCATGCAAGCTTTGTGATGAATCATGAGAAGTAAAGGAGACATGGAAACTCCATATTGGTTTGAAACAAAGTATTTGCAAACACGTGCTAAACCATACAACCTTTGAACTTGACCATCATCATCACCACCAGAGATCACCTGAGAGCAAGTGACTATTTCATAGCTGGCCAAGAAACACAATATACGATCAAGCATAGCAGGGGCATCTGGGTTCTGTGTTGGAAGCAAAGCTGCAATCTCTAAAGCTGAAAGTTGCTTTTCTGGACCAGCTTTAGCCATGATCTCAAGCAGATTAAGCTCTATAGCTGCTTTGAACACCATATGAAACAAAGAACCCATAGCTAGTTGAATTGCAAATAAGCCTTCTTCATTGCCATCGTTTAATGTTTCAGAATGGTTTTGTGTTATATATTGAAGTCATATTGAGTCAGAAATAAGAATTGAGGTGTTGAGGAAAAGTAGGAAGCACAGAGTACAAAGAACAGAGAATTGGAAAAGAAAGAGAAAACAAGTTTTAATTCTTACTTGAGTTTTAGTACAATGGGTCCCCTTATTTATATCAAGGTTACAGAAGAGAAGAGCTCTTTTTTTTTGATGAAACCAAAGATAAATATAAACACTAGAGAAAAGGAGTGTCCATACAACCAGCTATCTTAATGACTAACCACAAACTAACTTCTATCTTAATGACTAATCACAAACTAACTTCTATCTTAATGACTAACAAAAATCTTTGAGCCAATTAAGAGTCTTCATTGACCTTCTTGCTAGAGTGACGTATGGAGAAATGTTTCCTGCATGGGATGTAGGGGCCACGGCCACACACAACAGGAGTGGAATGACCACTATACCCCCAATGAATGGTGGAAACTCCGCCCCCCAATGTGCAAGCGTGAGTGTTGTCATTGGCTGGTGTGGGCGGCGTGGCACTTGTGCCTGGAAAATTATCTACTCAATTTCTTACCCGGTCTATTTCCCCAAGTCCCTGTAATAGGTGATGGACCCCACCTGGGCAGGGGGTATGGTGGTCATTTCAACCCCTATTAGAGGAACTTAGGGAAATTTTCCAGGCAGGGAAATGGAGCAGATGATGATCCCCTGCATCCCCATGCAGATAATAGCAATCTTATAAATATTTATTTAGAGAGAGAGAGAGATGTCATTCTTCACATCGTCTCTGCATGTGAAGGAATTTAATTGAACCTGATACATTACTTTCTTTAAATCCAATCCCTATTTGACACATGGCCCCAAGAGAGACTTGTCATTCATCACATCATCTCTGCATGTGAAGGATCTTAATTGATGGTTCCGACCTGATACACCAATTTTTATAAATTCAATCCCTATTTGACACGTGGCTCCACTTGGGTTACAAGTAAACCGTTCCACAAAGGAATCCTGGAAAATCACGTCCAAGACAGTTATATCAACCTAAACACGTCAGCAAAAATAGTTGTAAACTTTCAGGTAAGCCACACCATCAAGCACATTATTGATAGTACCCTCCTTACCAGGGAGTCAGTCAAGCTGTTATTCTCCCTTGGAACATAAGTGAAAATACATGATTTAAAATAGGTGGATAAATGACATATATCATCTACAATAGCACGAAATCTAAGAGGAGATGCATCGATTCCCATATGCAAATAAGACACAACTTCCTTATTATCAGATACATGAGTGAAAATACATGATTCAAAATATATTTACAAAAAAACATTTTTTTTTTAAAATTTGCGGTTCTTTAACTTGGATAATCAATTCAAATAGACGATCGGTTGATCCATTTTTAGCTCAATTGGAAATTAAATCGATGTAAGAACTTTTGACCCAACATGCTAATCCAGTTTAATTTTCCCAGGCTTAGTTAACTTACTAAGACAATCTGTTGAGTTAACCAAGGGGAATATATAATCTTGGGGCAATTGGTTAACCTTTTGGGATTGGTGTGTGGTTTGTGTGATTACACTTTGTTTCATCAAAAAAATTAATCTTGGGGTAATCACTATCACTATCCTACACTTAGCCTATATTTATTAAAATTACCCTATCTTAAACTTTCTTTTTAATACTACCCAGCTTTAAACTTTTACCTCCTTCCAACCTCATGTTTTTAAATACCCAGATTGCCTTTCCTTTTCACCTAGTGACTTGCTAATCTATTTAACCTACCATTCTTCTTCTATTTTGTTTACTATTTATGTCATTAAATAATAAAAAATGAAAGCATCCACCCGCTTCTTCTCTCTCCCATTTTTTATTCCATTCGTTTTTTTTTCCTTCAATTTTTTTATTCAACATTTCATCCTCACTGTTCTTCTTTGAACAGATCATGGTTCTAAGTATCGGAGTCATATCATCCGTATCGGTTTTGCTAGTCATCGATACTAATACCATATCGATAGCATGGTACGGACAAGGGGTTAAATGATCAGAAAACTCATTTTTTTAAGGAGATTCATGGATAATTTTGTCTGATACAGCCGATCTAAGCCGATACCATATCGGTAACGTATTGGTTTTGCAAGTTACCGATACCTTTTCGATACCATGCACTAAAGCCATGGAACAGATCGACTCTCTTCAAAGCCCTCGACTTCTTCTCTCTCTTCCACTTTTTATTCAATTTACCCTTCTGTGTTTTTTATTTTTTATTAACCTAGAACATGATTCTTGAGTCGTCACTCTTCTTCTCCCTCTTCATACTCGCAAAAGCAGAAGGCAACCCTCCCTCTCCATTACAATTGATCTCTACAAGACCATCTTCATCTCTCCTCAACCTCGCAGCCATGGGATAGAACGGCACAAGATCAATCATCGGACCGTCTCTGCCTTCTTGTCAATAAAAAAAATTTAATTTAATTGAAAAATCAAAAAATAAATAAATAAATAAAATTGAATGGAGTAAAAAATAGGAGAGAGAAGAAGTGGGTGGGTGCTTTCAAATTTTACTATTTTAATGATAAAAATAGTCAAACATAGAAGAAGAATGGTTGGTTAAATAGATTAGCGGGTTACTAGGTGAAAAGGAAGGGCAATTTGGGTATTTAAAAACATGAGGTAGAAGGAGATGTAAAAGTTTAAAAGCAGGGTAGTATTAGAAAAGAAGTTTAAGATAGGGTAGTTTTAGTAAATATAGACTACGTGTAGGGTAGTGATAGTAATTGCCCCTATAATCTTTTGGTCTCAAGGTGGAAAAACATATGTAGGGAATTGTTGAAGGAGTGTCACGACACTCATTGGGCAGGACGTCCCAGTCAGCACTGAAAATGACATTGCTTAGTGTCACATTCAGTGATGAATTTCCAGCAATTTAAAAAACTGCTTGGAAAAGTTATAGCAACGGTTTTTATACCTTTAGCGGAGATAAAAATCCGCCGCTAAAGCCATGATTCTTGCAGTCAATTTGAACCCCGAAACAGAAAATCAACCCTCCTGTATCTAATTTACTTAAAAATTGGAGGCATTATTTTAAGTAACATCCCTATCTCAGATGTGAGATAAGATTCTAATGTCAAATCTCATGATGTTCTGGAGGTTTTTTGGTGCAGCCGGCTAGGCAGTGGATTAAGCTTAATATTGATGGCAGCTCGATCGGGAATCTAGGAAGGGCGGGCGTGGGGGGTGTGCTTCGAAATTATCAAGCCCAAGTCGTGCATTCCTACTGCAGATACCTAGAGGTTTCGAATAGCTTTGTGGTTGAGTTTGAGGCTCTGGTAGACGGGCTTTTTATTGCTTGGGAGAGTGGCTTCATGGACCTTTGGATTGAATCTGATTCGGAAACTTTGGTGTTGGCCATTCAACACTCAAACATTCCGTGGTTTGTGCTCCAAAGATGGTAGGTTCTAAAGCCTTTCCTTGACTCTTGCAATTGGAAAATCACGCATTGCTATAGGAAAGCAAATCCTATCGCAGATTATTTGGCTAAGCGTGCGGCGATTAACAGAGTATCTTCATCAAACCTACTCTTTCCTAGTCATATTGAAGATCAGTAGGCTCGTGATGCTATGGGCTTGCCTAGCTATAGATTTGTTATGAATTAGGGGAGGGGCCTAGCTGGTCCTGTCTGTGCTTGTGGTTTTTTGGTTTCTTCTTGTTTTTGGCTCTGTGAACTTTTTGCCTTTTCTTTACTACAAGGATTTTCTAGCGAAAAAAAAGATGTGAGATAAGATAAAAAGAGCTCTCTTAAGTGCAAGGTAGATATATTCAATCATAGAACCACATGCAAAGTTAGAAGCTGAAGGTCCAGAGCTCGACTCCGCATCCCCCCTTGGGGCCACCCGTTTGAGAGGAAACTCCCTGCTGAACATATGGGCCCCATAATCTCCTGGATTGTGTGTTGCAGGGTCATATACGAGCCCTAGGGGATTTAATCGGCTAAAAATAGGATACCGCCTGTTCCACCCCCCCCCCCCCCCCAATAAAAAGAAGAAAGAATCACATCCAAAGACAGAATGCCAATGTGCTTTTATTAAAATTTAAAGTACAAACCACACACAAGTTTTATTAAAAAAAAAAAAAACAAAACAAAAAACCAAACATAAGTGATAGTATCACGTCATTTTGTGAAATTCCATGATAGAAGCGGCCACAACACGACAGATGAATTTAAAGCCTTCAAATCCAACACCCATTGCCAAGGCCCTGTATTCCTTCTCCGTCCTCTCCTTTCCTCCAACCTGTTGAGCCATCATGAGCAAGTCCGATCCAAAGACATTTTTGGCCAGAAAATTAGTTTCAGGGACCGTTGGAAGAATTGTCTCTACAACTACCACCTTTCCATCATCTGGTAATGCTTCGTGACACTTCTTCAATAACCTCAAGCAATGATCATCACTCCAGTTATGAAGTATCATCTGCATACAAGTTTTTAAGAAAAAAAAAAAAAAATAAGCAGGGCAGTTAAAGGAAGTTAACTCATTAGAATATAAAAGTCATGAAGTGAATTATTCAACAAGGAATACTAGTTAGTGTTTGATGGATTCTTTTGGGGTCATTTTTCCATCTGAAGTAGTGCATGTAGATCAAGTGAGTCCGTACATTCTTTCAAAAAATCTCGTGGGGTCTGGGTGTTTCCTCCCAAAAATCAAAATGGAAAAAAGGCCAATTTAGCTCTATCAAGTTCTCACCCTCCTCCAACGGCCAGAGATATTGGAGTAGGCCTAACCTTAGTTAGTAAGTTCGGGAACGGCAATTGAACGGGAACGGATACGTACGGCAGTTAAACGGATTAGACGGTAATAATACTTTTCAAAAATCCGGCTTCATAAAATGCATACGGTAATAATACGGTACGCGTTTAATACGGATATAATACGGCATAGACGGCAATAATACTTTAAAAAAAACGGACATATATTCATTATATAACATGCATTCACCACCTAATAAACAAAATAATATCATGATTTTATTAACTAAAATAAACACAATAATATAATATGCTATATAACATCTCTAAGATTATCATTTAACATACCAAAATATCAATAATCTACAAGAAATGAATGTAGATTGTCTGAAAATGACATGAGCAAGTTGAAAGACCAGAGAAACAAGAGGAGAGTACAAGACTTAAGTGCCGCTTTGTTGAACGGAGATGGCGAGGATGATTGGAGATGGAGGGCGGCTACTTTTGCCTGCTACGGTTGGATGTTCAACGCAAATCGAAAGGGACGAAAGGGAAAGTGAAATCGTTTCCCTAAATTCTAATCTTTTGGATAATTTTTTTTTTATAAAAAAAATGTATAATACGTGTATTATTCGAGTATAATACGTGCTTGCTTAAAAAATGCGTTTTTTTATAAAAATATGGGAAAATACGGGGACGGGAGTATTATACGTTTAAAAATACGGGAACGCGTATAATACACGTATGATACGCGACTTTACTAACTAAGGGCCTAACTATTGACTTATTTTATTAAAAAAGATGTGGTAGTGCTCTGGAATTGGAGGGGTGTGCTCCATTGACGAGTCTTTTCAGTCGGCTAAGTTTTGTTGGTTCAGGGGTCTGGCTATTTTCGGTTGGCTCTGCCCTTGTATCCCATTGGATTTTCCTTCAAACTTGATTTGGCTGTAAGTATAGGTCGTTGTTTCTGTTGTTGAGCTCTTTCCATGTATTTTTTTTTTATTATTTCCTCTCTCTTTTTTTTTTGGGGGGGGGGGGGAGAATTCTAGGCTTGTTTGAATATATTTTAATCTCCAAAAAAAAAAAAAACTAGTTAGCTTCAGTGATTCCCTACTCATGGAAAAAAATCCTCCAATTCCCTTAAAGTGCAGTTTGGGGTGGAGAGGTTGACACTTGGCATGTGTGAAATCCAATAGTGCCGAGTTCGAGAAGAAAAAAAAAGGGTCAATGAGCTCGGACCATTGGATGTCGCACCTACCAGGGGTCGACATCTGCATGTACCCCGAACTGCACCGCACTGCACCATTGGGTAATTGGAGAGGATTTAAATCCCCTACTCACCTTCATAAAAATGATATCCCCTTTTGGAACACTCAGAAACATATTCCCTGCAACATGCTCCACCCCTGAAAAAAATGTAATTATAAATATATTATTAATAAATAAATAAAGGGGTAGAGATCTCTACTTGGTTGTATGGTCTCTACACAATTGTCTGGGCCAAGGGGGAGCATGCCTGGGTATCTACCCAGGGGACAGAGGCGGCATTTCACTGTGCCTTGTGAGACGGCATAGGAAACACTACCAAGTAGAGTTCTTTTTCCCATAAATAAAATTATGATAGAAAGATATGAAGTTGCATGCAAATTAATAGTACCGGGATAAGCAGAAGCAGTAGCTATCACATGTGGCAAATCAAAGTTAATACCCTTAATGTTATACCCGTACCCCGGATCATAATTAATTATTAATTCTTTCCCGTGACGTGTAGTTATCACTGCCACGTATGCTGGTGAGCTGTTCTCACTGGTGGTCAAACCCAGCTACAAAATTATTGACCACAGTACGAGTTTGCCTGTGAAGGAAACTATTCGGGGTCATGGGGGACAAACCATGACAAGGAAATAGTAAGTGCTAGCCCTTAATTTTATTTATTTACCCTTTTTCTCAATGCCCTCTAAGTGCGGGCCAAGATTTGGACCACCCAGGCTATTTTAGTTGAGTTGAAAATAATTCACTTATGGGTCCCACTTGCCTTAGGGAAACATGTGAAGAGCAATTACACCCATATCATGTGAGGTCATCTTTAATTAGGTTCTTTCCTAATTATAACTAGTGGGCAGGCCCATTAGCTTAAGAGGCCCATTGGACTTAAATGGCAATTTAACCTAAGGGTCTATCTAACTCTATTTGACCCAAGGTTGGGTATTCCTTTCTCTTATCCAAATAGAACTAATGGGTCAACCCATTAAGCCCTCTTGACCCATTTAACTTAAAGTACCCATTTGGCCTAATGACCCATTTATTTTGGATCCACCAATTTAACTCTTGACCCATTTGACTTAAGGGACCCAAGTCACTTTCTATAAATAAGACAAAAGGGGGGGAGAAGCATTCTTTCTCTTTACTTCTCCCATCTAACCTAAATCGTGGAGGAGAGAAAGAGGAGAGAAAGGAGAAAGAAGAAAGAAGGAAAGAAGGAAGAAGGAAGGAGAAAAAGATAAAGAATAATGGAAAAGCTTGGCTGAAGGCTTGGAACCTCACCTTGTGGAGCGCTCTATGTGGAGCTTTTCTATATTGGGGGTAGGTAAGCCATTAAATCCCACATCTTTTCTTCTATTTTGGATTTTGGGGTTTGAAAAATGGGAGAGATTCGACCTAGGGTTCTTTTGGAACCCAAGGAATCGATAGAACCTCTAAACCTAGACTATGGTGGAGTTATTTCACTCCATTACAAGCTCTAAGCCTAACCAATCTCTTTCCATTTGAGAAATTTAAGGTTTCTACCCTATTATATCCTAAACTAGGTTCTCTTTGCTTTTCCTCTTAAATCCTTGGGATTACATGGACCTAATGAGGTCTTAGAACTCTAATGGACCTAGGAGGAAGCTTCCTTGAAGCCTCCTTATCTTTAAACCCCTTGGGAAAGAAACCCCTGGTGAGAAATCTTTCAATTTTCAATTCTGCAGGTATGTGGTTTTACATGCGGTTTCAAGACCTACGAGAAACCACCCTTGCAACCACCCCCTGAATAAGCCCCTGTTAAAGTCGATTTTAGGTGCGATTTCATGTTTTGAGACAAACCACCTGTAAAACCACCCTTGGCAGAGACCTTCCTAAGCCCCTGGTTAGCTAGGATTTACATGTGGTTGCAGGAATTGGGCATGAAACCACCCATAAAACCACCCTGCCTCTGAGACCTTATACTTAAATGATTTATGGGAGATCTTTTGGGGATCCGTCCCTTTACTTAATTAATCCTGTTTTCACTCTTTATTTAGGTTTAAAGTTTTTGTCTTGCGACGTGTTACTTAATTGCGACGATAACTCATAACATCGGAACATAACTTATATGTGAGTGGGTTTGGTTGTTTGGGCTTGATATTATTATTGCATTGTATATTATGTCATCATTATAAATTATTAAGCATGCTTGCGCATATTGCATACTTTTATATATGATTGTTATGATGTTGATTAGAGATGCTTTACTTTGATGGGTCTCGGTGCCGGTGGGTGCCGGTGCCGAAACCCCGGATACTATATACATTTATGAAGTAATTATGTTGAATGTCATGTTGAATTGTATGCACCGTGTCGTACTGGTAATCGGGCACTAAACCAGATGAAAAGTTGATGCGCCCGGATTACCTCTCGGGACGATAGGACTTGCATGTAGTATATCTGCGGCTAAGATTTTATACTCTTATGCTACGACCCTTACCAACAGGGGTTTAGGTGTTGGGTAATCAGTACACCGGATTCTGTGGAGGTGGGAGAGGCCAGTCATGGTAGTATTGGTTATCAGGGGTCTGCCACTGAGTGATCTTGGAGGCTTCGATCGGCGTAGGTCCCAAGTGACAATTGAGGTTTCATTGTGGCGATAAGTTAAGTGACCCACAGTGTCTCCCGAGTAGTCACAGTAGCATATACCTCTGAGTTAGTTGTGATGTTAGGTGGAAAATTTATTTAACATATGCATGCATCATTGGACTATGTAAATTGTGTGTTTGTGCATCCCCATCCCCTCACTGGCTCAGTGGAGCTAACCCCCTCGTGTACACACTTTTTAGATTATGATGTAGGTATGGAGGAGCCAGAAGTTGTGTTAGAGGAACATGGCAACGGGTGTCCTTGTGACGATTGCGCCTACGGGCCGTGAGAATTCTAGGGACTTGTTCCCCTTTTGTTTATTTTAGGGCGTAGGCCCATATATAAACATTTATTGTTATACCCTTGTTGATAGTTATTAGATGGTAATGAAAAATAGATTAATTATAGTATTTATCATCTAGGCTTTGATCATCTTGTAACTGTTTGATTTTATACGTTTTCGCAAAACTATTAATCTTTTGGAATGTAATATTCTTCTTTTCGCACTCTAATATTATATTATTTTAATATTGGTTATGACTGTGCGTTGGGACACTATGTCAGTGATCCTGGCAGCTTAGTAGGATGACACGCATCGTCCTAGTCACCCTTTATAATATATTGTATCCCTTGTCTGGGATGAGGGGTGACAGAGTGGTATCAGAGCAATGATGCTCTGCACCGACCACAGTCTTGCGGACTCTTGATTTACTCTCCACAATTAGGTTCTAAACTAAAAATCTTCAAGAATATAAATGATTATGTGCAGACATAGGAGAAGACTGATTGTGGTGAAACAAGAACTTAGAAGATAATAGGTAGGGATGTAAACGGATCGAATTCGGTCAGATAGTGGCATTATCATATTCGTATCCGATTATATTCGGACGGATTCGGATAATATCCTACCGATTTTCGGACGGACTCGGATAATTTCCGGATAGTGATTTTTTTAATACAGGTTCTCCTAAATAGATATGAATATGGATCGAATACGATTTTTCGACTATCCGTTGACATATTTATCGCTTTTATGATGAAGGTTAGGGTTGAGACTTGAGAGTTCAGTAACCACCATTTCTTCTACTCTTCTTAGTGTTTTATTCTCTTACGTTTTTTACTTTTGATTTTTTAATAGATATGTAATTCCATGTATCACATTGCATAAAACAATTTATATAAACCAATAGCAAATCTAGAAAAATAATCACATTATCTTAACTTATAAATTTATAAAAATAAGATAACAAAATCCAATAAGGTAACTTAAAAGGATAGACAAACACAGAGTTATATTTCAGATATTTTATTACCGTCAGACTGCTAAACGAATCGAATAATAATCGGTCGGATAAGGGGATTATCATATTCGTATCCGATTAATTTTGGACGAATTCGGATTCTCCTAAACAGATACAAACGCGGATTGAATACAGATTTACGAATATCCATTTACATCCCTAATAATAGGCAACATGAAACTTAGGACTTGAACCATAGGTTGTTAAGCTACAACTATGTAATTGCTTGGTTGAGTCTTAAGTAGGTCATAAATGGGCAACTATATGTTAAAATTCATAAACAATAATGAATCAATTATAACCATGCACAATTATCATCAATGATTTAAACAAGAGAGAATTAAGCAAATACAAAGAGATACATATAAGATTAATTACAAATATTCAATTGTTTCAAATCTTTTTGGGAGGCAATCATATCCTTCTCATTTCAACATTCATGATTTCATCCATTCCAAAAAAAACATATGACTCCATCATGCTTAATCAAAAGATACCAATCTAAACACCATAATTGTTTTAGATTTTCTGTTTGGGCATAACTGTGCCTTTCCCAACTCAGAATGCAAGATCCCATTTGTTCCAAATCAAAATATTTGATTCTGTTCATCTCAGATTAAATATACAAGTCTACCATTTCTAAAAGTCCCCAGTTGTTCATCCTAAGACAAGAACTAGAAGAACTGATTCTGGATAACTTCAATTTATTGAGAGAAAGTTGGGATAGTCATTTGCACCACTGCCACCACCGCGACTAAGAAAGGTGTTGATGTCATCTACCCTTCTCTTGATACCCTCTAGGCGCCTAGTCTGGTCGGAGGGTTGCTTCGTGACCTCATCGAAGCCATCCACCACTCGCAAGTTCAACCGCCTGATGACCGTCAGAATGTCAATACCTCCCGCTTGATGAAGGTACGTGGGTCCTTCGAGGTGAACAATAGGTCTTCGCTTCCCCAATAGACACATTAAGAATCCCCGCTAACTGTGCTATTGTAAAGGCTGTAGGAACCCCCTTGACATATGAAACGACCCGATAATTTTGTGTGCCCGGGTTCTTGGTGTCCAGATTTGCTTAGAAATGTCGGATGGGTTTTGGGTAATATGGTTCAGAGAGGTTGAGAATGTTGGTCCACCCCAATGCTTCGAATCGCTGCCCCACCTTATAAGCTTTGAGATCATCCAACACTACATTCTGCCCCTTCCACTATATTTTTGAAGCGGAAGTAGTCTTGGTAAGGCTCTTGGTCCTCTATCTTTTGAAACCATAGTGGATCTAGCACAGTTGGTGCAACTTGTTCCACGCGTGCACGTCGTGTTCTTGGAGTCATTGATTGTTTTAACCTGCAGCCAAAAGCCATGTAGATAGCAAATTAATACCTTGAATACTAAGGCCTAAGTAGATGATCAATGTATGGTTGTGAGGTTTAAAACCTAGCCTTTGATTCTTTTCCCAAGGCAATTAAGTTACAACAGGATTCTTAGGCTAGAAGATTCTGATTTTTATCAAATTGTGATCTAAGAAGTTGGGAAAAAAGGAAAGGCATGACCATTATGTGAATGACATGATAAATAATGAAGATTCATTGTCATAATATGCCTAGAAAGTAATGTTTTATGCAAAACAGTGAGTTCAAGCAAAATATGGACTTATTTGATCTTGAAACATGTTATAAACTTTAAAGAAAATTTTCAGATTTTGTGGTTGGGAGATTGAATCATGAGAAATAAGTAAATATGGCTTGTGACAACTCAAAGGATGTAAACTAAGCCCTATCTAGTAAGACCAATTTAAATATGACAAAAGAGAAGAGGAAAATTTGATTAGGGTTGGGTTTTCCAAAATCTAACCCAAATCTTTGGATTTGATGCAAAGATCGTGTTCGAGCCCTTACATAGACTGTATATGGTGAGAAAATGATTAAGATTAGGTTGAAAGTAGCGTACCGAGCAAAAGAAAACAAAAACCCCAAGTTTTATAAACCTGAAATCGATTTTGGGGTTTCTCCTTGAGAGAAATCGATGGGAGAGAGAGAGATCTTACCTGAATGCGATTGGATGTTGTTGAGGAGTAATTTGGAGCACTAAAATCCACCAAGGAGTGAGGAGAGAGCAAGTACGGTCGCAGTTGGGATTTCCTTAGAGCTTTAGAGTTGTGTTTTGAAAAAGGGAAAATGAGCCTTTAAATCGTAGGCTCTAAATTTATAAAAAAAGGCCCGACGATTTTACATACGGTTTCAGGCCGGGTACAAATCACCTGTAAATCCGTGATTAACTGAGGCTGTTTATTTTAGTTTCAATCTCAGGCGGATTTACCTGCGGTTTCATATTTGAGTAAAACCAGGCATAAAACCGCCCAAGCTAGAAAGAGTTTTCTTATCCTGTCTTGATGAACCACCCTATGTTAGGATTTTATTTCCTTCATATGTTGTTTTTCCTCACCCCTTGTGACCTATCTTACCCCAATCATTTAAGCATTATACTTGGAAAATAAAATTATAAAAGTGAAATGTCTACAAGATATGAAAACTGTGTTGCGACAAGAGCATAAAAGGAAAAATGAGACATGATAACCATAGGAAGATGTTTGGAGTAAAGAGAAATGAATAAGATCAATGCACATGAAAAATCTATGTGAGATCCCTAGTGCATGGACGTGAATAATGAGATCAATGTGAACAACATGTACTTTTGGTTACTTTACATCCCGACCAATACCAAACAAGCAAGTTATTGGATGAAAATACCCCAACAAGAGATAAGAATTATTTATCTAAGAAAAAGATGAAAGATTCTAAGGATTTTATCAATAATCATGTATACAAGAGAATATGCTTGAGGATAAGGCAATGTGATAATTTTTTATGAGATTTTATGGCATGCAAAAGAATTAGATTTGAACTTGGAGAGTTTTTCCAAAATATTGTGAATTGAGGATTTTACCACAGCTAGAACTTGAACATAATCCAAGTAAAATTCAACTTGACTTGACGAACATAGCAATAATCTCTAAAATGCTTACAAAGACTTGAAAATTTATAAAAGATGGAGTAATCAAACAAGGATCCAACAACTTAGTGCCATCGATCAAATAGGGCTTGATTTACACCCAAAAACCCTAGTTCCAATCGATTTGGTATGGATTTGGTGTACATGGCTATGGGATTACAAGCAAAATTAAGACATGATCACAACTTGAGATGATTCATTCTAAATCCAAGAAAAGAGGAAGTAAAAATAGGAAGAAAGCCATATCTTGAACAACTGAGAGTTGAACCTTGAGGCTTAAGATTACAAGAAAACCACCCAAGGGAAGCTTGAAAGGAAGTCCCTGTAGAGCTTTTTCTCCCTGCGGTTATGTTCCTTTCTTTGGAGTCAAAAGTGAGTTTTAAAACTCGTGGCTCTGTTTTGCTAAAATTCTACGAACAGACGAACAAACAGATCCACTTGTCGTGAATCCGCTCCGCACAAAACTTGAAATTATCATTTTAAAGCTATGCTGATCAACGAACGGATCCACACTCATGCGTCTGTCAGTAGATCCGTTTTACTTAAACCTTCTCGGCCATTGAGACTTTTGAGATCGGACAAACGAACGGATTCACATTCCACATCCGCCCGTTAGTCCGCTCTCCCTATTTTTGTGGAGGAGCCACGAACGCACTCAGAGTGCTGACACCGCCCGTGAGTCCACCCGATTTCTTTTAAGATTTTGAGCTTATTTTGGAGACCTTTGACCACACTTATATGTAATGATTATGTGCCTATACCCTAGATCGGACACCCCTGTTGTGTGACCCATTTATGGGGACCACTTAAATCTAGTTAATACCTTGAAATTGAAAGAGGTTAGGACTTGTACCCGACTGGGTTAGTTAATAAGAACTAGCAGACATTGGTAACCGCTGTGACTCCTCTCTTACATAAAAGGAGAAGAGTTACCTTTGAGGATGAAGACCTTAGATCCTGTGAATTTAAAGACCCCAACCTTATGGATAGGGAAACCTAAACCTATGTGGGTAGAGACCCTTAATGGGGTGCGTAGAATCTAAACCTGTGGGTAGGTACTAGGAAGGGAAAATATTAGGCTGGTTTATTTGAGTAAGCCATAAAGGTCACGTGTATTTGGAAGTCATTCATAACACCTCAAGCTAGTGACAACTCTATTTGAACTTTACTTGGTCCATCCAAACCTTGTTTAGACTCATAGAGAAAGTCCTATACCGTGATTTGACTTTCCAAAAAAAAAAAGGACTTAGTGAACTGTACCTGAGAACTTCTTGTTCTTGTGGATTGACCTAGATGACAGATATGTCCATAGGGATTTGAATGTAATTATTGAATCTATGCCTCCATATTGGTGTGATAAATATATATAGATATCCCTTAGAACCTTGGACTTGTGTGACTAGAGTGATTCTTTGGTACTACAAGTATGACTTACCTCGACCTTGCTGTGAAACTAGTTGGTGCCCTGACCTTGGTTGACCAAACCTTAGGATAATGAATAATGAATTTAATGACCGGATAGGTTAAATTATGGAGACTGCTTGAAGAGTTGACTTGGACAAAAGCTAATAAAAGTTGTTGGTTCTCGAAAGAGGACTGATGTGGATTCTTCCTTGTGGGATAATTGTGTAGTAGGTTTAAAGGTTGTGAAAGCTAAAACGGAAGGATGTAACAAGACCTTCTCCAACAACAGATATGAATGGGGTAATGGATCACCAAATGCGTTCCCTCCGTATTGGGAGTGAACAATAGGAGATTCCATCAATATTCCAAATCATTCTAAAGTTGGGTTAGGTAATGAGACAACCAGATGTGAAAGCCTTCAAAATGTGAACCCTATGTTTGGAAATGGATAGGTTAAATCCTGTAACCCAAGAATGACCAGAGTAGTGAAGGCTAGAGTAGTATCACCTGATCTGGAAGATCTACGCAACCTCTGTTCCGTGAGACTCAACTTAGTAGTTGGAATCCTGTTTTCCTAGGATTATTGTGAACCACACCCCTGTGGTAATATGACCCTGTAAGGAAAAGAGAATTGTGGAACCTGACTTACTGTGCCATGTAGGCACTGCCTCATCTTGACCCGACCTTTGACTTAGTTCAAGATGTGGGTGACTTGGGATGTTGTTATCCAACAACCCTTATCACTTGAAACCCTAGTTGCCTCAAATTTTAGGGATGAAATTTCTTGTAAGGTGGGGAGGATGTTATACCCGTACCCCGGATCATAATTAATTATTAATTCTTCCCCGTGACGTGTAGTTATCATTGTCACATATGTTGGTGAGCTGTTCTCACTGGTGGTCAAACCCAGCTACAAAATTATTGATCATAGTACGAGTTTGCCTGTGGAGGAAACTATTTGGGGTCATGGGGGATAAACCATGACAAGAAAATAGTAAGTGCCAGTCCTTAATTTTATTTATTTACCTTTTCCCTCGATGCCCTTGAAGTGCGGGCCAAGATTTGGACCATCCGGGCTATTTTAGTTGAGTTGAAAATAATTCACTTATGGGTCCCACTTGCCTTGGGGAAACATGTGAAGAGCAATTACACCCATATCATGTGAGGTCATCTTTAATTAGGTTCTTTCCTAATTATAACTAGTGGGCAGGTCCATTAGCTTAAGAGGCCCATTGGGCTTAAATGACAATTTAACCTAAGGGTCTATCTAACTCTATTTGACCCAAGGTTGGGTATTCCTTTCTCTTACACAAATAGAACTAATGGGTTAACCCATTAAGCCCACTTGACCCATTTAACTTAAAGTACCCATTTGGCCTAATGACCCATTTGTCTTGGATCCACCCATTTAACTCTTGACCCATTTGACTTAAGGGACCCAAGTCACTTTCTATAAATAAGACAAAAGGGGGGAGAAGCATTCTTTCTCTTTACTTCTCCCATCTAACCAAAATCGTGGAGGAGAGAAAGAGGAGAGAAAGGAGAAAGAAGAAAGAAGAAAGAAGGAAAGAAGGAAGAAGGAAGGAGAAAAGGAGGAAGAAGAATGGAAAAGCTTGGCTGAAGGCTTGGAACCTCACCTTGTGGAGCCCTCTACGTGGAGCTTTTCTATATTGGGGGTCGGTAAGCCATTAAATCCCACATCTTTTCTTCTATTTTGGGTTTTGGGGTTTGGAAAATGGGAGAGATTCGACCTAGGATTCTCTTGGAACCCAAGGAATCGATGGAACCTCTAAACTTAGACTATGGTGGAGTTATTTCACTCCATTACAAGCTCTAAGCCTAAGCAATCTCTTTCCATTTGAGAAATTTAAGGTTTCTACCCTATTATGTCCTAAACTAGGTTCTCTTTGCTTTCCCTCTTAAATCCTTGGGATTACATGGACCTAATGAGGTCTTAGAACTCTAATGGACTAAGGAGGAAGCTTCCTTGAAGCCTCCTTACCTTTAAACCCCTTGGGAAAGGAACCCCTGGTGAGAAGCCTTTCAATTTTCAATTCTGCAGGTATGTTGTTTTACATGCGGTTTCAAGGCCTACGAGAAACCACCCTTGCAACCACCCCATGAATAAGCCCCTGTTAAAGTCAGTTTTAGGTGCGGTTTCATGTTCTGAGATAAACCACCTGTAAAACCACCCTTGGCAGAGACCTTCCTAAGCCCCTGGTTAGCTAGGATTTACATGTGGTTGCAGGAATTGGGCATGAAACCACCCATAAAACCACCCTGCCTCTGAGACCTTATACTTAAATGATTTATGGGAGACTTTTTGGGGATCCGTCCCTTTACTTAATTAACCCTGTTTTCACTCTTTATTTGGGTTTAAAGTTTTCGTCTTGCGACGTGTTACTTAATTGCGGCAACAACTCATAACATCGGAACATAACTTATATGTGAGTGAGTTTGGTTATTTGGGCTTGATATTATTATTGCATTGTATATTATGTCATCATTATAAATTATTAAGCATGCTTGCGCATATTGCATACTTTTATATATGATTGTTATGATGTTGATTAGAGATGCTTTACTTTGATGGGTCTCGGTGCCGGTGGGTGCCGGTGCCGAAACCCCGGATACTATATACATTTATGAAGTAATTATGTTGAATGTCATGTTGAACTGTATACGCCGTGCAGTGCTGGTAACCGAACACTAAACCAGATGAAAAGTTGATGCTCCCGGATTACCTCTCGGGACGATAGGACTTGCATGTAGTATATCTGCGGCTAGGATTTTACACCCTTATGCTACGCCCCTTACCAACAGGGGTTTAGGTGTTGGGTAATCAGTACACCGGATTCTGGGGAGGTGGGAGAGGCCAGTCATGGTAGTATTGGTTATCAGGGGTCTGCCACTGAGTGATCTTGGAGGCTTCGATTGGCGTAGGTCCCAGGTGACAATTGAGGTTTCATTGTGGCGATAAGTTAAGTGACCCACAGTGTCTCCCGAGTTGTCACAGTAGCATATACCTCTGACTTAGTTGTGATGTTAGGTGGAAAATTTATTTAACATATGCATGCATAATTGGACTATGTGAATTGTGTGTTTGTGCATCCCCATCCCCTCACTAGTTCAGTGGAGCTAACCCCCTCGTATACACACTTTTTAGATTATGATGCAGGTACGGAGGAGCCAGAAGCTGTGTTAGAGGAACATGGCAACGAGTGTCCTTGTGACGATTGCGCCTACGGGCCGTGAGAATTCTAGGGACTTATTCCCCTTTTGTTTATTTTAGGGCGTAGGCCCATGTATAAGCATTTACTGTTATACCCTTGTTAATAGTTATTAGATGGTAATGAAAAATGGATTAATTACAGTATTTATCATTTAGGCTTTGATCATCTTGTAACTATTTGATTTTATACGCTTCCGCAAAACTATTAATCTTTTGGAATGTAATATTCTCGTTTCCGCACTTTGATATTATATTATTTTAATATTGGTTATGACTGTGCATTGGGACACTGTGTCAGCGATCCTGGCAGCTTAGTAGGATGACACGCGTCGTCCTAGTCACCCCTTATAATGTATTGTATCCCTTGTCTGGGATGGGGGCGTGACACTTAATCATAGGATACTTAGAAGTAATCAAGTCAAGATTTTCCCCTAATCCACCACCCACATCAACCACCACATTGGCCTTCTCAAACCCTTCATAAATCTCAAGTATTCCCTTCATAAGTGTAATGGAGAGGTCAAACATTGTTTTATTGAAAACTTCATTGAAACTTGGATCCATACCAAGATACTCATAGAATTCCATTCCATGAGCCTTATTAAAAGGAATTCCTCCTTCAAGAACTGCATCTTTCAAATAGTACCTATAAAAAATTTTCATGTCAAGATTATCAGAGAGATTAAGGCTGTGTTTGGTATGCAATCTTGGAACACATTCTAGGTCGATTTTGCATTATCGGATGATAAAATCAATAAAAAAATGAAAAGGGTTTGTGTATTTGATGAGTTGCAACACATACAAGCTTTGTGATGAATCATGAGGAGTAAAGGAGACATGGAATTTCCATGTTGGTTTGAAACAAAGTATTTGCAAACAGGTGCTAAACCATACAACCTTTGAACTTGACCATCATCATCATCACCACCAGAGATCACTTGAGAGTAAGTGATTATTTCATAGCTGGCTAAGAAACACAATATACGATCAAGCATAGCAGGGGCATCTGGGTTCTGTGTAGGGGCATCAAGTGTGAATCTGTTTAGCTCTTGTAGAATTTTTCTGAGTGTTGGTGTACACTCGTATCTTTTAGAATGATCCTTTGGATTGCATCCTTGGAGAAGAGTTTCAGTTAGGCATGAAGAACAATGTCTTAGGTTCACAAGAGGTAGTGATCCTAGAAGAATTTCAGTTAGACATAAGATGCAGGGTCTTAGATTCAGTACATGAACTGATCCAAGAGAATTAGAGTCAGAATCAAGATCAGCACCAGAGTCAGTCAGAATCAGAGTTAGGGTTAGAATCAGCACCAGAGAGTCGGAATTAGAATTAGAGTTAGAATCAGCACCGGAACCAGAATTAGTACCTAGAATTAGAAGCCTGGAAATCCTTGGAAGCCAGTAAAACTTCCATGGATATTCAGTTATTTTTGTCCCTTGGAAATTCTTGGAAGCCAGTAAAACTTTCATGGATTTTCAGTTATTCTTGGAAGCCAGTAAAACTTCCATGGATTTTTTGGATTTTCAGTTATTCTTGGAAGCCAGTAAAACTTCCATGGATATTCAGTTATTTTTGTCCCTCGGAAATTCTTGGAAGCCAGTAAAACTTCCATGGATTTTCAGTTATTTTTGTCCCTTGGAAATCCTTGGAAACCAGTAAAACTTCCATGGATTTTCAGTTAGTTTTTGTCTCTTGAAAATTCTTGAAAGCCAGTAAAACTTCCATGGGTTTTCAGAAAATCTCAGGAAAAGGATTCAGTTATTTATTTCTGTCCCTGAAAATTCTTGGAAGCCAGTAAACTTCCATGGGTTTTCAAAAAATCTCAGGAAAAGGATTCAGTTATTTATTTCAGTCCCTGGAAATTCCTGGAAGCTAGTAAACTTCCACGGACTTTCAGAAAATCTCAGCAATAATTTAGTTATTTATTTTTGTCCCTTGGAAATTCTTAGAAGCCAGTAAATCTTCCACGGACTTTCTCAACAAATGAATTGAGTTATTTATTTTTGACCATTGAATGAATTGAGTTATTTATTTTTTACCATTGGAAGGATTGAGTTATTTATTTTTGTCCTTTGGAATCTAGTTATTTTTTTTCTTGAAAATCTTAATCAGAATGGGAATTCCTCCTTTAAGTCCTTGGAAGCCAGAATACTCCCTCAGATTTTTCAGAAGCATCTCATTTTTGCATTTGATTCTGCATCAGCATCCTTGGTTTGGTCGATACTAGTGAGTATTGGCTGGCCATGGTAGATTGTCGATCACAGTAGCACACACGTACTGCTTGATTTTGCATGAATTGTCGATTGATCTTTCCAATTTTGGTTTTATCGTTTGATTTTGCATTTGCATTTGCACCTCTGCCATCCATGAGCAAGGTGTCGGCAGTTGATGCTCTGGGTGACGAAATATGGTGATTCTTGTCTTTGCCTCTCGACTGGTACACAGATCTTGGTCAAAGAGGGGCCTTCTGTAGACACCTGATTTTTGTCACCCGCCCGGGTGATGATGACACGTGGAGCATCGACATTCCCCGTCTCGGATACCAGAACAAAATCTCCAACCCTCGGCCCATGAAGGTTATTGGATCGGGCCCATTTAAATTGTAGCCCGCAAGGGGCAGGATAGGAAGCCAAAAATGATAATAAAAAGGAAAATAAAAGAAAGGAGGGAAGGGCTGAAGTGGAAAGTGAAAAATAGGGACCTAGACCCTAAGAGGGTAAAATGGGAAAGAAAAGGTAAAGGTGAGGACAGAATTGGAAAAGAATAACCCTAAAAGAGTGGAGAGGTTAAAATGGAAAGAGAATTAAAAATCAAAAGAGGAAAACCTTTAAAGGGGAGGGTAAAAAAGTAAAAGAAGGAATTATTAAAATGGGGAGGGGTAAAAAAGGAAATCCATTTGAAAGGGGTATCTAACCTAAAATGGGGTAAAAAAGGAAAACCGGATAAAAATCTAAACCCTAAGGTAGGGGTTAGGGGTGTCAATTCCAAGCCCGGCCCGGCAGCCCCAACCGAGCCCGCCGGGTTAAAGCCCAGCCCGACCCGGGACTAAACGTGTTGGGCCGTAATCGGGTGGTCCCAGTGTGAGGTCCTAGCCCATCGGACGCCTGACTGGACCGACTGATTCCAGGCCCGACAAGTTACAGCCCGACCCAACCCGACCCTTTAACTTATAAAGTTCCCCTCCCCTTCCCTCCAAATTTTCTGCTTTTGTTTCTTTCTTTGTTGGTCTTTGACATTTATTGGTTAGATACACTAACGTAGGCGAAATGAGGCTTAGTTTTTAGTTTTTAGTTTTTAGATCTTACTTTGTTAGATGTGCTTCTATTTGGTGTTGTGCTGTAATTTTTTTTCCCCCTCTACTTACTTTGTTAGATGTGCCTTTTATTCGGTGTTGTGATGCAATTTTTTTCCCCTGCTTCTATTCGGTTTTGTGCTACTATTTTAGTTGGGATAAACTTTATTTGACTTTGAGTTGAGGTGTATCGTGACTGCCCAACGGTGTGATGGTTTGAACTTAAAATTCTGGTTGCATATCTATTAGTAAACTCACACCGTTTAGAGTTAAATGGCTTATTAGCCCGTTTTGACCTCGGTTTAGGCCCGTTTAATTAGCCCGAATAAGGCTGACCGAACACCGACCGACCGAAATGAAACCGTACCAGGTTCGCCCAAGGCAAGCCCAAATGCCTAAACGGTCAGACACGATACAGCCTGTAAAATTGGTGAGGCCCGACTAGGCCCGAACAAGATCGACCGAGCCCGACCGGTTGACACCCCTAGACTACTAGGGGTGGGGGAGAGATATAAAAGAAAGATTAAAAAAGGAAGAGGTCTTTCGTCATTGAAGGCTAGGGAGAGGAGAGAGAGAAGAGAGAGAGCAAAAGAATACAGGGAGAGTGAAAAAATGGAAGAGAAAAGAGAGACAAAAGAGGGTTAGAGAGAGTCAGAACGGAGAGAGGAGAGACGAGAGGATAAAAACAAAAAGGGCAAAAAGGAATTGGGGGAGCACGGATTTCAGGAGATAGGATTTGGAAAAAAGCAAAACGGAGTGATCTCGTCATTGCGAGAAGAGAGGGTACAGAGAGGAAAAAAAAAGGAGAGAACAGAGAGGAGCAGAAACCAGGAAGACAGAGGATGTAAGAGACGACGGAAGAGAGTGAGGAAGTGAGAGAGAAGAAGGAGCAGAGAGTGGAAGAAGGAGACCGAAATACACAAAATCGGATATGATGAAATGGGAACTGAGACAGAGAGCAGCGAGCTTCCCTGAGCCAGGAAAAAGGAACCGCTGCAATCGATCGTGAATCCTTCTCTTCATCCTCTAATTTTCTTATTTTTCTACTTCGTTTGGCTTCTGCTATTTTCTTTCTTTGAGTGGTTTGTAATAATCCCTTCCCCAATTTGATTCCTCTGTCTGTAATAATTCCCCATATCCTTTGCCCGATCCGTTCGTTTCCTGTCCGTGACCAGTCGCCGGTGATTTCGCTCTTATTGCTGGCTTCACAGTTCAATTAGTGTGCAGGTAATCTCTCCGTTCCTCCTCAATTGTTTAGTTTATGATTCGGTTGATATTTATTAGTTTGATTTAGTCTTCTATTTTATATTCTAACTTTGATTATCATGGGATTGGTATCATTAAGGTTTCAATGGGTTAGATTGAATTAATTAATTTTAAGTAACTTTGATTTTAACCTTTGGTTTGGGTTATGAGGATTCGGGCTGGGGATGCATGATGTGACCCCCATGGATCAAGCCAATCGGATTTTAAAGTTCGGTTTGAGATTGTAAACTTTCAGATTTTAAAATCAGTATGTCTTGGATTTGGCTGAACCATAGGGTCCATTTCGAAATGGTTAATCTCAAAATTTGAGTCGGCCCATCGGAAATGGGCATAGCCTTAGATATTGGGCTATGTGATCAATTGGGCTGGGTTCTTTTAGAGTCGGGAATGCCGCGATCAAGTCTTGGTTAGTCTTAATTTTGGTTTGAGGTTTATTTGTCCTTTGGGCTTTTGGGTAGGGGTGTCAATAAAGCCCGGCTGACCCGAACCCGCCCGAACCCGCCCTGAGCCCGGCCCGGGCCCGACCCTGATTTTTTGACCCTGAGGGCGGGTTTGGGTTTAGTTATAGTCTGACCCTGGCAGGGTCGGGTCGGGTCAGGGTTTAGATCCTCGACCTAGCCCGGCCCGGCCCGACCCGACCCTGTATTAATTATAGGTATATAATATTACATATATATATATATATATATATATATTATATACTTAATATAAGTATTTTCTTGACAAAAAAAAAATAGAAGAGAATTGTACAGAGATAACTACTAGCTTTGTCATCATCATGAAGTGGGAACCCATAAAAAGAGTAGATCATCTACTATTTTGATCAGGACCATAAAAAGAGTCACTGACATGATTGTTATTTAGTTGTAGCCCCTATAAGCTTCCAGGCCTATTGAGGGGACACAGTTACAATTGTAGAGAGAGAGTTTATACACACGCCATTTTTTTCAACATATTTATTAGTTGTCCCATAGGTTGAGATCCTATGTTACAAAAACATGGTCTAATGAGACACGTGGACGGTGCCATAAATCAAGACCAACCCGACCCGGCCCGACCCTGGCAGGGTCGGGTCAGGGTTGAGAGTTTCTTGACCCTGACAGGGTCGGGTCAGGGTCAGGGTCAGGGTTAAGGCCTCTAGGGTCGGGTCAGGGTTTAGGCAGGCCCGGCCCAACCCGACCCATTGACACCCCTACTTTTGGGCCTATATTCAGGCTAATCCGGGTTGAACGACATTTGAGCAAGGATCCATGCTCTGGGAGATTTAAAATAATTTAAGTTTTGGTTTTCGATATGAATGAATCGGAATGTGGGTTTGGGCGTAGATTCAGGCTGGGCCTCCGATATTAATAAGTCATTTAATCATGAATTGGGCTTGAGCCCGAAGCTTTAAGATATGGATGTGATTTAATTGGGATGGGGGTGTGGTCCTTTAGGGGATAAAGCCATGTGAGATCGATTTGGGTTTTTGGTTTGGGCCTAGAAGTGGATTTGGACTTAGTCTAGGATTTAGGCCCATTGGCTGAAGATAAGCCATGTATGGAGAGTTTGGGCCCGTTCCTTTGGGCCCATGGGTGCGCTTAGCTTGTAATTTAGGTTTTAATTGAACACTCTCCCCCAAATTCATTTCATTTCGATTGGGTTTAAGGGATTCCAAGTGAATTTCTAAAATCTATTTTGGGTAGAATTAGAACGCATGTGAGAGGGAGGGTGCCCACCAGTGGCCCGAGCTGGAATGCGTTTGATTTGGGGTTCCTTTGGACGTAGATGCATGATCTTTAGTACGGGAGTTGGGTTAGCCTGTCATCTAGCCCGTGAATGTTTTTAAAAATCCCCACGACGTGATTGGTTAGATTTGTTTTGTGCCATGCTCCATGCTCTTTGTTTTGTATTCCATCCTCCGTGCTTATTATATCTTATTATATCTGTGCATGTTTAGTGTAGTGCTTAGATAGCTTAATTGTATGACTTATTTGTTTACACTTTAGCCTAGAATAATTTAGAAATTTGGTTGAGGATGCAACTCTATGTACATAGATGCGTAGTCTTAGGTGCCTAGTTTTAGGATGACCTAAATTTAGAATGCCTAGCTTTAGGGGTTGCAAGTCGGTTTGTGAGTAACAATGGTCAAAAGAAGGATGACCAGCTCTGGGCTGGGCGGACTGGGTGCCTAACACCTTCCCAGTTCGTAACCTGACAGCTACCCGATGACCTGGTTGGACCTTAGCCTTATCCATTGAGTCACTAGTCGTTCCCTAGTGGAGAACATTTATGGGTCCTAGACCCCTTTTAGGTGGCGACTTCCTATTGAATCGTTCCCCTCTCACGAGGAAATAGGGTCTTTGGTTTAGGTTTCACCGGCAAGATCCGGTTCGCATATCGAGAAGAATCGACCCCCCTGTCGGGTGGAATCTTGGGATTCTGCGGAACCACTTGGTTATTACAATTGGCAGTCCAGTTCATAGTTCCTTTGTCATTTATTTGATTTTCAGTTCAGAGTTCATTGTTGACATAATATTTTATTGAAAGTACATTTTACTTGTTCAACTGTGGTCAGTCTGGATTATTTTTGTATTTTATTGGGAAACTTTGAGGGAATTCAAATTGATATACTTGAAATGTATATCATATTGCTTTTCTTTTTTCTTTTTCTTTTTTAATTTCGTCTCTAATGTTTCAATTTCCCATTGCAAAGATTTTTATTCTTTCTTTTTGGATTCACTTTACCCAAAAAAAAAAAAAAAAAAAATCCATTTTACATAATTTTGCTTCTAACCAAAAAGGGTCTTAGAGTGGTCATTAGTATTTAGTATTAGATTGATATGTGTTTTATTTGCTTCTATTGATCTAATTAATCTCTATCAACGTGGAGCTATTTTTTTATCATCTCTAACTTATACATTGTTTCACTGTGTGATTAAATCCATGTATACTTGAAGGAAAGGAAGAACAGTAGGGAGAGGAGAGGAGTTAACATCATCCAGTTCTGAATGGAGTTCTGCCCACCTTGTGGTAACATGTTGCAGTATGAGACGGCTTACATGAGCCGCAGAGCCAGGCTCTTCTGTCCGACATGTCCATACATCTCTGAATTAGAAGATAAGGTAAATTCATCTCAGCAACCAAAACCCTAACCCATCTGAGAATGAATGAATGAGTGATACATGCACTCTCCTTTTTCTTGGCATTTCTTTGTTACATTACAGTTAAAGATAAAGAAAAGACAGCATCTGGTCAAGAAGGAGATTGAGCCAATATTTAGTGAGGAAGATGCCATGAAGTTCGCCCCAAAAAACAGATGGTATCATCTTCAGCATCCCCTTAGTTTTCTTTTATGTCATATTTTTTTGTTTCTTTCCTAACAAACCATACACCCACTTTTTTTTTATTTTTTATTTTATTAAATTTGGCTTTTTTGTTACATAGCATAATGCAAACCCCGGTTCCAATATGGAGAACTAGAAAGGAACATGTAGCACAGGATCACCAAAACAGAGAAAACTAGAGAATTAGTTAGAATTTTTTATAACTAGCTTGCAGCAGAATAATAAGATTTGCCTAATATTCAAGTCGGTTGTTATTCTAGGTTGATTGACTACAAATTATCTCAGTAAACTAGTGTATCCAAGAAAATAGAGCGGTTGTTCTTGAACTAATATCTAAGCAGTTCATCTCCAGCATGAATCAATAGAATAGATGTCTAGAAACTTGTATTTTAAATTTGAGACAGATCCAAGCAGTAGTCTGGGAATTATGAGATCAGAAAACTAATTGAAAACTTGACAGACAACAGGGGTGCCGCAAGTGTAGTAAGAGCAGAGAAATTGACTTGTTGAATGGTGAATAGTTAGAAAGGAATTTAGAAGAAAATAATGGACCAAGAATCTACCTGAATCCTCACTTGGAATCATAGTTGTTAAGGTGTCGCCTAGGTGGTTTTCTAGGTACTAGGTGACTGGGCGTCAAGTTGTTTGGCTACCCAGGTCCAAGAAACCATGGAAAAAAGGAGAAAAAGGGACACAATAGTAGCTGCCACTACCCCCACAAAAAAAAATAAAATGTAATGGTAGAAGAAGAAGACTATAGAAGTAGCAGCAGCTGTTGAAGCTGGATATGCAACAAACATTGCCACTGTGACCAACACAGCCACCTCTGCTGGAAGAACAAAGAAGAGAAGGGACACATGTAACTGTACCTGTAACTGGCGCTGCAACAGCCCCTGCTTCCACCTTCGACATCGAAGAGGAACAAAACTGCCTCCTTTGGGTTTTATTTGGTAAAATTATCTTTAGAGAAGATATTGCTTAATTTTATACATTGCCCCCTCATGTTTACAAATAAAACATATGAAATTTTCATTTTACATATGAGCCCCCCTCATCTCGAAGGGAAGAATTCTCACATTTTACCTCTAAACCCCCTTGGTATATGCACGCCTTAGTAGCCTAGTTGCTGCCTGGGCTTGCCTTGATGCCAAGACAACCATGCTTGGATTTACTAAGTATACCCTGACAAATCCCACTCAGAAAGCACTGAATCCACTGCAACTTAACCAAAAAAAAACTGAAGTTTCTTTCTATTCATCAAATCATGGTGTGTCTGTGGCCCCTGGCCAATACATGTGTTTATAGGTTCCAAGACTAATTTGGAATCACTGAAACTGAAAAACCAAAAACCAAAACTACTAGCTTAAAGTCTTAAACCTGTTGCCCAGCCATTGAAGACTCTTAATCTCCTAGGTTAAAAACCATCTGGTAAAGTACTAAATTAATCACAGCCAATACTAGGATACTGACAGTCAAAAATCAAATTAACTCCAAAG
This sequence comes from Telopea speciosissima, assembly GCF_018873765.1. Lineage (NCBI taxonomy): Eukaryota > Viridiplantae > Streptophyta > Magnoliopsida > Proteales > Proteaceae > Telopea > Telopea speciosissima. The sequence goes on from NC_057925.1 coordinate 42,699,197, forward strand.
CTAATTCACCCATGATCAGACCAAACCATACTAACTCCAACTGCTGAAATTCTACCAGCAAGATTTAATTTCTCCTTTTTTTTTCTTGTATCTGCATCCGTTAGTTCTGGACAACAAAGCAAAGCTATATGATTGATTGAACTATTTAAAGTATGGAGAAATTCTGATGGCATATTTATGGGTCCCTTCTTATCTGCTCATCAATTTGTAAAGAAAATCATTAATTTGTTCAGCATCATTAGTTATCCAAATGCTATCTCATTGGAGTTTGATTTCATAGAATCGCATTGCAATAGCATTTGTGTTGGTCCATGCTTCGTTTAGTTTGTTACCTGCTTCACAGTCGGTTTTTGGAGGTTATTGCAAATTGACCACATCATTGGTAGATCTATGAAGTAGATACTCTTTTTGGCTTCTCTTAAAATCAGTTGGTGATTCTTCTGGGTTCTGGTGAACTATATATTTATTATCATCATGCCAAAGATATTTTGGCCTTATTAATTCCATCATTTCACATTGTGGATCATAGGCACTATTGCTGTGATTGCATCAATACCAATGGTTTATTTTTACATGAGCTTTGAATTCCACATTCATCATAGACGTACTAAGTGAATCAGTTTGCTTGTGGTCACAATAATGTTCATAGGCTAAGTCGTCATTTTTCCATATCTTGTATAGGAAGAGCAAGCTGCATCATTTTTCCATATCTTGTATAGGAAGAGCAAGCTGCATCATTTTTCCATATCTTGTATAGGAATAGCAAGTTTTCTTCTGCATAAAATCAAAACTAGGTGACAAGATTCTTGTTTCGGAGGTTGAATAGAAAAGATAAAACAAGAAATGATATGGACATGTGCGATGGAGGCCTTTGAATGCTTCCATAAGGATGGTTAATATGATTCAGATTGAAGAACTTAAAGAATCAAGGGTGGGCCTAAAATGAGGTGAGGAAAGAGATTTATAAGTGCATAACTTGGGACTAGTAACAACTAACAAGTATGACTTTGACTAGAGTTGATTGACAAAAGAGAATCTTTATAGCCAACCCCATTTAGTTGGGATAAGGCTGAGTTGAGTTGAGTTTATGTACTATGTTTCCTATTTTAGTGGTTCTCTGTTCTCTGTAGAATAAATTTATGGCTTTTCTTTAAGCTAAACAAGTAGGATGATATTCAGAGTTTCAGCTTTGAATTATCTCAATGATTGCAGCATTTTTGGAGTGTAAAAATAGATGGTTAAAGAGGGTTTCGAATTAGGTATCTGTGACGAGAGTTGTACGATTCTGTTTACTATAAGAAACCTTAACTATATGTTGGCAAAAGAGGGGAATGGCTGCTTATCATAAAGGTGTAGACAGAAGGTTTAAATCTGCACTACTGGGGAAGAAAACCTGCATATCTCTGTAATGCAGTCCATACAAACTAGAAGCTTCCCTAGTCTAACTAGGAAACAAACTGAGAATAGAAAAGAAAATGTAAAAGCAGAACTAATTTACTAAGTTAGCTGTCCAACACAACACGATGGGGGCATTCCCCTCATCATGTTATGTACACACATACCACATTATGTACGCCCATTGTAGATAGGTTACGTAAGCTAACAAGTATGTCACCAAAAGTATGGTATCTTAAGGACTACCTAGTATACTTGATAAGATCCATTGGACCATAGTTGTCAAGGCATCATCTAGGTGTCCAGGCTTTTTCTTGGGTTCAAAGTGATATCACGTCTTGTTGACACTTCATGATTTTACATTTATTTATATTTATTGCTTGTTTTTTGATGATTATGCTTATACTATGTCCTATGCTTTGTTTATTATATGTAGGCTCTCATATTAGGCCATTTCTAGTATATTTATATCATATTGCATTGGTATCGCATCTGTGTTGCAAATTATCATTACTACATTTTATATGTCATTAATGCATACTTAGGGTGTCCAATAAGCACCCTTCCAACGAACTGGATCGTCTTGTCGCCCTGACAACTATGATTTGGACACGTTATTTCTCACCAAATAGTGGGATGGTGCCCCAACTTACTTGATATTCATCTTTGATACATGCAACAACATGACATTTAGAACATTAGATATAGTTATAGAGGGTATCAAAGACCCCTCACTATATACATATTTGTGTTTTTTTCTTCCCTCTCCCTCTCCCCATTCCCTACCCCCAATTTTCTTGGCTTCATCTATTCATTATGCTTTAAATTATTTATGCAGCGACCTGTCCTTATTGCAACTTTGGACAAGCATACTACAGGCAACTACAAATTAGGTCTGCAGATGAGCCCATGTCAACGTTTTATCAGTGCTGCAATGAAAACTGCAAACGTGAATGGCGTGAAGACTAATATGAAACATGCACTTGGTCAACCTATAATTTCTTCGTCATTACCTTTTATTGAGGTCAGATGGGACTCTTGGGCATTGTAAGGGCATTATTGGAACTTTGTAGAGAAGTGGTTTTTTTTTTTTTTTTGGGGGGGGCGGTTGTGGAGGGGAGTAATTTTGACCTTTTATCTAACCTTGATCTTCTCTTTCTCCTTAACAAAGGTCTCTTTGCATGTGTTATTAGCTAAATTTGACCCAAGAAAATTTGCCACCATATTTTGTCAGGCATAATGGAGCATTAAAAAAAAAAGAGGGACAACCAGCCTAATTTGACATGAAATTTTGAGATTCCCTTACTTGGGAATTTCATCTCCATTCATCCTCATCTTCTCAGTTTTGCATGGAAATCCCTGACTTTCAAACCTTCTCTGCCAAATTCATTAGATCCAATCCAAATATAAACCTAAAACTGCAAAAGTATTCCACAAAGGAGAGAGGATTGCAACATTGTAGTGGTACGATATCGGGTCAGTGTTGCTAGTTGAGACAGCTTAAAGAGGTGCTTAAACGGGGCTTTTGACTAAAGAGAGGGTCATGGAGAAGATCCACTAAGTATACTACTTCCTATGGAGCTAAGCCTAAACAACACTTATTAATCTTATTTGTGTCTTTTTGGGAATCGGATGATGAGGTGACCAATGCTAGATGATTGTGGCATTCTATATACGCCTGAAAGACAGATGTATTTTACGAGACGGCAGGCACAAGCATTAGCAATTACACCAAAATATTCTCTTAAAATAAAGTATTTTCTTACAAAAATGGTGTGAGAGCTGTAATGTCTAAGGACTTCTTTGATGGCCTTCGTTGTTTTTGAAAGAGGACACTCAGAAAGTTGTTGGAATTTGCCATATTTTGTCAAAACAAGAATCCTCTGCACTGTCCTTTTTCGTGCAGTCAGATATGCATTGTCGCCCCGTTGATACTGCAGAGGATTTTAATTCTTCTAGAATGCTCTTCCAGTAGGTGAGATGGCTCACATGCCACAAATCTTGGTTAAGGCATTGAAAAAGATGAAGATGGGTACATTTACGATAAGGGAGACGAGATGTTGCTTAAATAGAGATTCAAGTTGCAACGGAATGGAGGGGAAAGTGGGTTCCCAAACAACAACCCCTAATAAGAAGGACTTAGGTGATAAGGATTTCAATATGGCTTTTTACTTAAGGACCCCTATGTTTATTCCCAAGACAAAGTGTCAGGTTAATGGAGTAAAAGATACAGTGATTGGGTAGCAGATCCACCTTTTATCTCAAAATAAGCGTTCAATTTTGATTAAAACAGTATTAAATTCAATTCCATCTTATTTGATGTTTTCTTTTCTTTTCTCTTCAAAAGGCTATAATGTACTTTGTTTTTATCATTTAGCTTCCAAGAGGGGAACAATTGTAGCAGAGAAAAAATTGATGTGAGTCCCGTGGATGACTATCTGTCGACTTTAATCTCTAGGAGTTTTAAATTTTCAATGAAGCTTAACTCACAGTAAGGCCTTGCTCCTCAAGTTAGGGAGGTGTCTTCTTACTGATCCCTCCCTCCTTTGGATTCAAGAGAAGAATGAAAGAAAAAACAGGACGAGTGCAACCACCAAACTTAAGAAACCCTATGCTCTAGAGCTTTAGAAGCAAAAAAGATAGTCCTTGTTAATAAAATAATTATACCCCAACGATCTGTCATATTTGTTTCTATACAGATTGCCTGTTTTACACTGAATTTAATGCTTGCTGGATATACTCAACAAACCACATTGAAAAATATATGATTCTAATTTATAGAAAAGCCAAAATATTCATAGAAGCATTGAATACTATGATATTAATGTGTTTGAATGAATCAAACCCAAATATTTTATAACAATTTCCACGTGTACATTTCTAGCAATCCATGTTTGGTTTTCATTATTTTTAAATTAAACAGCAACCTATTGTATAATGGCATCAATGGTTAATTATTGTAATTACATATTACTAGTATATGTTTTGATTTAAACGGTTTACCAATGATTTAAACAATTTGGTTTAAACCATTTAACTAAATGGTCCCGATTTTAAAAAGTTTCAATGTAAGCGATTCAGTTCGATTCTCGGGGTTTACTTGTTGCATGCATCAGAAAAACTTTAGTTGTGGCTTGGATTGTTTTATTGGCAATGATTATGCTCGTGGTCATTTTTTTAATATTATATACCTCTTAATAAAAAACTTATAAACCAAAGATTTGTCATGTCTGTTCTGATACCAATTGAAAGAATATATACATACTGCGTGGATATCAAATGAGTATGCACACGGAGATGAGTTTAGACATACCTGAATCTATATCGATTGAAAAAATTGTATTTCAACTTACTCTGGTATTCTTTCTCTGTTGATCTTGTTTTCTCCTTTCTTTACGTAATGGTTAGAATTACCAACTAATGGGCATTGCTAATATTTCATAGTTGTGAGTATAGACTAACTATATAATTATGAACAGTTGGTGTCTCTCCTATATTAAGTGTCAATAGGTCGCCGCATAAAATAATACTTTATACTTTATAGAGGGTTAATTGAAGCCCCTATAATAATGCATAACTATAAATAAGCTCACTAATGGGCTCTATCTAGCCAAATCCATTAGTCAATACCTTTCCAATAATCTATACCTATACAATGACTAGATGTTAAGCCGTACGTGATGAAAACATCACACTCTTTACAATTGGAGTTGTATCTATCTTTCTCCTCTTCACATGAAATGACCTCGCTGCCCTCTAATGTATGATACCATTTTGTTGCACCTGATTGGTGTGTCCTCTCCCATTATGTATAGATACAATATATAAGGCTATGTGTCACACATGTATTTTATAGTTACGATAAGTAACAATAGAACCTATATGTATGTCATTGACGATGGAGTTTATTTGATGGTCCTGGGCTTATGGAATTTATTTGTTTGAATATATATTATTGGATTGTGGTTTCTATACTATTTTAAGTGGCTCATTGAAAAAACAAAAGATGAACAAACTGAATAGTGTAATCAGTCCAAAGATAATGCAAAATGAATTAATAGGGTAAATAACATATCTATAAAAATAGCAGTTAATTTAGTTTTTTTTTTTTTTTTTTGTTTTTTATTTGGATTATGAATTGCTAATAATTGAAGGAGCATTATCAATTCGTAAATTTAGATTTTTTTTCTTGGGATAAGCTAGTCTAAAGTCCAATCAACCACACAACCTTAAAATTACTTCTTTAATTTATCTAGCTCGAACCAATCCCAAAAATTAAGATCTAGTTTGTACTAACTTCTATCCAACCACTAGGCCGAGTCAAGTCAAAGATTTTCAAAACTTAGTCATGGGTTACATGGACTCAGTTAATATAAGAAGTAACCAAACTCAGTCTAAATCAGTCCGAGTTAGTTGAGACTCTGTGATTTGATCTGAGTTACAAGAAACTCTTCGAGTTCAGCCTTTTGTTTTTTACATGGTCTACGAATTGATACATAGCCCTTCATCCTCCCTTCTCCTTTGGATCAAATCTTAGACTTATTGCTTTCTTCTTTGAACCAACTTGCAATAGTGAGGTGGGATGACAACTTTAATGGTATTGGTTTGGACATCACAGCTTCTCTCTCTCCCTCAGACCCACACTACTATCATTGGTTGCATATGTGTGAAGGTATATAAATGGTAGGCAGAGGAGATACGATTGGTGGTGCTATATAACGATGGAGAGTGACGATGAAAGGGAGGACTATCTGTAGATCGAACTAGTGGTGCTACACAATATAGGATAGCAAGAAAAGGAGACAGTGCAACTGCAAGTCTGCAAGTCGTCTACCAGACATTCATGGTGATGCAAAGGGGAAAGTGACAGAAATTGAGGGGGAGTTTAAATTACATAATTCATTTACATGGGAAGAGGACGTGCATATACTAATTGATGACTTTTGTGGAGTTGCAACTGGATCCAACTAGCCATTTGTAGAATATTCAAGAAAGGGGAGGTAAAAAGACATTTTTTTAAGAGTGAAGTAGTGTAGGTGTAGCAGACGGAGGGTCGCTGGGCGTGCACCCGGGGGAAAGAAGGAAAATGGGAAAATGGGAGTCGCCACCTAGATTTAGGGTCTAGAACCCATGAATGGTGCCCCTCCTTTGCAGAAGGGGCGCTAAATTAACTCCAATGACTCAATGGATGGTCTACCCCAGATCTCTGGGTAAGTATCAAGTTATGGGCTGGAAAGATGTTAGGCACCCAGCAACCGCCCGGCCGACGACCGGTCTTCCTAGACCAAACTCTGTTGTGTACTGTTGTGTTATACATATTATGCACTTAATTAAACTAATTTTTTTGTGTTTTATTCGAGTTAGAAAACCTAACCCTATGATAAAAATAAGGTTAACTGTACAAAAGTGATTAAGACCCTAATCCTATGATTATATCATGAAGAAGGACAATTACCTAGAATACAAACTTAATTAAGAGCCGAAATGGTCAAAATTACGAAAATGCCTCTAGAGGGCCAAAATATGTACAAAGGCATGAAATCATATTTAAATGCTGTAAATAAGCAAAACATGATTTAATAACATTAACATCATGCATTTGGATCATCAAAAGCATATGAAATGCTAAGGAAATGTGAGTTTGTAAAAATTACCAAAATACCCCTATTATGGCAAACGTATAGAAAATGCATGATAATTCATGAAAATGCTGAATTATGCTTAAAACATGTTTATTAATGTTAAAACATGCGGCAAAAGTAGCAGGAGCCTTTCCGGTATCCTAAACAAGGTTTGGTCACAATATGACCAAAATGCTCCTAAGGGCAAAATGGTAAAAATGTCAAAAAGACGCTTAGGATCATTGTAGGCATCGAAAGATGTTAAACATCCTAAAATGACTGTACACACCAAATGATATTTCCATAATGATAGTCTGGGCCCTCATTTGGTAAATTATCAAAATGCCCCCGAAGGGCGAAAATGACTTTTTATGCATATTTATCATGCATGATGGTTACGTTTGCATATGAAAACATCCTAAAACATCCTAAAACAGCATATCATGAATGAAAATATTTTTTCTTATTTTTCCAGAATTTTTCATTTTAATTAGAAAAATGACACTTATATCCCTAAATGGGGCGCAGAACACATATAAAAACGATCACTCATGCATGTCAGTGGATAATGATTCCATAAAATCAAGCATGATGAAATATGCATTCCATAATTTTTTTGTGAATTTTTATGCATTTATACTATTTTTAATATTTTCTGAAATGCTGAAAAAGAAGGGAAAACAAAGAAAAATACAAAATCCCCATCACTGATCCGAATTGGATCAACCAGAGCCCATTGCCACTAATCAAAACATGATCTTTAACATGGTCACAATAACTTTGTCCAAATACCCAACCACATGTTCATATTTTACATAATCCAAAATCCTTCATAGGGACACAAATGTCTCAAAAACAATGATTTAGAGCTTGAGAAAATTATTGAATATCAAACATAGTGGTAAGAATCATCCCTAAAAATTTCATAAATTTATCACTCTTGAATTATTTTTAACATTTTTATAACTGAAAAACAACCTTTGTTGTAAAGAAAATCAAACCAAATACTTAAAAATAAGTAAAAAATATGGGAAAATACCCTTGAAGCGTGGAAGTGCCTAGGCTCAGCTTGAGTAACCTTTTTTTACCTTAAATAGTCTCCGGAGACCTCCAAAAGCCGCCCCAAGTGTGGTTGCTCCGAATGGCAAGAGTGGTGAAGAAGGGGTATTTACGGAATTTTATATCAGTAATGAAGCATAACCTATGGATGAAAAAACCAGAGTTGGAAAGAGGGGATCAAGGACTGCATGAAGATAATTTTTCACTAATTTTATCTGTCCTTAAACCTTCCAAAACACAGACTATTTGTAGGAAAAAATGTGTTCGATGAAAAGACTGAATGAACCCTGGGCATTAATGGCAGATTGACAAAAAAGGGGGTTAGGGCTGGCGGGCTTGACTTGCCCGCACAGCGGGCGCGACTTGTGCGTCTGGGCTAGGCCTGCAGGGCGGTTGGGCGTAGGCTGATGGCTGAGTCATGGTCGGTGCAGGCTTGACCTTGGCACACCCATCGGCCCATGCCCATGTGGGGTTGGTGGCTGGTTTTTTGGGTCAGTTCTGGTTGGCCCAAGTTGGTTCGGGTCAACCCGGATTGACCAGAATTTTTCCCTCCTTTTTTATTTTATTTTATTTTTAATAAAAACAAAGATTCCATTTTAAGGGTCCACATTCAAACATCAATATCTTTTGATCCGGATGGCCGATTTTGATGCATCACCTATCGACGCGAAGGTCTCAACACGTAATTTCCATCCGTGTGGCAGATATGGTCGGATATTTCCAAAAAGTGGCACGGATACTGAGAAAAGCACTTAAATGGTGTTTCACGCTGATCAAGGTCCAAATGATACCGGAATTACACGAAATTTTACGTGCAAGCATAATATGACCAAATGAGGTCATCCAAAGTGTTTCAGACTAAATCGGGTGATCTAGATACCGAGAACCGTGCCAGGGGTAAAATGGTCATTTTTATAAAAGTTATCCGATTTGGCCGAAACTTTACGTGAAAGCTTAATATGACCAAATGAGGTCATCCAAAGTGTTTCGGACTAAATTGGGTGGTCCAGATACTGAGAACCGTGCCAGGGGCAAAATGGTCATTTTTATAAAGGTGTTGGATTTGAGTGAAACTTCAAACGTGGACTTAAAATGGTTAAATACGACTATGTTAAGGGTTTAGGCTCTATTTGGGATAGTTTGGTTATAAAAAGTGAGGTAGGGGCAATTTGGTAATTCTTGCCATTCAGTCACCACACGAGTTACGACCTTAACTATCATTGCCCAGACACACTTCCAAGGTTTCAAAATGTGGTGTCTACAAGTAGTAAACACTAAACGTGATGGTGCTTTGATTTCTTTTGACTTTTATCCTCTTTCGGTCTTTCCCAATATGTATCGTGAATGACGATAACTTTTTTCTTTATTTTAACTTACTGTGACATTAATAGCAGTTTATGTAAAACATGGAAATGTAATAGTCGGTTTGACCATGTATGACTCGTCTGAATCACCAAGTTTTGAAGAGAGCGAGTCGTATCAAAAAACCTGGTTTTCCAACTATGCCTCAAACATAAAACCATGCATCATTTGCTATTGCTTCCGATGAAAAATCCATAATTTTAAAAATTGGACCAAACTATAAACCAAACCAAATCAATATTACTCTCTTTTTTGGTCCGGTCCTCTCTAAGACCCCCTCTTCAAAACCACACAAAATCGGGTGATTTTGAAAATTATCTACTTTTTTGTGAACCATCCAGTTCGGACTAGTGATTTTATTTTATTATTATTATATTTTAATTTAGCATTTATTTATTAATTTCCTTCTTTAATCAAAACCACGATTCTTTAGTCAAAAGCTATCTTTAACAGATACTGGGAAGCTTTTTAATTCACAATTCTTTCTAGTGTTGAAAACTATTAAATATATTTATAATTTAAAAATAAGATCTTTTTTTTTTTTTTTAATTTCATTCATTTTATATTGAAATAAATGGATTTTTGTAATCAATTTAAAGCTTTAAAACATTATATTTGTAATGGGCTTATCATATAAATGATTAACATAATCTTATGCTTCGCAGCAAATAAAGAGAGTCCCACTTATGTACACACTACTTGGATGGGCCGTTCTAAACCCGCTAGCTCTTGGGCTATGATACTAAGCCTATCTGTGCTTGGCCCACTCACATCCCTAGATGGATGATCTTTTCATTTTTCATAGTTATTAGTTTATTTTGAAGAATGATAGGGCCTATTACATAATTAGAATATCCGTATAGGGCATGACTATATGGTTCTCAATGTCTATGTGGGATTCTCTCTAATATGAAGCCCATTATCCTTGAGACTCACAATAAATGTGTTAATTAGTAACCTGGTGTGGAATTGTGGAAAACCACATTTGCATTCTACAAAAGGAGCATACCTAGTGTACGAGGTTCCCATTACTGTGGGATATGGGGAGGGTCATATGTAAGCAACATTACCATTGCGTCGCGCTCGCCATCTACACATTTACATTGATATGGGACCTGTAGTATCGGGAAAAAAAACATATGCTACCTAAATACTAAATTAAATGGTCAAAATATCTATACCCGCTTAAACCTTTATGTCCATTAAATCCCCTCTCCCCCCCCCCCCCCAAACAAAAAAAAAAAAAATCCATTTCGAGTAACACCTTCTCAGGGTATTTTAGTTGTTTTAGAATCATAGAATTACAAAAGTTCTTAGTACCATCAAAGTATTAGAACTACCTACAAAAAGTTCAACTCTTTAATGTTCATATATTTATCCAGATATTTATATACAGATAAAAAAAAAGTTTCATACAAAAACAATGTACCATAGGTCCTTTCATATGGAATTTTTTAAATTATATTCTCTCTCCTATTCTGACCCTATGGACCCTATGTTGATGATATAGTTCTTTGCTATGCCATCAAAGAGGGTGGCTCGAAGAATCCTCTTCCTACCGATAAAGTTAAATCAACAAGTTAAATTTCAGTTTTTTTTTAAACATTTCAATACTCTAGAACAAAAATATTGTAATAAAAAGGATATTGACTATAATTTTTGTCTTTAGAGGGTTCAACATACATAACAATTTGGTAAACACTAAATTTCATATTAGAATCTGTTTTTTTAATGAATGGCTTTTAAGATATTTCCCATTTTGGAAAAAAACCTAACAATAAATATTTAATATTATTTATAAAATAAAAAAATTATTGGATAAGAGAGAGGGAAGCAGTGGAGAAGGAAATGGCCATTAGTAGAGCAAAGAAGATAATACATAGAAAATAATGTCCATAAACTCTAACACATGATGCAAGTTTTGGCAAGTTCGTTGTGTGTATATATATATAGACTATAGAGATAGAGGATTTTTGAGGGTGAACTCATTCTCACAGTTATAAAAGGAAAAGGCAAATGGAAAACAAACCAAAAAGGGATTTTATTAGTACTACTAGTTAGTCTTGAAAACAGTTTTATCTGATGCATCCTTCCACCGAAATCGGCAGAGCAATTTGGCAAGCTAACGACAAATGTTTAAAGGTAGTTAGAATATGGAATTATGGATTGCAAACACTAAAATAGAGGAAATGACAGACTTAGTCATGAATTCCTTTCACACTGTGGAGTGTGGAGAGGAGATTTTCTTACAACGCTAAGAGCTTCAATAATAAAGGGCCATCCACTTTGAGCAACCAAAATCGGTAGGATAGGCAAGACATTGCCCAAGTCGCTCGTAAATTGAAACGTATAAATAGCAATGTTGGAAAATCAGGATTTGACTCGGGTGAGTCACCTAATTAGGTTGGGTCAAAATTTTAGAAAACGATACCTGATCAGGAGTCATGTAAACTCGATCAGGATGAAAAATGACCAGACTCTGTCAAAAAATACCCGAGTCAAATGAGACTCGATCTTTTTACCCGAATCACCATGAACTCAGTAAGTCTTTCTTGTAACTCACAAGAATTAATTCCAATAAGCTAATTTTTTTATCTTTACATTCAACTGCATTTTCTCTCCCCAAATCCCTATGTATAGTTGATGAATAGTTATTTATTCTCTCTCTCTCTCTCTCTCTCTCTCTCTCTCTCTCTCTCTCGCATATGTGTAATGTCTCATACTATCATCCGTTAAACAAGTCTGAGTGGTTAACGTCATTCATTGGAAGATATGAGTGATGAACATTATTTATTATTATCATGCCATATTAAAAATCATGTGAGTTAATATCATGCCATAGATGAGTGCTGCTTTCCCATACAGTATTAAATTTGGAGGTTCTACTTGACTACTTGAGTCTTATTCATTTTTCCATTACAGATTAAAACTTAATAGTATTAATTAATTAATAAAAATATAATATATTAATATTTTATGGATTTGATTTTTATGCACAGTTATGTATTAGAGGAATCTTTTACACTAGTTTTTAGTAACCATCAGATTTAAGTGTTTCAATCTAAAGTATCCAAGGATAAAGTAATGGTAGATATTTCTCCTATACGATTGGTTACCTTTCAGTTACTTTTTCAAATACATACGTGTAAAAGATTTTTGTATTTATCTAACTGATTAAAAAAAAAAAAAAAAAACAACTTCCTTTTTGTTTTGTTCTCTACAACTCCCTTTTTTAAATACGTTCTCATCACTTCTTCTGCAACTCGCGGCACTGCCCAATTCCTCTTACCTCTGGCCAGACAGTAAGGGTTTCATTTCGTGTGTGATGAAACTTTGCCTATCCTCACCTCTTCTCAACTCACTTTTTCGACTTTGAATTTCTAAAAGCCAGGGATTTGAACACGGACTTCTTCAAGTCCTTAGGTTGTGGTGTGAATCATAGAATTGGAACACAGTTTCAAGAACCGGGAATTGGATTTAGGAATTGGCCGATTTAAACCAGAATTGGTTGTGACTGACGACTTACCAATTTAATCAGAGAGATCGACAAAAAATGTCGAACAAAAGGATGATCAATTGTATTGATTAGACGTAATAGATTTCTTCATCCATGGACAAATAAATCCCAGATTTGATACAAGATAAAATTAAAATGAACAAAAAAAGAGGTAATTCGAAACTGAAATTTTTGTTTTGGACAGTGATGGTGACATCAGATTAAGCCCTCTCCCCCTTGATTCTCCGGGCCAACTGAATGTATGTCACTCTCTTAGAATGAATGAATAGCACAGAGATTCGTGTCTTCAAATAATCCTCCTCGCTGCCTCCTGCAAAGCCGAAACGACACTGCTTTGGAATCTCATATTAGTCTTGAAGTCCCTCGCTATCTCACGGACAAGCCGCCTCTGGAAAGGGTCAAAAGCTCTGTACTCTTCTGATACTTCCTGATTTCTCTAAGCGCCACTGTTCCTGGCCAGAACCTGTGAGGTTTCTTCACTCCACCGGTTGCCGGATCAGATTTCCGAGCGGCTTTGGTTGCTAGCTGCTTCCTCGGAGCCTTGCCGTCAGTGGACTTCCTCGCTGTTTGCTTGGTTCTCACCATCTCCAAAGGCTTGATTGAATTGCAAAGAAAACTTAGGATTTGTAAATGTAGAAAAGCGGAAGAGATAGAATAGCATATGAGGGAGTTGCAGAGAGAGAAACAAACAAAAGGAAGAGGGGAGCGTATTTGAAAAAGGGAGTTGGAGAGATTTTTCTTTTTGAGGTAAAAGTTGCAGAGATCGAAACAAAAGGGAAGTTTGTTTCATTTCATTTTTTTTTTATTAATCACATAGATAAACACAAAAATCTTTTACGGATTTGAAAAAGTAACTGAAAGGTAACCGTATAGATCGAAAAAGTATCTATCATTACTTTATTTTTGAATAGTTCAGATTAAAACACTTCAATCTGACGGTTACTAAAAACAGTATAAATGATTCCTCTTATATATATGACCGTGCATGAAACTTTTCTTCATATTTTATTAAAAAAATATGACTCGTCTTGACAAAGTTTGGTTTTCTAACAATGATAAATAGAATAAATAGTGGACTTTATAGAGGAATTAATTAGTATTTGGGCTGAATAGGAATTTTAGAGGCATAAAAGATGCACTCAATGAATTGGATGTTTAATCTGCACGCATATTAGGGTTAATTACGAACAGAAAAACTGTATCGAAAAATACAACCCCGATCAACAATAATAGCTTCAGCCATTATTAGCCTCATCTGCTAGCTAGAGTGCTGGGGGTTCGAGCAACAGACCCACCCAACCGAAGCCATTCACCTAAAGAAGCCTCAAAACAGAAAGCACAAGAATGAGGAGGCACTAAAGGAAGTCCGAAATCGGCAGGCCGTATACGATTTTCCCTACAGTTATGCATTTCTAAAAGGATGGCGAAGAGGTATGCTCACTCGAATAGCAAATTAAGGATCTAATCAAATCAGAGAAGGAAGAAGCCCAGAAGGCAAGGCAACCGAGCAGAACACAATAAGTACCATCATTTTCCCAGCTGCTAATTGCTTAATTAGCAACCTCTAAAGTATAAAGGTTCATGGGTAAACCATATAGTTGAACCCAAAATTCCATAGTATGAAAACGCAGCAGATGATCGAGGAGGGGAATCATGACTCCAAGGTAGCAGAAGGTGCTGCATGCTTAAGAACCCAATTCAAGGGCTCCGCGACCCTAGGGTAATAGACATATATAGTTGACAAAAATCGAGTCAAGTTGAATCAGCAACAATTTAAATGCTATTTGAAGCATCTTTACCTCAGATATATCAAAGTCGATCCCCACGCAATAGTTAAACAATTAGACATAGAAGAAGCACTAGATCCAGATTCGTTTTGATGCAAAGATTTTCCCCACCAGCATTAATGACCAATTGATCAAACCGTCACTCCCTGCCTCTCCCGCCTCACAAGATCAGATCACTAGCATCAGAAGTGAGATCTGAAATATCATCATCAAAACAACTCAGATCTCCTAGCTGATCGATCATGTGCCTACAAGTTTTCATCCATCCTAACCTGCAAACACACAAAGAAACCAACTTAGCAAGTAACAAATTAAGCAAGAGAACAAAATTAACCCTAACTGAAACCCTAATCAGAAACCCTAGCTCGAAACTCTAACCTAAAATAGATTCGAAACTACACCAAAAACCCTAAACCTAACAAGCAAAGAACTAACCAGATCTGAACAAACCGGAACAAACACATGCAGATCAAACTCTAGTTGACAAAAAGAACAAAGAACTAAACAAATTATACCACACGACACTAAAAACTAGACTGATTAAACACAACAAGAACCACAATACAGATCGACGAAACACAAAACCCTAACTAGGAACCAAAAGAACAAGAAACAATTACACAAGCCGAAACGAAACTACGCAATCCACAGGCAAGAGTAAGAAGCAAATAACTATGCAAACCAGAACAAAGAGATCGACTTAAAAGATGAAGAACGAAAAACCACGATCTGATCTTCCTTTGCACTCAACTAGAATCACTGCGCGAACTTGAACTTAAAATAGAGAACATGCACCACCACAGTACCCCTCTCAGGAAGCTAACCCCACACCGAGGAAACCAAAACCACAGAGCTGATGGCCAAGAAACCCTAACTGGGAAAACCTCAGATCTTGAGGAAAGAAAAGCAAACCCTCATATCGAGGGAGAGAAACACTCGTCTCAATTCAAGAAAATGCTTCATCTCGATCTTTACAATAGATGGTATCTTTCTCCATGTAATTAAACTAAGGGAGGGGCACTGCAATAATAATCTCATTTGATCAACGGGTTAACAATAGATTGCAGTCCGTCCTGGAAAACAAAATTCTTGACCTCGGCAGGGAAGGGAAGCATGTTTTAATTCAATCTACTCTGTCTATATATGATGCAATCATACTACATGCCTTGCTTTCACTTTCCAAGTTCGATTCACCATTAGTTAGAAGAATTTTTTTGGTCTAATGGAGATAAATCCTTAATTAGTTCCTACCGGTACCATTGGCCGGCTGGGACATGATTCACCAACCAAAGAGATGTGGGGGTCTAAATTTGAAGACATTTGAAGCAATGAATCTTGCCTTGCTGGCGAAGAAGGCGTGGGAGCTTTTAAATCCAGATAATTCACTGTGGGGTACGGTAAAGAAATCAAGGCCAAATACTACTTCCCTACATCGGATTTCCTTCATGCAACGACTCCATCCATTGCGTCTAGGGGGTGAAAGTCGTCTATTTATTAGAGCTCAGTCGATCTCGATCTTCTTCAACAAGGGCTTTTCATTCAGGTGGGTGGTCCCTGGTCTGACTTCTGGATCGCAAATTATAGGCCGAGTACGTATTGCTCCTTTTCCTTTACATAATGCTCCTTTAATTTGCTTGTGGCTCATTCTATTTAATTATCATCTTATCCTCTTTATTCCTATTCCGGATCCTCTCTCACCCAAATCAGATCGATTTGTTTGTTGCCTACTTCAAGTGGAATTTTCTCAGTGTCTTCTGCTTACAGGTTGGTTGGTTATCAAGGATAACTTGCACCCATATATCAAATAAAATCTGGTTTAAAATGTGGCATATGAAAACTGCTCCTCCAAAGATTCTATTTTTCATTTGGAAATTAACTTTTGCATGGTTGCTTGCCTGAACAGGAGGCACGCTAATCTTCCTCCCCATTGCCAAAGATGTGGTGAACATTATTTGGATCCCAATTATTTGTTCATTTCATGCCCTTTTTAGTTTTTACTCAATAGATTTGGGCTTTCAATCGAGTGCATCTAGTGGATGGTTGGGCGGATGTGAAGGGGAATTTATCGATCTAATGCAATTGTGCATTCAAGTAACCGGCTAGTCTTTGTTTCAGGTTAGGATACAAACTACTTTGTACTCTGTGGCACATTTGGATAGCTTACCTTGCATTCGTTTTGGGGAAGACCGACTTCAATTTGAATCCTATATATCAAGCAGGCTACATGTTCAATACGTTCTTCTTGCTGGGTTCCTCCTCGTCTGGGAGTGGTTAAGGCCGGTTAATGTCGATGGAGCAAGTCGAAACAATTCAAGTAAATCGAGTATTGGCAGAGTGGGAAGGGATAATCTTGGTAATTTTCTGTTTGGCTTTACTAAAAGGATCAGGTCAGAATTTGGCTGTGGAAGCTGAGTGTTTAGCAATTAAGGAGGCTTTGATTCATGCTCATTTGCAAAGGCTGCGTAATATTTGTATTGAAAGTGATAATTTGATTGTTGTCTCCATTCTCAGGGGTACTGCAACATCTAGTCCTTGGCGGATCAAGTTTATCATTGAAGATTGTATTGCTCTTTGGTCCTCGTTTGATTTTGTCAAATTCTCTCACACTTAGCGTGAAGGGAATTCTTGTGCAGATTGGCCTGCTTCTGTCGGAGCTGAAGGCTATAGTGCAACTTGTTTGGGGTTTTCCCCCTCTTTTGTTTCTTTGCCCGTTTTTGTACTCCGATGCCTGCGGGGTTGTTTCTCCCCGTGGGTTCAGATAATAAAGCTGGTTATCAAAAAAAAAAAAAAAAAAAAAAGGGTATCTTTCTTGAATGGTACAATTGATGATCAATTGTAAATGAGAAATATTGAAATTATGAATGGTAATATATTTTGAGGCCTTTGGGCAATTAGTATAGCCTTTTTTTTTTTTGGTGGTACTTGGTTTATGAATCAGTCTGAACTCATGTATCACAAATGTATATTTGGTGACATTTTGATATATATTAGGTTCGATTTTGGGCTTTTTTATTCAGTTTTTAAAATTATTGAATCCTTGTACCTATCATGTAAGGTATTAATAGAGTGACACTTAGAGTACCAATTGGGTTCTTGATTCAATATATTTCCATTAATGATTCATTAATTTTGTCATGTTACTATCATTAAATCCCATAAAGTGATATATCTGGCTATTTATTAAATACAATAAAGTGCATTTAAATTGAAACTAATTGTAAAGAATGGACATCATTCCCTGACCCCCAACAGAGAAATGCTCATTTTTTGTGCATGTTGGTTGGGATAAGATAGAAATATAAACACCATAATAACTTTGCCCAAAGGTAAGTTTGTTTTGAAGTGATGTCTTCTAGTTTTGTCATTCGAAATCTAAAGCCATTTTTTGTTATGGATTTTTTATGAAGTCAATATTGGTAGAAGGCATTAAATGCCAACCACTACCATCCATCCACCACTTCCCCTCCCCCATTTCAAATGTCATCTTTTTTTTAAATTCCAAAGAGAGCCCACGGCTCTCACTTCCCTTCCCCTAATGGCTCTCTCTCCTTCCCCCTCCCTCTTTTAAATATGTATGTCTAGTATTTGAAAGGGTGGATTGCTACTATTTGTCATATTTGGTTGTGCCTGAAGCCCCATTGAGAGTATTAGAGGTCCTCTAGTGGTGATATTGTCCCACACTTGGGTTGAGAGAGTCCCCAAGAGACCTGGAGTTGAGTGGTCCTCTTTGACCCTCGTTTTCTTGTACTTGTTCCTTCAACTTAGTAATACCAATGTCATCATCTTCATCCCTTTGTGCTATTTGAGCGGCATCAACTAAGGGACTCGAAGTTGAGTGGTCCACTTTGACCCTTGTTATCTTGTACTTGTTCCTTCAACTTAGTAATACCATTGTCTTCATCTTCATCCCTTTGTGCTATTTAAGTGGCGGCAACTTGGTATCAGAGCACGCTTCGACTCTTCAGCACCATGGCATAGGGAAGAGCAAGACAACCCCGTAAAGCACCCGTTGATGAAATTTCTCTCCGAGACGAGGTAAACGAGTTACGACAAACAATAGTAGAAATCTTGAAGAGGCTACCTTCATTGAGTAATCCGCCACCTCCTACCCCGTTTGAAATCCACAATTTTGATGAAGAATGAGATGACGCGCCAAGCTCCATGTCAACCCAATCACACCCATTGTTGCGGTCATTGACCTGCCATCCATTGCCACCCCATAAACAATCCTCTTGGGTAATGGAGCATCTTGCACGTGCACTTGAAAGTGCCGATAAGAGCATTCGTGTTGATGTTTTTGACTTTGACGGTAAACTCGATCCCGATTCTTATATTGGTTGGATTGCTTCACTTGAAACATTGTTTAAATGGAAAGAAATGATCGATGGAGAAAAGTTGATTTTGTTGCTATCAAACTTAAAGGCCATGCACTACTTTAGTGGCAACAATATCAATTGTCGCGTGAACAGCAAGGAAACCATCCTGTTAGAACATAGGCGGAAATGAAATTAAAGTTAAATGATAAATTCCTCCCGGATGACTATTCCCAAATCTTATACCGTAGGTTTCACCACCTCCGTCAACGAAATAATCAAAATGTTAGAGACTATACGGAGGAATTTTACAAATATTTGAGTGGACTATCTTTGGAAGGAGCCAATGATCAATTGGTAGCTAGGTACATTGGTGGTTTGAAACAAACCATCCAAGATGAAATTTCCTTGCACTATGTACCTAATCTTGAAAAGGCTCACGGGTTAGCTTCCAAGGTCAAGGAGAAATTGAAACAAACTTCATTTAGATGGTTTGTTAAGCACTCTCAGAATGAGACATCTAGGGAAAAGAGGGGTACCCAACCCACTAAACCTAAACCCCAAACCACCTAAACACCCACATCACATGAAAAACTTACAAATAGTGGGTCCTCTTCCGGGTGTTTCCATTTTGGAGGAAAGGTTCACTAATTGCGTGAATGTCCTAAGCGAAGTAATGATCATCGTTTAAATTTTGTTAAGGACATAGAAGATAATTGTGATTATGAGACAAATGATGAGGATGTTGAACCTCAAGAGGTATATATGTGATCCCCATAGTGGAGCAGAAAGTCTTGTCATAAGACGAGTTTTGTCCGCACCAAAAAATTAGAAAATGACCAATGGTTGCAGATTAATATTTTTCATACCTATTGTACCACCTATGGTCGAAAATGTTTACTTTTAATTGATTCCAGTAGTTGTGAGAATATGATGGCTAAGAGCATGATTGAAAAATTGAATTTGAAATGTGAACCCCATCCAATACTTATAAAATTCCTTGGCTTAAAAGGAGAGGTGAGGTTCCCATTAATCAAAGATGTTTGGTAAAATTTTCAATTGAAAATTATTGTGATAAACTTTGGTTTGATGTTTTATCAATGGATGCTTGCCACCTCTTATGTGGGAGGCCTTGGCAATTTGATTGAAAAACACAACATGATGGAGAAAAAAAATTCATATGCATTATCTCTTGATGGAGTAAGGTATATCTTGATTCCATTAAAGAAGTTACACTCCCAAGATCATAAGATTGAGAAGTCCAATTTTTTATCGGTAAAAACATTTGATAGGATTTATAAAGAGACTTCTTAAGCTTATGTGTTAAATGGTAGAGAAGTTAACCAAGAAGAAAAAGAAGAAATACCTAGTGACATTAGAGAGCACGCTCCTCAATGAATTCTCCGATGTTGTTTCGGAAGAACTACCAAATGGTTTGCCACCAATGCATGACAATCAACATAAGATTGACTTAGTTCTGGGAGCTACCTTACCAAATTTGCCATATCATCGAGTGAGCCTAAAAGAGCATACCGAACTCCAAAGGCAAGTGGAAGACTTGCTAAAGAAAGGGCTTAATCAAGAAAACCTTAGTCTATGTGAGGTTCCGGTTCTTCTTACACCAAAGAAATATGGGTTTTGAAGGATGTATGCTGATAGTCGAACCATCAATAAAATTACGGTAAAGTATAGATTTCCAATACCCCGATTTATATGCTTGACATGCTACATGATGCAAAATAATTTTCAAAACTTGACCTTAGAAGTGGGTATCACCAAGTTCGCATTGAAAATGGTGATCAGTGGAAAACCGCTTTTAAGACTCGAGAGGGATTTTATGAATGGTTTGTTATGCCATTTGGCTTACCAAATGCACCAAATACTTTTATGAGATTGATGACTCAAATTCTTAGATTTTTCATTGGAAAATTTGTGGTTGTTTATTTTGATGACATTCTCATATTTAGTTCTTCTTGTGATGAACATACTAACCATGTGCATCAAGTTTTTGAAGTGTTGTAAAAGGAAAAATTTTATGTTAATCTCAAGAAGTGTGCCTTTATGACCGAGAGCATATCCTCTTTGGGATTTATTATTTCTTCTCAAGGTTTTAAGGTGGATGAGACAAAGGTCAAAGCAATTATGGATTGGCGAACTCCAAAGTCAATCACAGAAGTGAGGAGTTTCATGGTTTGGCTACCTTTTATATATCGACGATTTGTTAGAAATTCTAGTACTATCATTGCCCCGGTAACCGATTACCTTGAATCCAAAACTTTTATTTGGACTCAAGAGGCCAATAGAAGTTTTAAATTGATTAAACAAAAATTGACCAAGGCCCCAATCCTTACTTTGCCTAATTTTAATGAAGTATTTGAAGTTGAGTGTGATGCCTCCCATGTAGTCATTGGAGCCATTTTAAGATAGAAGGGCCATCCTGTGGCTTAAATTAATGAAAAACTTAATGAAGCTAAAAAACACTATTCTACTTATGATCTCGAATTTATGTCATTGTTCAAGCGTTGAGATTTTGGCGTCATTATTTGATTCACAAAGAGTTTGTCTTGTATACCGATCATGAGGCTCTTAAATTTTTGAATGCCCAAAAGAAACTCAATTCAAAACATGCTAAATGGGTTTCTTATTTTCAAGAGTTTAATTTTGTAATCCACCACAAATCCGGCTCAATGAACAAAGTGGCCGGCGCTCTAAGTTGTAAGCTTTGTCTTCTCAAGACATTGTCTTATTATTGGGTTTGAAATTTTATCAAAAAATTACATAATTGATCAATATTTTGGAAAAATTTGAAAAACATGCCAAAATGGAAAACATGATGATTTTGCTATATAGATGGTTATCTATTCAAAAGAAAGCAACTTTGCCTACCAGAAGGGTCCCTAAGACTCCAAGTCATCTCCGAACTACATAATGGTGGTTTAAGAGGACACTACAAGAAAATAGTGCAACGGTGGCACTTTGGGTTGAGCTATTGCGGTATTTTTTACAAATGTCGTCATATATAAAGATATACCGATATTTTGTTAAAAATGCCCTCATATATAAAGGTATAACGTCGTACAGCTTCAAACGTCATTATATATGAATATATAACGGCGTTTGTGTACAATCGCCGCAAAACAAATTAATTTCCGCGGCGTTTTCTTCAACAAGTGCCACTGTAGTCTGCGGGGCGAAGATGATTTAATATTTTTATTAACGGCGTTTTCAAAGAAATATTGTTTTCAAAGAAATGTCGTTGTCCCCTCTTGCTTGCAAGACCCCTCAAGCATTGACATTGTCATATATCATCCAAACACCAAATGGATTCGAAGAATGTGTTTTCCATTATAATGTTCATGCATATATGTTTGGCTAAAATTAAAGACTATTAGGAGACCCAATGAGTGAATAGCCTTTTTGATGACATGCCAAAGACATTAATTTCCACTTTGAAAGATGGAGTAAGTGACACAATTGTGTCAAATGTCAATGTAAGATTTTTGATCTTTTTAATGTGTCCAATGATTCTTAGAGTTGTTGGTCTACCCTTTCTTCTGGGGGGGTTCATTCCATAGTCAGATAGTCTATGGTAGAAAGTTGTTTGTCCCATTATAACCCATTCACTGATTTGTTCTTTCTATGCTTTTCAGAGCTTGAGCAACTTTCCTTACTTTGGAGTTTGGACTAAAATTTTGTCATTGAAATCTATATGGAGTCCTTTATCATATGGACTAACCCATGTGACAAATAGTGAAAAGTTATACTTCAGTAGGCATAGTAACAACTAGAAAGACCCAACAAAAAACAAATATAAAAGACTTGCATTTCAATATGTGATTCTTAAATTTCAAGAAGAATGATTCCATTGGGAGTTTATAAAAATTGCATACCATTGAAGTATTATAATATCATCTTATCAAGGAAATTACCCAAATCACAATTTTTCACATGTTGCCAATTCTTTCGGAAACCTCGACTATAAGACCTCATGGTAATATGCTTCGAATCAAAGGGCTATAATCAGACCTGGTTAAATTCCTAGATCGTGGGGCAGAGGAGCTCGGCCAGCACAGAGAGAGAGACTGATGTGCGTGTGTGGGTTGTGTAAGTCCAGGTGCACGTGTGTTGCTGCCCAACTGGCTGCGAGAGTGTGTTTGTCTTTGCTGGGTGTTTATGTGGCTGCCCATTAGGCTGTGTGTATGTGTGTGTGTGTGTGTTTTGTGGTGTTTGGCTGCTTGGTTGAGGTTCAATTGGCCTCAGCCACAGCTACTAACTGAAAAGAAAAGTAAGAAAGAAGAGAAAAGAAAGAAAATAATAAGGAGAAGAGGAGGCGATGCTATTACTTGTGCTTATGTTTGCGTGTGTGTGCATGTGTGTTCTTGTGTGTATGTGTGTGGTTGCCATGTCCTAGTAAGTTGTGAGTGTGGTTGTGTGCATGTTTGGCTCAACCACTGGGATCTCATTTGCAGAGGAGACAAGGTCGTGTATCTCGTCTGTGTAGTTCTTATTTTTTTCATTTACTATATAAATTGCGGCACATTGGGCATCAAGATGATGGTCAACTTGTTGTCTAGGCTTCATAACATATAATTTGAGTAGTTCTGTTTTATTTTTCTTCATGTTCCTTGATCATTGGCATTTTATGTTGAACTTACTCTGTTTTGTAGCTTCAGCATTGGAATTTGGGATGGTTTGTACTTCCTTTGATGAAGCTTTGATTTTAAAGGTACAGATAATCTTCTTGACAATCATTTTTTGAGTTGTAAAGGATTGAAGAACATGGAACACTTAGTTTAGTTTTTTTTTTTTTTTTTTGTGAAACTTAGTTTAGTTTTTTATTTTCTGTTATTTATATGGTAATTGATTCCATGTGGCAAGAACTTCCTTTAGACTTTGTTTATGTGATCTGTATAAATCACACTGCCTTGCTTATTTGTTCATGAAAGATATTTTGCACATTGAATGATAATGTTTCTATAATGGCAGAAGAAGGCATAAGAGGTTGGCCCACACTTAGATGGACACTGTATTTATCTTGTTGGTCGGTTTTCTCTGTCTGAAAGCTATATTAGTGACACTTGGTTTGTGAGTCATTTTTGGCTTACTTTGTGGAAGTTTATGGGTACCAAACTCCAATTCTCAAGTTCCTACCATCCTCAAACCGATGGTCAAACCGAGATTGTGAATAGATCACTTGGCGACTTACTTCGTTGTCTTGCTTGCAAGTGATCATGCTTGTCAATGGGATCTTATTTTGCCACAAGCAGAGTTCGCCTACAATAGCTCTAAATGTCAGTCCACTCAAAAGTGCCCAGTCAAGATTGTGTATGGGCGAAGTCCAAACTACATCTGGGATTGTGTTTCAATTCCAAATCCAAGCAAGAATAGCATTGAAACGGAAGAGCTTGCGAGTCACATTTGGGAAATCCAAGAACAAGTTTGAGTCCAACTCCAAAAAGCCAATGAACATTATAAAAAAGCCGCCGATGCCCACCGACGACATGTGGAATTTGAAGAGGGTGACCTTGCCATGATACAATTGCGAAAGAAAAGATTTCTGAGTGGCACCTACAACAAACTCAAGCACAAGAAGATTGGTCCATGTCATATTCTCATGAAGATTGGGCCAAATGCTTATCTTATTGAATTGCCCGAAAACATGAGCATTAACCCTGTCTTTAATATTTTCGACATCTACCCCTACTACAGCGATCTAAGTACTCAAATTATCAACTTGAGGACGAGTTCTTTCAAGAAGAGGGGAATGATGAAGACAATATTGGTGGAAGGCATAAAATGCCAACCACCACTATCCATCCACCTCGTCATCTCCCCCATTTCAAACACCCTTTTTTTTTTTAATTCCAAAGAGAGCCAACGGCTCTCACTTCCCTTCCCCTAACGGCTCTCTCTCTTTCCCCCTCCCTCCTTTAAATATGCATGTCTAGTATTTGAATGGGTAGATTGCTACTATTTGTCATATTTGGTTGTGCTTGAAGCCCCATTGAGAGTATTAGAGGTCCTTTGGTGGTGATATTGTCCCATACTTGGGTTTGAGAGAGTCCCCAAGAGACACAGAGTTAAGTGTTCCTCTTTGACTCTCGTTTTCTTGTACTTTTCCCTTCAACTTAGTAATACCATTGTCTTCATCTTCATCCCTTTGTGCTATTTAAGCGGCATCAACTAAGAAACCCAGAGTTGAGTGGTACCCTCGTTTTTTTGACTTGTTTCTTCAACTTAGTAATACCATTGTGTACATCTTCATCCCTTTGTACTATTTGAGCGGCATCAGTTTTGCCCAAAGGTAAATCATAATACACATAGGTTTAACCCTGGAAATTAAATATGTCAATAAGACTTTACACTTTTTAGTATGAGGGTAAAAATAATTAACAAATGAAACTAAAACATCAATAATGGATGTCATCCAAAAAAGAAATATTTATCTCTTCTAGATGATAGTTGAAATAAGATAAGATGTTAAACTACAAGACACGATGATTTTCTTCATCCCAAAGGTGTGGAACATTTTTCTGTTTTGCTATGAAACATCTTAGTCTTATTATTTTAGAAATGACTGCTATAAGTTATAACTTTTGCCCAAAGGTAAGTTAAAATGAGCATCAGTCTATCATTGAATATTGAACTTGGTCAATTCAATAAAGTTAACTCAAACTATAATGAGTTATAAATTTTGCTCAAAGGTAGGTGTTGCGTGTGAAAACCTCCGGTGCTTGGTTCGCCCGTGGATGAACCTGCAAAAACCAAGCAATGAGCGCGAGAGGGCCGGTGTGGCTCCGGCCTAGGACTCTCCGATGCTCAAGTCAGGTCTTCAACGCGACAGCGTAACTGCGTAGTAAAAGCCAGATGTGGAATAGAGCTCCATACCTGGGTATTTATAGAATAAGGAGGAGATGAGACGGTTGGGAGAGTCCTAGTATGGTAGGAGTCCTTGTTTCGGAAGGTTCTCCCGCGTAGAGCGGAGTGGAGAGTTATTTTCGGGGTCGGACTCTTATTAAGGTAAGAGTCCATGTAGAGTGTGATTCTGTGTTGTGCTGGGATCGTGGTTCGGCCCTCCTCCCGTGATTCTCGGGATGTGCTGACGTGGCCCGGAGATCCCCGGGGGGTGCTATGGGAGCCTCGATGGAGGAGGGCTCGGCCTACGAGGTCGGCCAGTGGGGTCGGCCATGGAGATCGGCCCGTGGGGTCGGCCATGGAGGTCGGCCCGAGAGGAGGTTGGTCTCGGCCATGAGGTCGGCTAGGAATCCGTGGCTGACCCGTATAATCTCGGCCTCGGCCACCGGCCAGCTCGCTCAAAACAGGCCAGGTCGGGTAACTTCTCAGATATTGGGTCGGCCCAACTTCCTTCTCGGCCAAACTCGGTTCTCGGATTGAGGTCGGGTCGACCACGTGGCAGCCTCTGACAGGTGGGGTGTTTTATGCCTCATCACAGGCCCCCCCACTCATCGGTGTCGGGTCGGCGCCGATGAGTGAAATTTCCTGGGTGCTTGTCGGGAAGATTATTGCGGTTGGGCCGAGATTATTTATTGCCGCGGATTTCACGCTGCACGATCTGACGGTTGGGCGTCAGTGTCACGTCAGCAGTCATTATGGCGGGCTCGGGAATTCGAAACGTCCTTTGATCTGGGCCGTTGGATCATGTTTAGCTCTGGTCGACCGTTGGATCAGTAGGACCCAACGATTATAAATAGGTGACTCCTAACTATTCATTCTTCACTGCTTTAAGTTATTGACTTCTCGGCAAGTTTGAATCCTTCACCTCGGTTGATCTCGTCGCTTGTCTGCTCAGACTTCTCGGCAAGTTTGGGTCCGTCAACTCGGTAGATCTCGTTAGGCTTCTCGGCAAGTTTTCCGCGATCGTCTCGGCCGAAGCTTCGTTCGTGATCAACTCGGCTGTCGTTTCATTCCCGCTCAGCTCTTCCTCAACCAGTAAGTCTTCTCCGCCCAGCATGTCAGTTTGTAGTAGTCCTATGGGCGAACTGCTCGCCAGGGCGGCAGAGGGCACGAGTCCGAGCCGAGAACTCCCCATTCACTCTCCCACCATAGACCTGTTGGGCTCCACATCAGATGAGCCCGACGTAGTGGAGCTTCGTCAGGCCGAGGTGGCCGAGCCCCCGTTACCCATGGAGTCTGATCACGCGGCCCAATCCACGGCTGCAGTCCGGGCCGAGAACTCCGGGTCATCCTCATCCGATGAAGAGTCAAGTGAGGAAGATTCGTCCGAGGTGGGGGCTGGCTCGGTCAGCTCGTCTACCGACGCCCCTGAGCCCGAGGAGGGTAGTGTCGGCACTGTTCCGAGCACGATGACGGAGGCCGACCTCGACTATCTGAGGACGACCTACGGCATCCCCGAGGACATTCAGCTCCGAGTTCCTAACCCCGGGGAGATGGCCTGCTTCATCAGGCCCGGCGAGGTGGCTCTGTACGAGACGCCCTTCAAGTACGGGTTTCGGCTCCCCGTTCTCAGCCTGGTGGACCAGATCTTGGACCACTTCCACCTATCTCTGGTCGGTCATGGTGCCAAACTCCTGGCTGGCCGTCTACGGCTTCTACGCCTGCTCGCGAGATGGGCCGAGGTGCTAGCGTGGCGCTTTTCTCTCGGCTCTTCTTCCTGAAGAAGTCTCCCGAGAAGGGGTGGTATTACTTCTGCCGCCGATCAGGGAAGAGCGCGGCTCTAGGCGGTCACAAATTTACAGTCGACACGCCGACATTCAACAAATCTTTGGAAGCCCGTTTCTTCTTCGCTTCCATTCCCAACGATCCTCTCGAACCGAGTGGAAGGAGATGAATCTTAATTATGTCAATAGAGTATTACCCCGGCGAGAACGAGATGACCTCGCTCGACCTTATCACCCAGCGTCCGCCCTTCGATGTTCTCCGGCTTCAGGACGAGGGGTTTCTCCAGAGTTGGCATATGACCCCGGGTAGGAGCCTTTGCCGAGCCTGTCTTTGTGGTCCGAGCCGACCCCTTCACTTAACTTGGTTTTCTTTCCTTTTCTGACTCGTTTCCTATGTTTTCGGTTTCTCTTGCAGTGGTCGGCCACATTCCACCAATGGACACAGCTCGGCTACGGGCCGAGATCATCGCAGACAGGAAGAAAAAGAATTCCGAGAAGAAACCCCGGGGCGAGTCTTCCAAGGCCTCCAAGGGAAAGGGGGTGATGCCGGGACCCTCGGATGCGGTGGTCGGCCTGGAGGCGAGAAGAACACGGTCAGGCCGTGTCTCGAGAAAGGAAAGGCCGAAAAGGCGAGAGGAGCCCGCCGAGAGACATTAAACGCCGAAGCTCTCGGTTAACGACAAGTGGCGGCCTTCCGCCCGTGGCCTCCCCCACCAATATCTCCGATACGTCTTGGGGAGGGCTTCGCCAACAACATCCCGGTGAGGCCGACTGGCGCTCTCTTCCCGGGGACTCGGCCACGGCGTCGGCCGCTCACGCCAAGGAGTGGCTGGATGCCGATCGGCTCCCTGCCGACAAGGAGAAGCCGGAGGCGCCGTCCGACCCCGAGCTCCTCTCAACCCTATTTCAAGACTTCAATATGGTAAGTTTCCTTGTCGGCTCTTGCCTATGATCTCGATATGTGTAGCTTATCCTGATCCTTTGTTCTCATGCTTTTTTGTAGGGGTTCGCCAAAGCAGTAGAGACCATGCTCCGCTTCGAGCGGCTTCTGACCGAGAACTATTCCTTGGACGTCCAGTGCAAGAAGGCTTATCGGTGACGCCCGTGATGCCGTTCGAGGCGTCGGAGACCCAAGAGAAGCTCACCGCTGCGCCGAGGCCGAGGTGGAGAGCTCCCGTGCCGAGGTGGCCAGGCAGAGAGAGGGTCCGGGCCCTGCAGGCTCGGCTCGCCGAGGTGAAGGAGAAGGCCAAGGAAAATCTGGCCACGGCTCGGAGCGCGGCGATTAGCGACTATCTCCACTCGGAGGAGTACGCCAATATCTGCCACGAGATCAGGAAGCCTCCCTTCGCCGAAGGTTTTGAAGCAGGCCGAGCTGAGCTCTTGGCCGAGATCAAGGCCGCGTATCCTGATCTCAATCTCTCCCGCTTTGACGACGATGCGACTACCTTTGCAGGGGAGGTGGGAGATGAGGAGGGGGCCGAGGTCACCCAAGCTCAACCCCTGGAGGCCCCTGCTTCGGCCGATGTCGTCCCTCTGGTAGCTGGACCTCAAGACCCTGCCGCCGAGCCCAACACCGCGGACGCTTCCGAGGCTGCCTCCAAGTCCCACGCCGAGGAGGCGGAGATGTAAAAATTTTTGTTTTTGTTTTTTTTTTTTTTTGTGGGGCCGAGCTGCCTCTTTTGTAACCGTGCCGATCCGTCGGCTTTCAATGAATAAACAATTTATCTTTGTCGAAATTTGTCGAAGTATTTGAACTCGGCGCCCTCAATATATATATATTGCGTATTCTATTTTGTTTGTGGCCGAGCTGCCGAGTTGTTTCCCTAGCCGAGCTTAGGAACTCGTCTCTTTTTTATCCATGTTCCCCGTTGTCGGCGGTATCGACCATGCCACGCCGAGATCACTGTGATCCTCACCTTAGTTGCTTTAATTCGCCCCATACGCGGACGTATGACCGAATATCCTTCCTGGCCGAGCCCAATGCCTTGGCTTAGTTTTGTACTTTGTTAGGCTCGGCCAAATAAGAATGGCGGCCCTTGAGATGTCGGCCATGCCTATTTGTACAGATCTTACGACCCGGACCGACAACCTGTGATGGTCGGTCCTTGATGTCGGCCTGGTCTATGGGGACCGGTCTTATGATTTAGGTGCCGACTGTGAGGTCGGTCTATGATGTCGAAATATGAGGACCGGTCTTGTGACGCTGCCGACCTATGAGGGTCGGTCTTTGATGTCGGCTGGTCTATGAGGACCGGTCTTATGACTTGGCCGCCATGAGGGTCGGTCTATGATGTCGGCCTGGTCTATGAGGACCGGTCTTATGACTTGGCCGACATATGAGGGTCGGTCTTTGATGTCGGCCTGGTCTATGAGGACCGGTCTTATGACTTCTGCCGACCTATGAGGGTCGGTCTTTGATGTCGGCTGGTCTATGAGGACCGGTCTTATGACTTGGCTGCCGGCATATGAGGGTCGGTCTTTGATGTCGGCCTGGTCTATGAGGACCGGTCTTATGACTCGCGCCGGCCTATGAGGTCGGTCTTTGATGTCGGCCTGGTCCATGAGGACCGGTCTTATGACTCGGCTGCCGACCTATGAGGGTCGGTCTTTGATGTCGGCCTGGTCTATGAGGACCGGTCTTATGACTCATTGCCGACCTATGAGGGTCGGTCTTTGATGTCGGCCTGGTCTATGAGGACCGGTCTTATGACTCTCATTGCCGACCTATGAGGGTCGGTCTTTGATGTCGGCCTGGTCTATGAGGACCGGACTTATGACTTCGACTTGGGAGCTTGACAATACGTTGTTTCTTTGGAGAAAAGGCTTTATTGAATCAAATGTCGGAACTGAAACCGAATACAATCATGTTGAATTATTGAAAAAACTTCTTCAAATTTTTCGAGTTCCAAGGTCTCGGTACCTTCTTGCCCCGAGTCCGCAAGCGATATGCGCCGGCGAATTTGCTTGGAGACTATGTACGGGCCTTCCGTTTGGTGCTAATTTTCCTTGTTGCTTTTGAGATGCCTTGAGTTTTACGAGAACAAGGTCCCCTTGGCGGAAATGCCGCTCCTTGACTCTTGAGTCATAGTAGCTTACCGTCTTGTTGGTACGCCGCGTTTGGAGTAGGGCATTTTCTCGGACTTCATCGAGGAAGTCCAAATTGGCTCGCAGCCCATCTTCATAGGTCTTCTCATCGAAGTTGAGCACTCGGTATGATGAAGCCATAACTTCAACCGGTGCGAGGGCTTCGGTCCCATAAGCGGCGAAATGGACTCTCCCGGTTGGAGTTCTCACGGTCGTCGATATGCCCATAGGACGCTTGGGAGTTCTTCCACCCATCTCCCCTTGGCCTCATCCAACCTCCTCTTAATGCCGGCGAGTAATGTTCGGTTGGACACTTCTACTTGTCCATTTGCTTGTGGGTGAGCGACCGAGATGGGTCGGAAGTCAATGTGGAAGTGTTCGCAGAATTCTCGGAAGGCGGGGTTATTGAATTGCGCGCCATTATCGGTGATGAGAACCTTGGTAGCCGAACCGGTAGATGACCTTATCTCGAAAAAATTTTTCCATGTTCTTCTCGGTGATGGTGGCAAGGGGCTCGGCCTCGACCCACTTGGTGAAGTAATCGATGGCCACTACTACGTATTTTCTATTTCCCGATGCTGGGGTGAAATCCCCGAGAATGTCCATTCCCCACATAGCGAATGGGATTGGGCTCAGCATTGAGGTTAATTTTGTTGCTGGTCGGCTTGGGATTGGCGCGAACAGTTGGCACTTTTCACAGGTCTTCACGTATTTCATGGCCTCTTCCTGCATTCTTGGCCAATAGAATCCTTGCCGAAGTATCTTGTATGCAAGAGCTCGGCCGCCCATGTGACTCCCGCATATTCCCTCATGCACCTCGGCTAGTGCATACTCGGCCCCCCTTCGGTCCCAGACATCGGAGAAGAGGGGCCGAGATTGCCCTTTTGTAGAGTACTCCATCAATCATCGAGTACTTGGAAGATCGGATCTTGACCTTTCTTGCTTCGTCTCGATTCCCCGGGAGCAGGTCGTTTTCCAAGTAGTTGACAATGGGGTCCAACCAGGTCGGCCCATCCTCTTCAATGTGCTTTATGCTTTCGTCTTGTAAGGATGGCTTCTCCAATATTTCTATGTATACTGATCGGCTCAGATATTGGAGGTCGGCCTCGGCCAACCTAGATAAGGAGTCCGCCGCGGCATTCTCTTCTCTCGGTATTCGAGTCATCTCGAAGTGTTCGAGCTCGGAGATCAGATCTCGGACTCGACCTAAGTATGCTATCATCCTTTCGTCTTTTGCCTCGTAGTCTCCGTTGACCTGGTTGACCACGAGTTGGGAGTCTCCTCGCACCTTCAACCGCTTTATGCCCATAGCTTTCTTGACTGAAGTCCGGCTAGAAGGGCTTCATACTCGGCCTCATTGTTTGAGGCGGGAAACTTGAACCTTAGGGCATATTGGACAAGAAAGCCTTCGGGGCTTACAAGAATTAGGCCGGCCCCGCTTCCTCCGGAATTGCTCGAGCCGTCAACATTCATTGTCCAAATTGGGTCGGCCGTAGCCCCGACCTCTTGGACTGTCTTTTCTTCTCTATCCTCATGTTCGGGCCCCGTGCATTCGGCAATGAAGTCGGCCAGGGCTTGTCCTTTTATCGCCGTCCTCGGTCGATAGCTTATATCGTATTCACTTAGCTCCACTGCCCAGGAAATCAGCCGTCCCGAAACGTCGGGTTTGTGTAATATCTTTTTCAGTGGCTGGTCGGTCAGTACCACAATCGGATGGGCTTGGAAGTACGGCCTTAGTTTCCTTGCAGCCGTGATTAGGGCGAATGCAACTTTCTCGAACCCGGAATACCTTGTCTCGGCATCAACAAGAACATGGCTGATATAGTATATCGGCCTTTGAGTTCGACTCTCTTCCCTGATCAACACCGCACTGACCGCTACGGGAGTGGCGGCTAAGTATACTTGAAGTTCCTCTTTTGGTTCAGGTCGGCTGAGAAGAGGCGGGTTCTCCAAATATTTCTTCAGCTCTTCAAAAGCTTCTTGACATTCGGATGACCAGATAAAATCTTTTGGGTTCCGGATGTTCTTTAGGGCCTTAAAGAATGGTAAGCACCTGTCGCCCGATCTCGACATGAATCGCGCCAACGCCGCCACGCGTCCGTTTAGCCTTTGTACTTCTCGGATCGTCCTTGGAGGACTCATCTCTTGGATGGCTCTGATTTTTGCCGGATTGGCCTCGATGCCTCTGACAGAGACCATGAAGCCGAGGAACTTTCCCGAGGTTACGCCGAATGCACACTTGGCGGGATTCAGCTTCATCTGGTTCTTCCTCAATACGCTGAAGGTTTCCTCCAGGTCGGCCAAGTGGTGCTCGGCCTTCAAGCTTTTCACCAACATGTCGTCTACGTAGACTTCCATGTTCTTTCCGATCTGCTCGCGGAATATATAGTTCACGAGGCGCTGGTATGTCGCTCCGGCATTCTTCAATCCGAACGGCATGACCTTGTAGCAGAAATTCTCTTGGTCAGTTCGGAAGGCCGTGTACGACTCGTCCTCCTCATGCATCATGATTTGGTTGTAGCCGGAGTACGCATCCATGAAGCTCAGCATCTCGTGACCTGCCGTGGCGTCGATCAAGAGGTCGATCCGAGGTAGTGGGTACTCATCTTTTGGGCAGGCCTTGTTGAGGTCGGTGTAGTCGACACACATTCTCCACTTCCCGTTCGGTTTAGGGACCATGACGACGTTAGCCAACCAGGTCGGGAATTTCTCTTCTCGGATGAATCCTGATCGGCGAAGCTTCTCCACCTCTTCTTTGATTGCCGTCTGCCGATCAAGTGCGTAGTTCCTTCTCTTCTGCCGGATTGGTTTTCGACCGGGTCCACATGGAGTTGGTGTTCAGCTATATGTCGGGGTATGCCCGACATGTCCGCAGCCGACCAGGCGAAGACATCGGCGTTCGCTTTTAAGAAAACTCCGAGCTGCCTCCTTTGATCTTTATTCAGTAGTGATCCGAGCTGGACCACTTTGGCTGGGTCATCTTCGCTGAGATGAAGTGGGGTCAGGTCTTCTACGGGTCGCCCTCTTCTCTCTATAAGCTCATCCCGCTGATCTTCGGGGAGATGGTCGACGCACATGGCCATTCCTCGAACATTACCCTTGTTTTGCTTAACGAAGGTAGCGTAGCACTCTCGTGCCTTCTTTTGGTCGCCTCGGACCTCGCCG
This sequence comes from Telopea speciosissima, assembly GCF_018873765.1. Lineage (NCBI taxonomy): Eukaryota > Viridiplantae > Streptophyta > Magnoliopsida > Proteales > Proteaceae > Telopea > Telopea speciosissima. Next base: position 42,733,139 of record NC_057925.1, read on the forward strand.
ACACCGTTCTCGGTGGGGACTTCATCTTCAAGTGAGTCGGGGAGATGATGGCTTGGAGGGCGGTCAATGACGGGCGGCCGAGTATGGCGTTGAAAGCCACTACCGAACGTACCACCATGAATTTGACGGGGATAGTCGCCTGGCAGGGAGCTTGCCCAATTGTGACAAGTAGATCGATCGAGCCCTTGATAGTCGCGGCAGCTCCCGAGAACCCGTGAAGCGAGGTTCCTTCGGGCTTGAGCGCTTCGTCACCGAAGCCAAATTGTCGGTACGCTTCCAATGACATAAGGTCCACGGATGCGCCGGTATCGATCAATACGCGGTGTACGGGTCTGTTCGCGATTTCTACCGCACTACTAAAGCATCGTCATGAGGTAAACTTATACCTTCGAGGTCGGCTTCCGTGAAGGAAATCGTTCTGCCGGCTTGAGTTTCTTGGCGGGCATCTCGGCTACTCCGACGACGGCGTTGCCTTAGCCTTTCGAGTACCTTCTTGCCGGGCCCCGAGGATAGTGTATATAGGGGCTCCCTTGTCATTGCTCGGTCCGGATCCGTCCTCCTTCTTCTCGGCTCGGACCTTGTCATCGTCTCTTTCAACTCGCCTGGTTTCGGCCTTAGGCTCGGCTCTTCTCTGATCTCTCGGTCATCCGCCGCCGACCTGCACGATCTTCTCGGCCTCCTTTGACATATCTCTTCAAGTGGCCCGCTTTTATCAGCTCTTCGATTTCTCTTTTCAGTGATAACAATCTTGGTGTCGTGACCGATGTCCTTATGGAATTGGCAATACTTGTTGGGATTCGAGATGACCCGCTTGCATCGGTCGGGGTCGGCGGATGTACCCCATCTTGTATTTGCATCGAGGATCTCCTTGCGAGATGCATTCAATGGCGTGTAGTCGGGGCTCCGACCTCGATCCGACACTGTCACTCGGCGATCCGTCCTCGGTCTTTTGTCTTCTCTTGATCGTCTGTTGTCGGCCTTTTCTTGTCGGTACGACCTTCGTTGCCCTTCCGGGCTTGGAGGACCTCGGCCATGTTTGCAAACTCGTTGCACCTCTCCAAGAGCTCGGCCAGGTTTCTTGTCGGCTTCCGGGCCAAGTCCTTGATAAGGTCCATGTCGGCCAATCCGTTGCTCATAGCCGTATGGGCCGTGGCCTCATCCAAATCCTTGATATCTAAGGATTCCTTGTTGAAGCGAGAGACGAATGCTCGGATCGACTCGTCGGGCCTTTGCTTCACGCTAAGGAGGTTGACCGTGGTCTTCTTATGTTTCATACTACTCTGGAAGCGCGTGACAAAGGCTCGACAGAGTTGGGCGAAGCTCTTTATGGAATTCGGCGGCAACCAGGAAAACCATGAGGTCGCCGCGCCCTTGAGGGATGCAGGGAAGGCTCGGCAAGAAACGATCTCGGTTCCCCCGTACATGGTCATCATCGCATTAAAGTAGTTAATGTGATGCAGTCGGGTCGGTCGTCCGTCATACTGTCGAACGGGGAGGTTTGAAACCGTGTGGTAGCGGCGCGGTCATGATCTCGGGAGGATAAGGGTGACGCCTTGACTAAAGAGTAGGCGTCCAGGGTCGCTGTTTCTTCAACCCCTCCACTGCTCGGCCAAGTCTCGTAGCCGCTTCTCCGGCTCGGTTTCGGTGCTTGGCCAACGGCTCGGCCCGGGGTTGATAGGATCGGTCATCCCCCTGTAGTCGGCCATTCTGGTCAGCCCGGTCCTCACCGTCCTTCTTTGTTCTTTTTTCTTCTTGGAAGTTGGACCCTCGGGGACTCCCCTGTTGTTCTTCTCGGGGAGATGAGCCCGGACGTCGGGGAGTATGACGCGTTCCTTCTCCGTGTCTCGGTGCGCGCCTTTCAACCGGGTCTTTCCTTTGTTCTCGGAATATCCTTGGCGGTTCGTCCTCTCCGATCCGTCCCGAAAATACCGACCTCCTTGCTACAGAGCCGGCTGGTTCAATTTCACGCCCTGTTCGCGGGCTTTGGCGATGTTCTTGTTCACCCCGTCGAGCGCCTCTACTGGGGCGCGGAGGTGGAGTCTTCTGACGAGACGGATGCGAGGACGCAGCCCGACTCGGCTCGGCCCTACGCCGACCCTCATTTTGCTGCAAGTTTCTTTCAGCGCGGGCCGGAGCTGGAGGGATCGCGGCCGGCAGCTGACCCATCAGCCCGCCTCGGGCCATCTGGTTCATGAAGGTGCGCAGCATCTCATTGGTGTGGAGCATCTGCAGCTGCAAATCCATAACCTGTCGATTATTTGCCGGGGCTTCTGGGTCCAAACTCTCCGGCAAGGGTGGCGGTGCAGGTAAGACATTCCCGTCCAAACTTGGCTCGGCCTGTACCCGGCTAGCCGCGGCCGTGGTTAGTGCACCTCCTCCATTCCCGCTTTCTGGAGGTGGAATGGTGCCCGTGATGGGCTGCGCACCACCTGCTCTGGGGGGTCTTCTGCTTATCCCCTGCCGAGAGGCTTCGGGGGGCGGTGATCTCCTCGCCGCACAACGGGTTGCGGCTCTTACGTGCGGGAAGTCGAGCCATCTCGCCTCGACCTCGTGTGCACCATTGTTATTGCTCTTGGAATTGGTAGAAACGACAAGGTGGCTGATGTCGTTCCCACAGACGGCGCCAAATGCATTGCGTGTGAAAACCTCCCGGTGCTTGGTTCGCCCGTGGATGAACCTGCAAAAACCAAGCAATGAGCGCGAGAGGGCCGGTGTGGCTCCGGCCTAGGACTCTCCGATGCTCAAGTCAGGTCTTCAACGCGACAGCGTAACTGCGTAGTAAAAGCCAGATGTGGAATAGAGCTCCATACCTGGGTATTTATAGAATAAGGAGGAGATGAGACGGTTGGGAGAGTCCTAGTATGGTAGGAGTCCTTGTTTCGGAAGGTTCTCCCGCGTAGAGCGGAGTGGAGAGTTATTTTCGGGGTCGGACTCTTATTAAGGTAAGAGTCCATGTAGAGTGTGATTCTGTGTTGTGCTGGGATCGTGGTTCGGCCCTCCTCCCGTGATTCTCGGGATGTGCTGACGTGGCCCGGAGATCCCCGGGGGGGTGCTATGGGAGCCTCGATGGAGGAGGGCTCGGCCTACGAGGTCGGCCAGTGGGGTCGGCCATGAGGTCGGCTAGGAATCCGTGGCTGACCCGTATAATCTCGGCCTCGGCCACCGGCCAGCTCGCTCAAAACAGGCCAGGTCGGGTAACTTCTCAGATATTGGGTCGGCCCAACTTCCTTCTCGGCCAAACTCGGTTCTCGGATTGAGGTCGGGTCGACCCCCTGGCAGCCTCCCCCGGGGGGGGTTTTTTTCCCCCCCCCCGGGGTTTTTTAAAATTTTTTTTTTTTTCTCCCTTTATAATATTAATTTTTTTTTTATATATAAAGTAAAAATATTAAAAATTTAAATTTAAATATCCATTACTAGAAAAAAAAAAGGGATCATCTCCTTTCCCCCTTTTCCCTTTTTTTTTTTTTCTTTCTCCTTCTTTTTTTTTTCTTTTCTTTTTAATTTTAAAATACCTAATGAGGATAATATTTTTGAACCTATTGTTCATTATGAGGATATCGAAATTGAACAAATAGGTTTTTGGATATTCTTGGAAGTCAGAAATCGTTTTCATGAAAAGAAAAAAAAAAAACCAATATGTATTTTCAGTAGGCGATTTAATGCATGCACAGGTTTGCACAAGACCTAGTATTGCTTTCGCAGTGGGAGTTTTGGATGATTCCAGTAAATTTGTTTCTTCTACTTTGAAAATGGAAGTAGTGACGTAGTATGAGGTTATCTCTCACGCATTATGGTAATCATTTTGTCATAAGTCTAAAGACTATCTCGTTTATTGAGTAACCAATACGGATCTTCTGTGACAATATTGTAGTTTTTTTTTTTCCAAGGACTTTTTTATAAGTAACTAATATGTCCTGCATTCCATGCATTCACATGTGAAGATAGAGAATTTGGATCCTATACTGCCGAGCTGCTCGGCAGGACTGTGCTGCCCAGACATGGTGCTGTGCCCAATATCCGCCTTACCCCTGCCCAAACGCCTTATCCGAGTGGGGGTAAGGCGGTCTTTGCACGCAGCGCCGTGTCTGGGCAGTACGGTCCTGCTTGGCAGCTCGGCAGTAGAGGATCCAGATCCGAAGATAGATGCAAATCAAGCTCCTCCCTCTGTTGAACGTCTGAAATCAGTAGATTATCAAACTACCGGTCGGTCTCCTCTTTTTGAGAAGTTTATTTATCAACATGGGCTAGTCAACTCATTGAGTTATTCGATGTTAAAGAAAAGGTTATGGATCATCAAGTAGAAATTGTTGGCACTGAGAAAATGATTGTTGATCCTTCCACAAAAGGCCTGTCCCCCAAAAGGTATTTGTGGATTAAGAAGGTTATATGAAATATGCAAATCATTATACGCATTATGTATAATTGATTATTCGGACCTTAAGCTATTTTGTCATTTATTTGGTTGCGTAAATAAAGTTTGAAATGACATATATATGCCTATACAGGCAAAAGACAATTAAATTGTCCCTAGAATTGACTTTAGAATTGATTCTATAAATTTGAGATTACCACGTAAAAGTTTCATTTTGAATTGAATGACTCATCGTAATATATGGAAATAAGTGTTATATTGAGAAACAAGTTGTTATATTTAGAGTCGGTAAAAGTTACTAGGCCATTTACATGGGCAAAAAATAAAAGTCTGCCAAAAGAGAAATAGTGGCGTCACATTTAATGATGGATTTCCAGCAATTTAAAAAATTGGTCGGGAAAAGCTTTAGCGGCGGTTTATATTCCTTTAGCTGTGGTAAAAATCCGCCACTAAAGCCATGATTTCTTGCAATGAATTTGAACTCTGAAACAGAAAATCAACCCTCGTGCTTCTAATTTAGATAAAATTGGTGGCATTATTTTGAGTAACATCCCTAGCTCAGATGTAAGATAAGAAGAAAAGAGCTCTCTTAAGTGCAAGGTAGACACATACAATCATAGAACCACAAGCCAAGTAGGAAGCTGAAGGTTCAGAGCTCGACTTCACATCCCCCCTTAGGGCCATCCATCTGAGAGAAAATTCCCTTGTGAACATAGGGGCCCCCAGAATCTCCCATATTATGTGGGTCATATACGAGCCCTGGTGAATTTTTTTTTTTTTGATCATACTGGTGAATTTAGTCGGCCAACCCCACAAAAAGAAGAAATTAAAAAGAAGAAGAAGAAGAAGACTTAAGAACCACATCCAAAGACAGAATGCCAATGTGCTTTTATTAAAATTTAAAGTAGAAACCGCACACAAGTTTTATTAAAGAAAGACAATAAACAAAAAAAAAAAAACCACACACAAGTGATAGTATCACATCTTTTTGTGGAATTCCATGACAGAAGCGACCACAACACGACAGATGAATTTAAAGCCTTCAAATCCAGCACCCATTGCCAAGGCCTTGTATTCCTTCTCCGTCCTCTCCTTTCCACCAAGGTGTTGAGTCATTATGAGCAAGTCCATTGCAAAGGCATTTTTGGCCAGAAAATTAGTTTCAGGGACCGCTGGAAGAATTGTCTCTACAACTACCACCTTTCCATTTTCTGGTAATGCTTCGTAACACTTCTTCAATAACCTCAAGCAATGATCATCACTCCAGTTATGAAGTATCATCTACTTTTACAAGTTTTTAAGAAAGAAAAATAATTAGTATTGGTTTCTCAAAACCCTGGCAACAATTAAAGGAAGTAACTAATGAGAATATAAAAGTCGAGAAATGAATCATTCAACAATGAATACTAGCTAGTGTTTGATGGATTCTTTTGGGATCATTTTTCCATTTGAAGTAGAGCATGTGGATTGAGTGAGTCCGTCCATTGTTTCAAAAAATCATCATGGGGCCAATTTAGCTCCATTAAGTTTTCGCTCTCCTCCAACCGCCAGAGTAACTCGGAGTAGGTCTAATTATTGACTTATTTTTTGGGCTGTCTTTTTCTTTTGTTAAAAAAGATGTTTTATTGCTCTGGGGCTGTAGGGGTGTGCTTCTTTGACCAGTCTTTTCAGTCGGCTAGGTTCTCTTGGTTAAGGGGTTGTTTGCGGGCCAAAACCACCTGGTTTTGCCCAGACTGGGCCAGAAGAAAAATGGGCCTACAAGTCGTTGGGCCGTGAAATGAAGAGAAGAGCGCCGGGGGAGGTGACTGGAGGTGGCCCACGTGTCGTGCACACAGACGGTAGGGTGTAGCATGAGGGGAACTCAACGCTAAAGGGTGATGGGCCATACCACTACCTGGCCAGTTGGAAGCAGACCTGAAAGGAGGACACGTGGAAGCTGTCGGTTGGGCCAGAACGGGGAATGGAAGCTTGGAGGGAACAGTTGATAACCGCCAGAGCTTATCCCTTATAAGGGGAGTGGTAGATCAAAATAGGGACACACACAGAGAATCAGACTCGCATCTTCTACTTTACTTCTTTACTTTGTCTTTTGCTTTGTCTTTGACGTTTTGCTCTGTTAGCATTGGAGATTGAGGGGATGTATAGCCACATGTTGAAGACTGCAAGGCTGCGCACGCAAGGCCTAAGCTTGTATCTGGTATGATTGGCTAGTGTAATTTCTGTTTCAGTCTTACTACGTTTATTTATGGTTTATTGTTCAGTTCATTCTTAAGGCTGTGAAGTTCTGGGCCATAGTGTGGTTGGCTTAACCCAAAAGACCTTAGAGCCACTTAGGCAGGAGGGAAACCTGCTAGCCTGGTAGGGAGTCAGATTGGGTTGTTTTTAGCCTCGTTTGGACCTGCGCAAAGGTCCTGGCATGCCCGTGCTGTTTTGTACCTCGTGCGAAGTCCCACGTGTGAGTGTTTGGGAGTTTTTCACCAACACATTTTGGCACGCCTGGTGGGACCCACATAAGCCAACCATTCACATGGTCAGACAAAAAAGAGGGCCCGGACGACCCCGTACTCATAGAGAGGTACTGATTGACGAAGAAATGGAAAACCCCACAGTAGCCGAGTTAGTTGATCAGGCCAAGAACGACCCCTGCGGGTCACATGGCAGTAATGCCAGCCATGATTCTGCATAGCAGTTGGCCATCGTGGTCCACGACGCTGTTGACCCCTTGGTAGGCAGCATACAACAATTGGTGGACGCTTTCAGGCCCATCTCGGATGACCTACGACAAGTGATGGCCGCGGTAGACAAGTTCGTGGCTAGTCAGCAGAGCCAGTGTGACGAGTTCCGTGAGGCCATGGTCGCCCTTTTGTAGCAAGTCACGCCAGGGCCAAGGCCATCTACTTCGACTGCACCGGCTGACCCAAGCGACTTGGTGGCCGAAGGGAGAGGACTCGATACAGGCCGAGGCGTCCTGCTAACGCAGACCAAGTATAGCAGGAGTTCGAACCAAAACCCCATTGCAGGAGACAGACCCCGAGCTGGCCTACCAACGGTAACTTTTGCCAATCCCCTGTATCAGGCGGCTCAGCCCTACGTCGCCAATCCTGCTGGGAACCACCAGGCGGGAAACGCGGTTAACATGCCTGTGGCCCCCTTTCCAAAAGGCCTGGCATGGTCATCCGTTGGGGGCGGTACTCTGCCCAGTAGTATCAGGCCCAACTCTGGGTCCCACAGTGGCACGGCCTTAGGGGCAAATGCTGTCCCTATAGGAGGGTATCCGCATCCAGGACGCGGGGGCACGGCCCCTGGGATAGCTGGACACCGGCCTATGGGCCTGGGTTCTAGGGAAGGCTTTCCTAGGTACGACCAGAGGACAGAATTCCCCATCAATCCCCAGGCCGGACAGGCCTACCCTGGTAATCCGTGGCCACCCAATGCGACAAGGTACCCCATTGCCTAAGGGCCACCCATGACTATAGACCGAGAGGAATTGACCAGGATTATTCAAGAGAGCATCAACCCTTTTTACAGAATGACACCACGTCCCATATACCAGAAGCCTTACCCGGAGTACTTTGACATGGTCGACCTCAGAAGGAATCCTAAAATCCCAAAGTTCACCAAGTTCTCAGGAGAAGATAAAGTCTCCACCATTGAGCACACAGCCCGTTTCACGGTACAGTGCAGAAACTTGGGAGGGATCGAGGCAGCAAAGCTCAGGCTGGTCCCCAACTCCCTTACAAGGGCGGCCTTTACCTGGTACTTTAACCTACCCGCTAACTCGGTCCAAAGCTGGCAAGAGATGGAGTAGTTATTCCATACCCAGTTCTACCGGACTGAGCCCGAGGTCACAATAGCAAACCTGGCTAAGATGACCCAAGGGCCGGGGGAGACCATAGAAGGGTTCATTACCCGTTTTAAAATGGCAACATATAAGTGCCCTACCGCTCTACCTGAGGCCGAATACGCCAAGATGGCCTTGGGAGGGCTCAGTTTTGTGTTCCGAAAATGATTTACTGGCCAGTACTTCCCTGACTTAGGGCAATTAGTACTTCAGGCTGCACCTTACGAGCAGTTATTGAAAGAGGAAAGCCAGCATCAAGCGGCCTCAATCGGGACATATTATAAAGACTCCGCCACATGAGCATTCCCGTTGCTAGGTACTAGTGACCAAAAGCAAGTAGACTAAGTGGAATTTGAGGTCGACGCGGCGGAGATCTCGGAAGGGAAGCCATATGTGTGCAAGGCCTTGGCAAAACCCAGCGACCAGGCTAAACAGACCGAACCCAAGGCCGCGCCTTAAAGGATCTACGATTCAAAAGTGAACTACTCCTTTGACATTTCCAAGGCCGAGTTAATTTTTGACCAACTGCTTAAAGACAAGCAGATTAAACTACCTCTAGGACACCAGATACCTCCCAGTCATGAACTGAAGGACCAGAAGTATTGTAAGTGGCATAACACCCGTACCCATACAACAACTAATTGTGTGGTTTTGCGCAATGCCTTGCAAAAAGCTATTACGATCGGACGTCTGCAGTTCTCTGCAAAGGAGAAAGGGGTCATGATGGTAGACAAAGACCCATTTCCAGTCAACATGGTCAGCGCCAATTTCTCCAGGAGGGCCGGGCCAAGAAGGGGTACAATGGTAACTGTGAACATCAGGTCGGACACCAGTCTAGCCAGACCGAGCTCATCAGCACGGCCAACAGAGTCTCGCCTGAACCCGATGGGTCCTCCCTTTCACAGGCAGGCCGATCGTGATCATGAGGACAGGTGCGGTACATCAGAAGGAATAGGGACAACGCCATGGGTGCCACTAGAATGGCCCAAGGCACCAGTAATGGGACGATCTAGTAATGTCCTGGAACAGCCTGAGAGACTAGAAGGACCCTAGAGGCAACATAGAAGGGGCAAGCGTCGCCACGTCAAGCTCCGCTACGGGTTCGACCAACATGGAGGTTTGAGAGGTTGGTGGGAACAAGGCGGCGTTACACCCAGGCTATATAAAGCACCTAGGCATCACCATGATGTTTGCCCCAGGTGCAACCAACCAGTCAGGAAACCGGGGGAGGCGCCATGGCCACCAATGGGGGAAGCCGCACACGGGCAAGATAGACAACCGCGCTCGAAAGGCAAGATACGAGAGGAATCGCCTCCAGAGCAAAGAAGAGTCCAAACACTCCAGCGACCAGACAATCACTTTAGACCATCAACCAAGGACCGACTCGGGAGAGTGTCCATTCAAAGACGCTTAACATATGAGCAATATGATACCAACTGTATGAGGACCAGTTCGGTGAGAAGCAGCCTCCCCGATGCGGAGGGACGCAGGCCTAGGATGGTCCTGCCCAAGATTGAAGGCAAAGGGTGGAGAATTGACAGACATCCGAAGTTTCCAGCCGATGCCGGCGTAAGACGCATGACTCGGGCTCAGAAAAGGAGATGGCAGAGGAAAAGGGCGGCTCAGAGGCACTACCAACAGGGGCAAACGAGCGAAAGCCACCAGAGTTTGGTCTGCCAGGGGCAAGACAAGCTAAACGCGGACCAGCATAAGCAGGACCAGGTGACGGTCAGACCAGCAGGACTCAAGGAACCAGAGGTAGGACATGTAGATCGACAGCTCTTGGAGCTAGAAGTTTTAGACTACAAGACCAAAGAAAGCGACCCGGATGCGTTTGGAGATGTCATTTCTGGGGCCAGCCCAGGAGATAACCATGGAGGCTTAGATAACCCGATACACTCCCCGGATGTGGATTTTGACGAATTGGTCGAAATGATGTTTGGCACAGTTCTTACTTAGGTGCAGATCTCAATGGTTTACGTCTTGCCCAGGACGTTTCAGTATCAGCCTGGGCAAGCAACTGAGCTTGAAGGTGATGTGGACGAGGGAGAGTCACCTCCTGGAGTACTAGGAATAGAGTTGGTACCTACCAAGGAGTCAGGAGATGAGGAAATGGCTGTCGATCAGGTAGATCGGTAGGACACGGGGGCCAGCATTAGGACGATCATCACGAGGCAGACCGAGTACACGTTTGACACCCCTATACCGCGAGGAAAGATGGCCGATATCTTTGGAGAACCAACTCGAGAAATGATGCAACACCTGAAACCACTATACATCCAATCCCACATGGATGATAAACCTGTGACCAGAGTACTGGTGGACAATGGAGCGACCGTCAACATCCTCCCCTCTAGAATGGTGAGGCACTTTGGCAAGGATGAGATAGATCTCCTGCCCGTTGACGTCTTAGTGACCAATTTCTTGGGAGGTTCGACCAAACCAAAAGGGGTTCTCCCAATTGACCTGAAGGTTGGGAACCATATGTCATTAACGGCCTTCTTCATCATGGACGCGATGGCTAATTACAATGCCCTACTGGGGTAAGGACTGGATACATGCTAACTCTTGTATTCCCTCATCACTCCACCAGATTCTTGTCCTGTGGCGGGAAGGGGGTAAAATTGAGTTGGTGATGACTGACAACAGACCGTTCTTGGTTGATGCCAGCCATGCATTGGCCCGATCCAATTCATAGGGACTGACGTGTATGGGAGGCCGACCTCGCTGATTACTTCATCCACCATCCTAGAAGAGGTGTTCCGACTAAGAGAGCCTTTAGCACGAGCCTTGCCAAACCTTGGGGAACGGCGGAAGAAGACTGATGAAGATTATTTCTGATGACAGGCCGCACGGTTGTAATGGACATGATGCACCAACTGGCGATTGCGAGCCTGGAGCAGAGGAATGTCAGTACGAGCCACAAGCAAAAGGGAAAGGCCGAGGTAGAAATACCAACCGTTGGAGTCACCAGGGGGACGAGTTGGCGCTGGGGCAAAGCAAGTGGGGGATCATGAAGTGGGGTCTTGGACCCGCTCGGCTCAGCCTCATCGTGCCTGACTGTGCCTTTTCCCCTGTGACTGTTCTCCCTCCTCCTCCTCCTCTTCCTCTTCCTCGTCTTCGTCCTCATCCTCCCCCTTAGAATTGTCATCGGATCCGGATGAGCTTGAAAGGATGACCTGGGTGGATTGGCGCGAGATGGTCAATTTTAGGCGAGCGCTTGGCTAAGTACGGTCCTTGACAGATGGGGAAATACCTGAGGGAGGGGCTACCAAAAAAGCGGGTAGAGCACCAGCGGTCTGGCTAGAAGGAAAAATGCTGGGGAGGGAGACCCGACAGGAGACGTCCTTTGAAGGACTGACCACTTTGGGTTTTTTACTTGGGGGACGAATCTCTTCCTCATCTTCATCGTCCTCATCGTCCTTCTCTTCCTTGGCCTCCGACTCTTGGTTGGTCTCAGGAGACAAACCTTCGCCACTTCGGATAGATTGGGCAGAGGACGAAGGGCGGGCTAATGATTTTATTGCGACCAAGAAAAGGGATCAGTTTGGAAGCAATTAAGAACGAAAGTAAAAGAACAGGGAAGTAGACTTACCGGTGATATGCTTGGAAGCCTGAGCTTTCCTGCGCTTTGGCACAGCAGATTGATGACTGGCAATGCTAGAGACCAAAGCAAGGAGTTTACCACTCCTGGAGCACGGCCGGAGGGGAAGCAGCGAGGTGAAGTACCCATGCCACCAGGTGGTGAAGTCTTCAGTCGCTGTTAGAGTTCTAACAAAAGCCTGCAACTAGAATTGTGAGAGGACAAGGGCGTTCATCAACGAGGCCTGAAGGAGCTCAGTCACCGACGAGTAGACTATGGGGAACAGGAGTGGTAAACTCCTTGCTTTGGTCAAGGAAGAGCTTGGCGATGGTCGAATTGGAGCGTACAGTAGTGAGGGTTGTACATCTCGAAGCCATAGGCATTGTTGCCCGAAGGCTCCAGAGTGACCCCAACGTGAAGATCCTTGCAAACAAGAAACTTACTCCACAAATCTGGTTCTGATGGGGAACAGGCAATGGCCAGCGAGAGCCATCCTGGGATGAACTCCCACGTGCGGTAGGGCAGAAAGAAATTGCCACTCGGGCTAGGCTAAAAAAAGGAGAAGAAATCATAGTACTCTCGCAAGGACTTTAGGTCATCAGTTGGAAGGGAGGCGAATAGATAATCGGCCACAGGACAGACCGAAAGCGGCGAAGGAATGGCGTATAGTTCAGTAAAATGGGCACGAAGCCACATCTGGAGTAACCAAAACGGGCCACCGTCGTAGTCAAAATCGAACTCTTTGATGTCATTACAAGGTCGAAAGAGGGTGGCCAGGACGAAAGAAGCCAGGTCAATCACGCGGCCTTGCCCTAGGGCGTTGGCCAGGCGGAGATAGGTCTTGGCGATCTTGTTGGACTGCACACAGGAAATATAACGACAAATCCAAACAAGAAAGAAAGCAATGAGCTCTTTAGGAGCAATGGTGCCACGGGTTTGGCGGTAGGACCGAAGGTAAAAGGAGTAGCTCGCAGACTTGGAGAACTCGAGGCCGTACTGGATCTCGCACTTGTGGGAGTTAACTGTACCAGGAGAAGAGCCATTGAATTCCTCACCAGTGGCCCTCAAGCTGGTGGGGGGCCCTACATCCAGGAGCGTGGGGGCCATCATCCCAAAACAAAAACGAAAGGTGTTGGTGGACCGCGACTTAGACTCGGAGCGCTACTCGAAGCGGAGGACGGTCAAGAGGATTGGAGTGGTTGAGAGCTGAACGGCGTGAAGCCCATTCAACTTAACCAACAAAGTCAAATTTGTCGAAACTACCCTATCTACCCGTGTCTTCCAATCAGGGAGATGATGAGGCCACAGACGAGAGAAGGCCTCGTCCTTCAGAAGCAAGGGCTCAGGGGATTGGGCAAGTAGGCACTCTTTTTCATTCTTAGGGAAATTGGTAATACCGTGGGGAAGAGAAGAGAAGGCAGGACCTAACCTGAAGACGCAAGACTCAGAGCAGGGAATCTGGATGTCGATCATGACTGAGGGCGGCAAGATCGATCGTTTACACGCTAAGAGCTCCCCATCCTCGCTCACCGGTGTTGGAACCTTCTTCTTGGCCATCACGCTTGGAAAAGGGAAGGAAAAAGGAAATGGGAGCAGTGGGAAACAGGGGAAGGCAGAGTAAGATGAGTGAAAACCATGGGGGTAGTTGGGTTTTTAAGCTGGACAGGAGTTCGTGCCACCATTATGGCGGAGGGAGTTCGAAACTCAAAACCCTAACGGCCCGAGGAAGATGAAGCGATAGAGGGTTTTTACGCCAGAGCTCTGCGCGGAGAAGATGCCGTTCTAGTCACAACCTCCTCTGAGATCGAGCCACATGGCACCGCTCAAGATGGTTGCGAGGGGCATTGTTTGCAGGCCAAAACCACCTGGTTCTGCCCAGACTGGGCCAGAAGAAAGATGGACCTACAACTTGCTGGGCCGCGAAATGAAGAGAAGAGCTCTGAGGGAGGTGATTGGAGGTGGCCCACATGTCGTGCACACAGACGGCAGGGTGTAGCTTGAGGGGAACTGTTATACCCGCACCCCGGGAGTATAATTAATTATTATTTTCTTTCCGTGATATGTAATTACCACTGCCATGTATGCTGGTGAGCTGTTCTCACTGGTGGTCAAACCTAACTACAAAATTATTGACCACAGTACGGGTTTGCCTATAGAGGAAACTATCGGGGTCATGGGGGACAAACCATGATGGCTAAGAAGTAAGTTCTAGCCTTTAATTTTATTTATTTATCCTTTTCTTCGATGCCCTCGAAGTGCGGGCCAAGGTTTGAACCGCCCGGACTATTTTAGTTGGGTAGGAAATATTTTATTGGTGGGTCCCACTTACCTCGGGAAACATGTGAAGAGCTTAAGCCATATCATGTGAACCCATATTTTAATTAGGCTCTTTCCTAATTATAACAAGTGGGCAGGCCCATTTAGTTTAAGAGGCCCATTGGACTCAAGTGGCCATTTAACTTATATGGCCCATTTAACTTAAGGGCCCATATAACTCTATTTGACCCAAGGATGGGTTATTCCATTCCTAATTCCCAAATAAAACCATGGGTCGACCCATTTAGCTCTTAACCCATTTAACTTAAAGGACCCAATGCCCATTTTTTATAAATAAGACTAAAGGGGGAGAGAGCATTCATTTCTCTTTACTTCTCCCATCTAACCTAAATCGTGGAGGAGAGAAAGAGGAGTAAAAGAGGAAGGAGAAAAGGAGGAGGAAGGTGGAGAAGCTTGGTTGGAGGTTGAGACCCCCACTTCTTGGAGCCATAAACGTGGAGTTCTCTTATTCTTGGGGTAGGTAAGCCATTAAATCCTACACCTCTTCCTCTATTTTGGGTTTTAAGGTTTGGGGAAATGGGAGAGACTTGACCTAGGGTTCTCTTGGAACCCAAGGAATCAATGGAACCTCTAAGCCTAGGCTATGGTGGAGTTATTTCACTCCATTACAAGCTCTAAGCCTAAGCAATCTCTTTTCATTTGAGAAATCTAGGGTTTCTACCCTATTGTGCCTTGGATTAGGTTCTTCTTAGGTTTCCTCTTGAATCCCTAGGATTGAATGGACCTAAAAAAGGGGGGGTCCTTTCCAAATGGTAAGGCAAGAGGATGACACATCTTGGGCACCCTGGCGAGATGCCCAGCCTTTTCCAAACATAAATTAGAAAGGAACCCAAATTAGAAGAGATTAATTTGTCTAAATGACATTGCTAGAAGTGTATTTTAGATTTGGAAAAAAGGAACTTGTTCAGGAGTGTGGTTCATGTACCCAGACATAGTCCCCGCAAAATGACCATTGCGCCCCCCCAATAAAAGGCAGATCCACTGTTGATGCTTCTACATGCGCTCTCATTCCCCTACACTAGTGCAGGGGTCGTGCTCTCGGATAGAGAACTCTCCCCCCCCCCCTTTAGATTTTGTAACCTTACTTTCCTTGAACCTAGGCAATCGGGGGTTAGTAGCCAAAATTCGAAATACCCCTAAATGTGCTGATTAAAGGGTTAGGAATGTAAAATTAACTACCTCCCCAGCCTGGAAAAATTTATTTCAGAAACTTGCAAAAGAACCGAGTTTGGTTGAAGATTAAGGGCAATAAGGGGTTATGAATCATTGATAATCCATCTTATTCAAACTCATATATTTACTTAGGTTAGCTTATGGCCCAATTATGGATTTTCTCTTCAAAATACTTTGTTTATTGATAAAGTGGAGTTAACAAGAAAACATACATTAAATGATCAAATTCTCTATTAGGGTTGGGAAACAACTCTCTCTACAGATGTGAGCAGCACGAAGATGGTATGTGCAAGATTAACAAGAACAAAGAACAGAGAAATAAAAAAATAAAAAAACAATAACACAAGAGACCAGAGATTTACGTGGTTCAGTAATACCACCGACATCAATGGAGTGGTTCATCTTCCACTAACAACAAGAGAATAAAAAATAGTACAACCTTGCAATTTGTATCCCAAACCCAAGTCCCTTGTACACCTTATTCTCTCTTCCCTTTTCTTACTTGTTCATTCTCTCACCTCCTCTTTCTCTCTTTCTCCCTTAGTGTCTTTACATCCTATTTTCTCACTTTCTTCTTCTCCTTATCAGTCTTCTACGTTGTTGTTTCTCTCTCCTTATAGTAAACCCACTACACACTTCTTCCAAAGTGTCTCTTAGAAGACTCTACCTTGTTTAACATCTTCAACCACCGACCACTTCCACTTAAGACTCAACTTTGTTGAAGACTCCACTCTTACACTTGCAGACTCTTCACAACCCATTCAAATGGATAACCCAGACTAGACCATTGAACCGACCAAACAACCAGTCTAGATAAAAGCCACCAAACCCAACAATCTTCACTTTGGCTTTTATCATAACCACCTGAAGACTTGTTGGACCTTAAATCACTTCTCTATATTATCAACAAAAGATACTTGTACATGTTTCTTCTAATTTGTGCACTTTGTTTCCAATCACTCATTGGGGTAATGGGAATAGCATCAACCATTGTACTCCCCAACAATCGATACAACTCTTTACACTCTTCTCCTTTGAACATGACTAGACCTGTCACGCCCCCATTCCAGGTAGGAATAAAGTACAATAAAAGGGGTGACTAGGATGACACACGTCATCCCGCTACACTACCAGGATCACAGATACAGTGTTCCAATCCACAGTCAAGTAATATTAAGCACCGTAATATAAGAGTGCAAAGACAAAAGGAATAACCATTCCGAAATGAATCAGTAGTTGAGCGGAAGCATTTGCTAGCAGTTATAATATGTTCAACCAGCTAAGTGATACAAAATATAGTTTAGTACTGTTTACCGACTAACCATGACGTAACTACCAAAAATATACATATAACAGGGAATATTTATACACGGCTCAAGGTTCAAAAGTAAATCAAAATAAAGATGTCCCAAGCACCACTAAGACTCGTAGGCACAATCGTCGCATGAGCATCCATCACCATGCTCCTCAGTCAAGGTCTCTTGATCCGCAGGATAGCCGTAATTCGAGGCTTGAATCTTGAGACCAGCAAGGTAGCCGTCATCTGTATCGAAGTTTATAAAGAGTGTACATAGGGGGGTTAGCACCATTGAGCCAGTGAGGGGATGGGGAATACACAAACACACAATCACAAATAGTCCATGATGCATGTAATGTTATTAAAATTTTCACCTAACACATAGTCTAAGTCAATGGTGTATGCTACTGTGACAACTCGGGTAAACACTATGGGTCACTTATGTTATCGCCACAGTACGTGATACCTCAATTGTCACTAGGGCATGCGCCGATTGAAGCCACCAAAACCACCCAGAGGCAGACCCTGATGATCAGTGGTTATTCTTGACTTGGCATCTCTCCCCCACAGGCAACAAGAGCCTTGATCACCCAACACCTAAACCCCTGTTGGTAAAGGTCATAGTATAAGGGAAGCAATACCTAGCCACAAATATACTACATGAAATTCCTTTCGTCCCGAGAAGTATTCCGGGTTCATCAACGTCCCGTTCCATCTAGCACCTGAGTACCAGCACGACATGGCACATATAGGCCAATATGACAAGCAATAAAAGTTTACAAGTAATTATGGGGTTCCGGTACCGGTACCCCAGCACCGTAACCCGATATAAGATGAAGCAAGTTGTAATCCACAATAACAACATTTCACAATCAAGATAATAATATGCAGTTATGCAGCATGCTTAATTAATGATGCAAAGCATGATACATGTAGGATAGATGGTAAACAATCCCAAACAGAACCCAAAACCCACTCACTAATAGTATGCGTATAGTTCAGTGTGTCTATTAGTGTTTGCCTGGTACACGTATCCTCATATGAGCTAGAAGGCCTAGGGGTGCATAAACAAATCATTAAAAGATGTAGGAGAGGTCCCAAGGGAGGTCCCCAGGAGTTATTGTTGATTATTACAAAATACAGCACTAACGGACTCTGGAACAGAGGCAGCCCTAGGTCCATCTAGGCCAAAGGCCCAAAATAAAAAGGATGGATTCACGAATGGAACCTACTCATTGGATTCGTTCGTGCATCTATTCGATACCCTGAGAAAATACCGATGGGAACGGAGTGACGGACGGAAGCAACAGTGTGGGTCCTTCCGTGAGTCTGTTCGGGCAATCAGCCCTGAAAAAATATGGAAAGGATCTACGGACGGAGTCCCAATGCTGGATTCATTTGTTGATCCGTTCGAGGTCCTATCCGAGATTTGAAGGTCTTTCACTTCCACCTTCAAACCCTGAGATTCCACAACCTCAATAGCTAGGAGAGGGATGTCCTAAGCCTTCCTAGGGTCTTAGGGTTCCCAACCATTCATTGCTTCTATGGTTCACAAGGGATTAAACCCCCATTCATTAAGTTTAGGATTTAGAGTTAAAGGATCTTAGGCTCAACAACAATGTTGCATCATAGTCCATAATGGGTATTCAATAAAGGATGGAACTTCACTAATTAAGGAAGCTCATACACTAGCTAGGCTCAATCTTTGGGTTCCAAGTGGAACCCTAGGTCAATCCATCCTTAGAGGATTTTCCCAAAACCAAAATAGGGTAGAGAGAGAGAGAGATGGGATGAGAGCCTACCTCAATCAATGAGGGAGTTAATGCCACCCCCCACCAAACGATCAAGCCTCGGACTCCACCCTTCTTCTTCACCTTCCTTTCTCTTCTCATGCTCAAGCCTCCCACGATTTGGGTTGGTGTAGTGAAATGAATAAGCCATTAAGGCCAAGTCCTTTTTACTAGATAAATGGCTTTAAGGCCTGTTTGGTTTGGCCCAATGTCATGAAAACCTATGTACAACCCATTAAAGGGCTTGTGGACCCAGTCTCATGACCCACACAACACAAGGAGGTTAAAAGTGAGGTCCACCATGCCCAGGGTTATAGTCACGATGTCTAGGACACGGGACATGGGCCCCGCAAGAGAAAACACACAGAAGCTTGGGACAGCACGAACGGATCATCCCCTGCATTAGATACTGCATTAAATAACTTTTGGGAATAAAACAATGGGCAAAAATATACGTAACAAATTTATTAATATTTTAAAGGGTATCAATAAGAAAATTCTTCTACGATATTACCATTTAAATGGCTAATTGGCAAATAATGGGTTTCACCGCACCTAGGATTCGTAATTTCGGGATCAGATTAGTCAATTCATTCAGATCAGATTGATATTGGCCGTGGCTGACCCTGAATATTGATCCATTCGATATCAATCCACTGGTATGATCCAAGAGCGAAAAAGTAATAAAAAAACATTATTTTTTTATTAAAAAGCAAGGGTAATTCGTCCAATCAAGACAAATTCAAGGCGATCCGAATCGATATTGGATTGGGATTGTAAGGATTGGTATTAGCCGAAAACAATCCCAATCCAATTTTCAATACCTTAAACCATGCCTGCACCTGCATCTCCACCCCGCATGAAGGAAGAGAGAGAGAGAGAGAGAGAGAGAGAGAGAGAGTATCGAAAAAAATTTGCTGCTACCTGGGTAGTAGGAATGTTCCTGCTACCCCTGTTAACAGCCAAGGAAATTGAATAATTCACTTCTCTTTTGGGTTCATAAATACCCTCATAGATTTTAATATTTTCAAAAATACCTTTTAAGATTCCATTCCCTTCGCTGCCAACCAAAATTTCGTCCGAGAATATCCCCTTCCACACGCACTTTGTGCCTTTATGCCTTTTTGGTGGCTTCACCTTTTACGCAACAAGCCAACAACTTTATCAAGACACCTACGTGAGCTCCTAACATACCTGTAAAATGTGATGCAGATTTGCCTACATCACAAGTTATTAGCGACATTGGAAGCCCCACGCAGCCCCTCTTCGAACCACATTGCTGATCTCGCCCCTTATTTTCTACTCCTCTTATCCTTAGTTCGTTCCACAGCCACTAATACAGTAATACCTCTTACTTATGTTACCCCTCACTCACCATACCTGCCCTTAGCCCCTTACACACCACTCTTCAATCAACCCATCCCATGTCCATCTTACCTCATCACAAGTACCCCTTGCGGTACTCATCCCACCATCATGCCCGACTGGCACACCCCCCTCTCACCACATGCGTTCGTTGCGCCGCCACCACCACCACCACCACTACCAAGCCCGTCGGAACCACCGATCCTGATTTGCAATCAACATGGACTCACCGCGCGTGGGTTGCAACTGGGTGCACATCCGTGCTTGTTTCTCTAGCAAAATCAGCCATGGCAGCTTCAGAGACGAGCGCAACCATATGGTTTGAGCCACTTCTCGCTTCCTACCTTGGCTACCTACTTGCCGACCTTGGCTCCGGAATCTACCATTGGGCAATCGACAACTACGGCGATGCCTCGACCCCCTTATTTGGATCTCAAATCGAAGCCTTCCAAGGCCACCACAAGTTTCCATGGACAATCACTAAGCGCCAATTCGCCAACAACCTCTACGCCCTTGCACGAGCGGTGGCATTCGTGGTTATTCCCATAGACCTTACAAGCAACGATTTGGTTGTTCATGCCTTTGTAGGAGTCTGTTCTGGTTGTATCATGTTTAGCCAACAGTTCCATTCGTGGGCTCATGGGACCAAAAGCCGTCTTCCTCCATTAGTGGTGGCATTACAAGATGCAGGTGTGCTTGTCTCACGCACACAACATGCCGCACACCATCGCTCACCTTACAACAACAATTACTGTATAGTGAGTGGAGTATGGAACGAGTTTTTGGATAGAAAAAGCGTGTTTGAGGCGCTGGAAATGGTTTTCTTCTTTAAGTTTGGGGTGCGGCCACGGTCTTGGAGTGAGCCCAACCCTGATTGGACTGAAGAAATTGAGAAGATCCCTTCTCTCCAAACTAAACCCCAAGAACTTGTTTGTACATAGATTCTTAATTTCTGGGTTCAATTTGATGGAATTGGATATATTCTTTCTTTGGAATTGATGGGTCCTTCTTAGGACTTCAATAAAATTACTAAGCTAACTGGAGGATTTACTGTTCTAAAACTTTGTATTTTTTTGAGTTCCCAAATCCCAATGTGCAAGTAAGAGTATTTGGAACCGAAAAAAAAAAAAAAAAAGGCAAGACCTCCAGGTCCAATTTATTGGATGAAGTGTAGGAAGTAGCATGAAGCCAATGATGGAAATTTGCTATTCAAAAATTTAGTTTGATATCCTTATGTGTCATTAATCTTATTGGGTTTTTTGAGCGCGGATCATGTCCTTGTACAAGTACCGTCAAAGACCCTTCGCCTAGAATTCACTGTAGGACCTACAGGAGGAGTGGATTCCATGTGAGTGGCCCTGGAGGGCCTTGGGCGGTACTTATACAAGGACATTGATAAAGCATAGATCGGTAGACCTATCAAAGACTGGCATGTGGCATGTCGAGTACACATAAGGGACTGAGTCCGAGCACTAGGCAAATGACAGGCCGAGTCCCATGGAGCTGCTCAACCTCAAAAACAAGGAAAGATTGAGCATTATGGGCCAGTAAGCAGACGAGTGCCCGAAGACGGTTTGGTATAAGACCAACCAAGAGTATCCGGCCATGTTTACATCGAATATAACCTTAGCCCTAGTATTCGGTCTGTTTACCAAATCCGGTCTCAGGTTTTTTTTTTTTTTTTTTTTTAATATAAATATATATCTTAACTATGGATAACATAACAGAACATTAGACACTCTGTCAAATAAGAACTGAGGAGAACGAGAAGAGACTGTATCAAGATAGGGGAGGAGAGACCTTACCAAAAAAAAAAAAAAGATAAGGGAGGAGAGAGACTATGAGAGAACTGTATCCACCGATGCATGTACAATTTTTTTTCCCTTAAGCTGTAGATTTCAATTTCTTAAAATTTTTGAACTGTCTTTAGAACCTCTATAATGACGCATGGAGATGATTAATAATTTAAAATTTGACTATAATTAGATGAGAATGTAGATAATATGTCTTATTAAATACAGATCAGATGTGATCGGATTCGGATATTCCTTACCTAGATTTAGAGGCAAATCAAATTTAGATTTTCGATTTATCTATTTACATCTCTGACTTGTGTAACCTAGACCTACCTTCCTCCCCCAACGGATATGATTCACTCTCAATCCATGTTTTAGTCTCAGAATTCTCATTTCCTCTCTCTTTAGAACCTGTTGAATCTTCAAAAACTCTCTAACCATTAGTTGGATATCTATTCGGATAGGATAATTTTTTTTTAGGATTATTCGAATACCCCTAAATGGTTACGAATGCGAATCGAATACGAATATTTTATTTTCAATCATGTATCACATCCACATGGCACAAATCAAGTCAAGATCAGTCTGCTACTTTGGTCACTTGAGAGAAAAATGATCCTATATGTTCATTATTGGAACCCATATGCACATGTTAATAACTCTTTTCTTGTGGACGAGATGATTTGGGATTTTTTGTTTTGTTTTTGGTAACGAAAAGGATGACTTGGAATCTTAACCGTAGGATAGAGTGAGAGACATAAATCACAAGTTGAATTTGATATCCTTCTAAACCATTCTCACCACGGGCCCCCACCATGTATATGTGGTGATGGGGACTTGGGGTGCAAGCCATGTTGGATAGGCTAGGTTTTAGAGGAATCCCAAATGCTCAGCCCAAACTTGGCCCTGACTAAGGTCAGTCTGGGATATGCTAACCATAACCTAGCTCAGGGCTCGGTTCAAGCTAGGCCTGGCCCGAAACATGTAAACACTAGGGTACCAAACAGAACAAATATTACAAATTAGAGCAAAAGATATATTTTCAAAATTTTTGAAAAACATTATAACCATTAACGACATGTAAACAAGGTAAGTCCACAAGACCAATTGATGACATGGAAAATAAGCACTGAATTTGAGTATTTAATTTAGCCAGCTGTCATTGACATGGGAAAAGTGTTCTTATGGTATATAGCAAACTCTTCCCTTCTCTTTACCTTGTTTCTATTAGGCTCCGTTTGTTTCGACATAAAATTTTACCTAAAAAATTTGAAAAGTATTGCAATGTTTGTTTTTTTATAGAAACAAACATTAGAAAACTTTTCAACATAAAAAATGTACATTTACGAAGTAAAATTTGCCATGAAAAATTTTATGTGGAAATAAACGGATAAAGAAATTCACACGTCATCTACCAAATTTTTATTTTATTTTTCATGTCAACCATATAATAGAAAGGTTACAAATGGATAAATGATTGAATTTGAGGCTTACATTTGACATATGGCCCAATCACTATTCCTTGTGGCATAATAGTTATGTCCATCTACCGCGTTCATCCTTGGATTGCAAATAATATTACAAAAATGTTCACTTTTTTTTTTAATGTTTAAAAAAAAATAGAATCGATTATTTTAAATAATTTTCAAGTTTTTTTCTCTCTCATCATGGCAATGTCACATTGTGTTAAAAATTAATCCATAATTAGATAATGGTGAGCCAACAAAAGGATTTTTTTCATAAAAAATAATTTGAGAATATCAAATAGAGATTAAAGTAAAGAAATATTTTTTCTTGCATACCATATTAACAAAACTATTAAAAAGTGTCATGATGGTAGTTTTCAATAAGGGCATTCATTTTTTAAATGGGTTAAAACCCTTTCCATTTTTGTAATCCTCATTTCTCATCCATTTTGATTAAGAAAGCAAATGGATAGGCTAGGGTGGTTAGAGCTAAGGTTCTACTGCACTAGCCTCAAGCCAGATACACTATCCTCATTTAATTTTAATAATCGGTTAGGCTTATCTGTTTGTAAGTAAAAGAAGGGAAGGAAAGTGAAATTGATTTGAAAAGGCCAAAAACGAAACTTTTGTAATTATGATTGTTTAATTTACATAAAACTGTTATTATAATTGATAATCATACTTTAAGGTGTGCTAATATTCTCATCATTTTCAAATCATAGGGATTTGGTTTGGTTTAATATTGATTTGATATAACTTCTTTATCTTTATTATCCTTGCAATAAGGCATAGCAATAAGAAAGAAAATTATCATATTTTCTCTACTATGGTTTGAGGTATCGATATTGGATCACCCAATATGATTGATAAGGCACAGTTTTGAAGGTGACCAATATCGATTCCATATCAATGAAACGGTATGTACAAGGGATAAAATAGTTAAAAACCCTTTTTTTTTTTAAATCAAGGATAAATTTGTTCGATAAATTTGTATTGATATCATATCGGTTTTGAAACTAACTGATACCCGATCCAATACAGTTTCACTAAAACCGTGTGATCATCGGACAATTGATGTATGGACTATGGATGGGATGGAATCCACTTCACAAAATGGCATGGTAAAAGTGGAATTTTTATCCTATGCGGTTCCTGACCGGTGCGGTTCTCTAGTGCCTCTCACAAGAGGAGGGTGGACCCCACCTAGGCGGAGTGTTCGGTCAGGTGCCCGGGTGGATCCCACCCTCTCTTGTGAGAGGCACTAGGAAACCGCACCTGTTAGAGAACCGTAGACGAACCGTAGACAATAAGTGGGCTCCCCTGGGCTAGTCTACATTGGCCTAGGTCTGGGCTCTATGGGAACTGGGAAAAGTGAAAAGTTCATTATTCTCCTAACACCCCAAGTCAGGCCTTCTTATCAAGGTGAAGACCATTATAGCTAATTAGGTATTGGATCACAATATTTGCATATAATAATTTGGGAAAAAGAACGTTGCCTGGTCATGTTGTTAGTGGTTCTGTGTCTAGACACGAACCAATGCTTTTGTACATGAAAAGACTGTTCAGCCTGTAGTGAAATAAAGAATCGCATCCAAACCAATGCTTTTGTGCGTAGTTTCATTGGCTATCATGCTGGTTCAGGGGCTACACGATCAATTAGCGTTGTCTTACCCTAATTTATATTAAGAGTAAGAGATCACTGCCTAGTCTTGTAGCCCTTGTACCAATGTGAGGGCCAATAAGGATATATTTAGGGGCATCTAGATTCACATGACTAGACAACATTCTTTTTCCCTTATACTAATTACCTATTGTTAATTGAAGTGTCAATCACAGTTCACCTAGTGCACGAGGCTTCTCCCTCTACAAGGTCTTGGGCGGGCAAGTACCCTCACGCTATTATAAGGTTGTTACATAGACCATTATGACCTAATGGTTGCGGGTTCGAATTGAAAACAGCTTTGAAAAGTAGGGTTAAGGTCATAATGGGTCGATTTGATTTGGAATCGATTAGAGTCAATTCCAAATAACCACAATTCTATGTGAACCAAGTCTAACCAAGTTATGCCGAGTCAAGACCAATTCTAGAAAGATTCCAGTCCGATTCTATACCTGATTTTGAGTTTTAAACCTTGCCGAATAGGTAGACTTGAGTCAACTAAACATGAATCTTATTCTTATCTTTCCCTTCTGTTTTCTTTACTCATTAACCATCCGAATGGGATTCTATCATTTTTGGCATGGTTTTAGTGCATGGTATAGGAACGGGTAACGGTGAACCTAGAAATCACTACGGTATTAGATTGATATCAATACGGATCAACCGTATTGGACAAATTTATCCCTGATCTCTTTTAGAAATGAGTTTTTTTTTATCATTTTACCTCTAATCTATACAGTATCACAGATACAATATCACTTGTAAAACCGA
Organism: Telopea speciosissima; assembly: GCF_018873765.1. Lineage (NCBI taxonomy): Eukaryota > Viridiplantae > Streptophyta > Magnoliopsida > Proteales > Proteaceae > Telopea > Telopea speciosissima. The sequence goes on from NC_057925.1 coordinate 42,758,590, forward strand.
TACATATCGCCCAATATGATATCAATACCTCACACCATCATCGTTGGCCTTTTGTGCAAAAGATAGGGAACTTTTCGTAAAAACCACTATAAATATCTCACTTTTCATGAAAATAAGACCGGGTGAAAGAATAGATAACTTTCCCTGCACGTAATAGAAGTACGGAGAGATCATAAATATACGAAATATTCTTCCCGCCAGGAAATTCGATCGAAATTCTCTATAAATACCTTCCGCTTGCTCTGATATGTACCTTTTTCTGAACTCTTCTTTTTCTGCGTCGCTTTGTCTCCGCAGTGCCTCCCCTCTCTCTCTCTCTCACTCTGCTCATCGATCTCTGTGCGAACTGCAAAGACGCCATGAGAAAACCAGCGTTTACTTCGATTGCTCACAAGAAACCTGAAGCGCAGTTGCAGTAAATATCCTTTCAATCCATTTTACGAGTTTCATACTTCGCTGTTTTCGATTTTTTCATCTCGATGTGCTTTTCCTAATATTCTTCAATTGTTATCTTGATCCTTCGACGATTTCTGTAGAGTTGCGAAGAAACGCAACGGAAATCCTAATGTGGTGAAAGAAAAATCAAAGAAGAAAGATTCTGGTGCTCCGAAAAGACCAGCTGGAGCGTTCTTCGTTTTCATGTTAGTTTTTCTTTACCTATCAATTCCTAGCGCTATGTAACGAAAGCGATTCATCAGATCTGCATATTATGTTCTACTTTAGACCGATTCGATCTTTTTTCTCTCTGTGATGATGCGAACGACAGGGAGGAGTTCAGGAAGACGTATAAAGAGAACTTTCCTGATAACAAATCCATTTCTGCTGTAAGTATTGGAACTCTGTAATGTTTTGTTTAAATGCATTTTTTGGTAGTTCTTCCTGTTTCGTTCGCTTTGTTGCTTTCAGTCGTCAATTTTTGGTAGTTTCTGAGATCTGTTCGTTGCAGGTTGGGAAAGCCGGCGGAGAAAAATGGAAATCAATGACTGATTCTGTAAGTTCTCTCACAGATCCGATCAATGGAAGAACGTGTACAGTGGTGAAAATGCAGATAATTACCAGATCTTTTAGTTTTATAAGCGGATAAGCGATTTTGAGTAAACCTCGGATGCAGAATTCCTGCCGAATATTTCACTTTAAAGGAAAAATAGTTATAATCGATTCTATTATTATGTTACAAACATAAAAACACTATTTCTATTTAATCTCCCACCCTAATTTACATCTAGTACTCATTTAGCTTCTGATATTAATGTTTGTCAGGAGAAGGCTCCTTATTTCGCCAAAGCTGCAAATAGAAAGGCCGAATATGAAAAGGCTCTGGAATCATATAACCAGAAAGCTGTAATACTTATTGTTTTTCCTGTTTCACACTTCTTCCGTTCATGATTACTCTTTACCCCTTGAAGCCTTGGTCATGTTCTGGAAGTAGAGTTCTAAAATTTCTGCATTTTCAGAATGGCGCTGGAGAAGGAGCAAAGGAAGACGATTCTGATAGGTCGACTTCCGAGGTCCATTACGAGGAGGTAACCATTTGCACACAGATTTCCTGCTTTGGATGTAAGTTGAATAAACGCTGGATCAAATTAAATTAATTAATTAATACTTGATGAACTGTAAACTGTTCATTTCTTAACTGAGATCAAATCTTTTCAAACATGTTTGATTATTTAGGGAGGTGAAATTGCTTATATTCTTAGGCCTCATTAACTGAATTTACTCACTAATACTGTCTAGAAAATAGATATTTCGGATAGTTCTGCAGCTTTGGGTAGTTTTGATAATCAGTTAGGTTTCCGACTTGAAAATTTCTCATCGGAGAGACACTAGTATTGGAAGACTTCGGAAATTTCTATTTGTGCAAGGAAGATTACCTGTCTACAGCTACATTTGTTCATTTGTTATTATTGGTTTTGGTTTGTTGCAGGGAGACGAGAACGAGCCATAGAGTTGGCCAACACTGGTGAAAATACGGACAGTGGAATTTCTGGGCTGGTTAGAATAGTTCTTGTTTTCCTGAAGTACTTGCAGAAGCCGTAATTCAGTGAAGGTTGCGGCTCTTCTAGGACTGTTTCAACTTCTAATGGTACATAATACGTACTTAAGAGATATAGATAGTTTGCTTATAATACGTATTACATATGAGATGCATACACTTTGCCCGTTTTTTGTTCGCCGGCTGCCATTCTTTTTGAAGTGTTTCCATACAATAGGAAAACTGTGCAATGGTAGTTTGTATGATCGTGAGGCATACATTGTTCTCTTATTGTCTTCGTAATTGTGATGGATTTAGCTATAACAAACACCAAAAGAAAAAGGGAAAATTGTGATGGATTTTCCTTTTCCTCCCCAGTAGAGCAATGTAGCAGTCCACGTTTTTTTTTTGACTTGCTTTACAAATTTCATGTAAAGAGGTAAGATTCTATTTTCTTTTAATGGAAAGCGAAAAGGATCCTCTTTGCTGTTCTCAATGCGTATCATAAAGTCGTTTGATTTCCAAAGAAGGATCAAAAAATTGGAAAAAGATCTTTTCCAACTCCTATACATCCACCTAGCCCACGGTAGGAGGATTTGGACACACATCCCCAGGCGTTGATAGTTGTAATCCTTGTCCAAATCCTCTCAGCCCTTAGATGGATGGTTGGAAAGAATCTGGATCCCAGAAAATTAGCACTCCACTGGTGATTCTGATATTTATAGTACATCAAGTGTTTTTCGTGAATGAGGCCTGAGCGTTCTACCATGGGAATCCCTGCAGAACCGGATTAAAAGAAGTGATGTGGCTCATATATTTGTCGCACATGAAGGTGAGCCACCGCCATGGCCCCCACGGTAAGAGTATTCTTTTGGAAAAATTTCAATAATTCTCATTGAAATTGAACAATCATTTTGGAAAAACTAATTATAATTATGATTGTACATGTATATTTTTCAGTTGTAATATTTTTTTTTTAAAAATCAAAGGATTTTGATCTCATGTAAAATAAATTTAATAATCAAATTCGATATGTTTGACCTTTAATTTGTTGTCTCGAGATAATGATTACAAAAACTTTCACATTTTTTACATTTGTATTGATTGATTTTGGTTCTAGCTATTTGGTTGCAAAATGAATTAAAGAAAAAGAAAGTGAAAATTTTAAATCTTAAAAACAAACTTTTTTAATTATTATCTCACATATTTATATCATTCAAACCATATTTTAATTAGTTATTAGATTTCACTTACTTTGCATCCAAATTCCATGAATTTAAAAAGTAAAATAAAAATTACATTTAAAAAGTATAATTACTAAATATAATTAGAAATTTTAACTTATACAATCATGTTAAAGATTACAAAAACTTTTATGTTTGAAAGACTTCCCTTCCCTTTTTAATTCTCCTTACACACATCTTTTTAGGTTTAAGAAGTGATTAAAATCACTTATTTTGCGCCCAAATTCCATGAATTTAAAAAGTAAAATAAAAAGTACATCTAAAAAGTATTATTAGTGCATATAATAAGAAATTTTAACTTGTACAATCATGTTAAATATTAAAAAAACTTTTAGGTTTGAAAAACTTTACTTCCCGTTTTAATTCTCCTTACACTAATATTCTTAGGTTTAAGAAGTGATTAAAATCACATACTTTGTACCCAAATAACCAAATCCCATGAATTTAAAAAGTAAAATAAAAGTTACATCTAAAAAGTATTACTACTAAATACGGTAAGAAATTTAAGTACATAATCATGTTAAAGATTACAAAAACTTCCTTTTATGTTTGAAAAACTTCACTTACCTTTATAATCTCCTTGCACACATCTTTTTAGGTTCAATGTACAACGATGGCAATCCTTGTCTATTTTAAGTAGTTATCATGCTTTTATGAGTTTATAACTCATATTAATATGTTTTTCTAGAGTAGGGTTACTAAGCTACAAATTTTTCTTGGTTGCACATTTGCAGACATATCATGCACAATTACCTTTTATTTTATGGGAGTTTCTTATTAACAAAAATCATATGGTGCCAAATAATTTGTAATCTTATTTTTTAGATCAAATTTTTCTGCACCCACAATCAAGGGAGATCGAGAGATTCAAATGATGATCATAAGTTATCGTTCAATAAAGGATATTTTTGACCATTCATAAGCAGGGCAGTCAAAAGAAAGTTATATGTTCAACTAATGAGGTGCCATTCAGGAAATTCCTTCTTTTGTTCCCAATTAAAAGTTCATCAAAATACAAGAAGTGGAGCAGTAAATGGTATTTTCTTATTGAATCTGATATTTCTGAAATGCAATTCGGATGATAATTCTTTCTTTTTTTTTATTTATTTATTTTGGGGGGGGGGGGGGGGGGGGGGGTGGGGTATTAGGATCGGACTGATATTGGTATCGGTATCGTTGTCTTCTGATACTATACAAATCAATATCGATGTTAGCTGATATTGATACGGCTAATCCAATACTGATACCTAAAGATTGATATGGGCATGGATTAAAGTATCAATGTCAGATCGACTGATTTGTATTGGTATAGACCGTAATCGATACCAATGCATATCATTATTATCAATAAAATAATGTGGTTTCTTGAATTTTCAATATATTTGAGTCAATACAATTCGATACCTATGATCGGTTCAATACAGATCGATATGTATCGATATCGGTACAGGGTTTCCATTTGACCCTACCTCTTCTTTAGAGTAATTTAACCACCATTGAGCTCCCAAGCAGGCTAAGGCTCATCACATTAGTTGGACATGTTGGTCACAGTGTAAAGGACCAACGGGTGCCCGACATGTTTAAGCCCATTTATGGACCGTTTATTTTTTTAACTAGAAAATTCTCTAGGACCCGGGCTGGCCTTCAGGATTTTATTAAATTCCAAAACAATCAATAGAAAGAAAACAAGGGGGGGACATTCCCACTTTACCCCTACCCGTGTAATAAAGAAGAGGCACTCACTCGAAAAACAATCTCATCCCCTACAAAACCCCACTAGCAACTACGGCTTTCTCAACACAGGAATACTTGCAACGTCTTCACGTACAATAGGCCTTAGGTCCCGAGGCAAATTAGAATCCAAATAAAAAAAAGGGAATTATCTGTCGAGTCACAAGCTTAATTTGCTAATCAATCCGCTGCCCTATTTCCTTCTCTAAAAATAAAGGTTATACTCGGGCTAAGAGCAACAGCTAAATCCAAGATCTCTTGAAACAAATACCAGGCTTTCCAAGTTTTGCATCTTCTTTTTGAAATACAATGAATCACCATGGAAGAGTCCGAGTTCACATGCATTGCCAAAAGCCTAATTTATGGACCGTTTGTTTACCCCAATTATTCCAATTATTCCCTATTTTATCTCAAATATATCCTTTCTTAATCTTCTTAATTAATTTATCATCTTGCACTGCATATACTATAAATAAAGAATTATGGGCCCAAGTAAAAACATACAATTCATAATTGTATATTATGGCACTATAAAGTTGATTGGTAAAAAATAAACAGAGCACATAATCAAGGCCATTTATATTGTTCGAAATGCCATCATATGTATGTCCATTGAAATTGACAGTCATACAGTTCCAAATAAATTTGAGATTTACTTATGGATGTCCATTAGCCTAGTGAGGAACATTATCTCAATATGCATATTTCATTTGATCAGTACAACGACATATGATAGGCGGTTATTTAAATGCTTTTGGAAATCATCTGGATAGCACAACGACGTGCATAAAAATAGGCATAACTAGGGAATTGGAAATTCTATTTATGGCAATTTTAGCATTATAATGACATAAATAAAGAAATTGACGAATTTACAATGTAGAATGTTTTTTGTTTAACTAACCTTTTTCTATTTTCATCAAAAAATAAAAAAGAAGTGAGGTTACAACAATTAATTGTAACCAAGTTGGTTGCAAAGAGTAACCCATCTCTCATATTGTATTGGTTAAAGGATCCATGCACGGTCGTGGACCAAGTATGGTCATGCACGAACCGTGGGATGGGATAATAGTGGGTCGAAATAACCAAACCCCTCGCCTTTACCGTCTATTTAACGCATCGTAACCCGCCCCCTTATATTGCTACGCATGAAAACCACTCCTATTGTTTGTGTATAAAGTTAGAAATATTTTTTTTCCAAGTCCAATCAAAATACGTGTGTCAAAATTCAACCCAAATTGGCTAGATTAACTAGAATCGACCAAACAAAATTGGATCAAACCAAATCTGAATACTTATCGGGTGGTTTTGAACTGGAGGTTTTGGAGAGCGGTCAAAAATCAAAACTAACCAGTTTGACCTAATGACCTGATCGAAACTAGACCAATATGAAACCGATAAAAAAAATAAATGGAGGAGAGTTCTCTGTGGGGGAGTGTGGCCCCCACACACATGCTGGGGCCAATGAGAGTAGACATGGAAGCATCATGGAGGGCGGGATTTCCACTTTTAATTGGGGGTGGGGTGGTCATTTTGCCACCACTGTATCTGGGTGTGGGCAATACATTATCCCCACAAAGAACTTTTCTCCAAAACAAAAATAAATAAAAAATATTTTTGTTACTATTTTTTAAGGGAAAGATTGGGCACACCGCCAGGTGCCCAACTTGTGTCATCCTCTCTCCTCCCCCTTTGGAAAAGACCCCTTGCCCTTCTATGTCCAACACTATGATTGGTTTATGTGTAGACACCTCATTTTTATCATTTACCCCGGAGATTTCTCGAGACAATGATGAGCACCCTTTAAGGCATAGAGTCGATGTATCTGTAAATGTAGGGTAAGTATGCACTTCCCAATTTCGTTCCCAAATCGATCACCCACAATATCACTGAGAGGGAAAACCCTGCAAAGCTTCATCGAACCCAAAACATGAGCCCCTGGAAATTCCAAATCACCCCTGGAAGAACTAGACCCGATCCAGTCTATTTTGGAACCAGCTTGGTCCAACACAGAACCAACCCAAACAACCATAAATCCCCCGTCAACATTCAAACTTGGGGTAGACACTCAAAAGCCCCAAGTTGACATTGAACCAACTCCCATCGACATTGACCTCAACCCATGTGAATGTCGGACGGAACCCTATGAATGTCAATGCATACTTGACATTCATGTTTTCTCACCAACACTTAACATACCCTACACTGATGTCAACACTACCTCTGGTAGATGTTGATTTGAACTCACTTCAATGTCGATTTTGTGTGCGAATTCAAGACATCCAAACTTACCATGTTTAGCTCTGATTTCAATTCGCGATCAAGCTCAATTTTGGCAATTGGGATTCGAATATTGATACCCTTAGCCCCCAAGAAACTTCAACTTTGACGACAAAACATTTACCCACACCCTATTGGCCATAATTATTGGCAAAACACTCACCATCGATGCAAAGACAGCTCACTTGATATTCCGCTTACGATACAGATCAAATCCTAGTCTATGCACGAATTTGAAAGTGCACACATCTCTCTACAACTATAAATACACCTACTCTCACATTGAGAAGGGTCCCTCAACATTTGAGTACTAGTTCTCTACTCAGTTCTCAACTGATTTCTTAGAGTTTGAGTGTTTGGCTCTCAACATTGAGTCAACTTGAGCGCTATGAAGAAGTGTTGTCCAAGGAAAGTTCAACTTAGCTTCCATAAGCGACGAAATGACCTCTACACACTCTTTCCCTGAGTCATAAAGGGAAGCCTCCACCCTCTCATCATTCAAGTCCCTTCCAACAAAGTAAGGTCTCTTTTCTACTCGCCTTCACTAGTTTGATCGCCTTTCCTTTTCTCTTTGATTTGCATCAACGAAAGAGGTCTATAATCCCATCTCTTAGATGGTGATAATATACCCAATTTCTTTGTTGTTTTATTGTCATTTTACTACTCTTTAACATATGATCCTCATCCCCCTTAAGATTAAGATTCTCTCATGCATATTTCCTTCTCATCGTAGCTTGTCGATTGTATATCCACATGATTTGATGGTCACATGCCATATTTCATCTCCTCTATGCCATGTCTATTATGTCTGCGCATCCATCATTTCATGATCCCTAACCCCTCTTATGACCATCCATACAAGCTATGTTCATGCATCATCATTTTTGTTATCTCTCACACATACACTAAGACTAGGATTTTCTCTTATTTCACACTTCTCTATAGCTGGTGTATTTTTATTATTTTTGATCCCATCATCACTCATTCATATATTTATAATATTCTTTTCACGTGGGATATACTATGTCATCCTTTATTTTCACGTATACTAACCCCTACCATGCAGCCAAGTCTCCAAGTATGTCCCTTATCTCCCTTTTGTACATTAATTTCATCATTTCTGTACTTTATTTCCTACTCAAAAACATGTTATATTCAAGCCTAGCCAAATAAAAAGAAGACCGGCTTGACCGGGCAACAGGGGGTGCCTTATACCTTTCCCAGACTGTAATTTGACCCGTATACTAACCATTGGACTGATCAGTCCTCAAAAGGCATTACACTCCTCTAGGTGCCGACTCCAACATTCAATCCACACTTCTCTCTTCTCCCCAAAGAGGGATGAGGTGGAGGACACGTGGTGGTCACCCCGCCATGTCACCATTTGTCCTCACAATATGCCACCAACAACCCTCTTCTATAATTTAAATGTCGAAAAGAATTCTACCTAGTCAAGTGCCCGGTGTGGCTCTTGCATCTAGACACAAAAACGTGTGAAAGTACCACGTAGTTCCAATGGAAAGGTAGAAATTCCACCGAGGGAGATACTTGTGCATGCGCTCCCATTTGTGCATGCATGCTCTAGAGGCCCAGGCAACATTCTCTCACCCATTTTAAATACTTGTAACACTGGAAATGAACCAGGTCGATAATAACTCGATAAATGAACTGATAAAAACTTAGACCAAAACAGATCAAAACCGAGCAACTTAACAATTCAATTTCAATTTGATCGACTAAAGCCAGATGGAACTGACCGATTGATACTGTTCAATCAGAGGTCAAATCCCTAGAAGGAAAGCATAACAATATCTTTGAGTACACACCACTTAGTACTCACTAGTCACTAGTTTGTTGGGAAAAATAATGACTCGGTTTCCCAACTGTGTAAGTTATAGAAGAAAATTCAACTATTATACATGTGAATAGTAAATATGAATAGTAATTATGTGAATAGTAAGTATGCGAATCCCACTATAGTACAAAATAATAGAAAATAAAAATACAACATAATTTTTTTACATGAAAAACTCTTCTGCCATCAAAAGAAAAAAAAAACACGGGACCTCGTCCAGTTAAAACTCTCACTATCAATCAATGAGATTACAACCTCTCTAGTAATCACTAAAGGATTATAACATCAAGAAAAGACCCTCTTGGGTAAACACAAACACTCACCTAAACGGGTGGAACTACAGAATACAACACTGATGTGACGATACAGGAATATCTCACTCTTTCTCCTAATGGAGAGAACACAAGTACTAGTGCCATGCCGCTACACGTACAAGAACCCTCTTGAAGAACTTCTCTTGTTCTTGTGTTCTTTAGACTTTCCCTATCTTCTATTTATAGGAGAATGGAGGAAGAATGTCCTCCTTGAATACTCCGTGCAGCCTATCACAATTTTCTCAACTGTTGGGCGGGATTAGGGGTGTAAATGAATAGCCGAAATCCATTTTCGTATCTGTGTCCGTATTCGTTTAGCACTAACCGAATCTGTCCGAAAGCTAAACGAATGCGGATACGGATAGGCTATAGCTATCCGAAAAGCTATATTTACATGTAAACGGATAAAATATCCGATCCGTATCCGTGTCCGTATGCGTTTAGCACTATCCGAATCCGTCCGATAGCTAATCGGATGCGGATGCGGATATAGCACTATCCGAGCAGAATCCGATCCGTTTACAGCCCTAGGCGGGATAGGTATTGACGGATGGAGGGGATGTAATCACAACCCGTGAATCGTTATCCTCTACTGTTCCTGACTGGTGCGGTTCCCTAGTTCCTCTCACAAGAGGGGGTGGGATCCACCTGGGGCACCTGACCGAACACTCTGCCTGGGTGGGGTCCACCCTCCTCTTGTGAGAGGAACTAGAGAACCACACCGGTCAGGGAACCACATAGGAAAACAATTCCACAACCCCCTCCCTTTCCTTTTCACATGAGTTTTTCTTTCTTCATTTATTACTTTGTCGACACAGAACCAACTAAGGCGAGTGCAAGTTTTTACTTTCTTTCATTTGTTATGTTTTGACTTTATTTTTTTTCCTCCATCTTTTGTAGGTGGAGACTTTCACTGCCCCCTCCATGTGAGTGAGGAGTATTGATCGAGCTTGAGCCCGATGCCCAGGGAGGCATCCAATGGCACTGGGCTGCTAGGGGTGTGGGGATGTGTGGTTGTGTGGGATTCAGAGCATATCAACATCCCAGCTGCTAGATGCTTCCTTGGGCACTCCTTGGCTCGCAGGAGAGGAGCCGAATCGCAGCAGTACTCGTAGCTTTGAGGTTTCCAATAAAGGGTATTTATGTAAATTTATTTCCCAATGATATTGAAATGACCCATTCGATGTCGACACACAGCAGTACAGTGATTACAAAGTGAGGGACCGAAACAGCAGGTGTATTACCCTACGAAAAAATTATCCTCTCCAATTCCTTAAAGCTCGGCAGTGCAGTAGTGCTAGGTGGAGATGCCGACACATGGCATCCGTTACCCTACCCACAGTTAGATTTCCCGGCCTGAGTTTACTACGAAATGACTAGAATATCTTAAATAGTTGCGTTGTTTCTCTTTTGCATTGGCTTATAATAAGGTCAATTTAGTAATCTTGTCAGATGGTACAAATTTAAAATCATCAAAGACATGCACGTTGGATGATTATTATTATTATTATTATTATTATTATTATTATTATTATTTTGATAATGAGAGGTCTATATATTAAAGCGTGACCAGCGCAAGGTATCCGAGTTACAGATTTCAGATAACCAAGGGGTGGAAGAGTGCCAAGATGTCCCACACGCAACGGACAAGGCTTTCCGGGCCAAGGGGTCAGCTATGCTGTTATTCTCCCTGGGAATGTAGTGGATGGAGCAAGTGAAGAAAAAAGATTTCAAATACACAATGTCTTGGACTAAACTTGTGAGTTCAAAGGGAGGACATCAATGATGATCCATGAGGTAGTCCACTAGATCCTTGTTATCCACTTCAGCTATCAAATGCTCAATACCTTCGGAGATACTCTGGAGAAGCCCTGCTCTCAGGGCTAAACCTTCTCCTTGAAAGACAGAGAACAAGCTTGAACGCTAAGGGTACGTTTGGTAACGATTCCATTCCGAGAACGGTGTTCTTCGATAAAATGATCTTTTTCTGTTTCTTCTTCGAAAGATCATTTTTGTCCTACTGTTAGGCATTTGGTAAACCTGTTCTGGATGGCTGTCTTTGAAGTTTGAAGCATCTATTACCAAGAGATCAAAATCAAATGGGTTCTGTACAGTATGAGAAATGATGTAACAATAACTTAAGGGAAAACAAATGATCATGGAAATAAATGTAAACCAAGGGCTAAACAAACAAAACTCATACACACACAAAGATCCATTGATACAGAGGTACAGAAAATCGTGAGAAACCAAGGGCTACCTGCCAGGGGAGTTGAACCGCAGGGCTACTGAAAAAAAGGGAAAATACAAATCTATAAATAAGAATGAAGGGAAAAAACAAATTTATAAATAAAGAGAATGAACCACATTATTCGTCCATGGAAAACCTCTTATCTTTGATTAATGCATATATAAGACAAGATTTAGTTTTTCTATTTCTGCAAGTCACCTCCTTCCCAATGTGGAACTCATGAGAATATATATATATATATATATATATATATATATATATATATATATATATATATATATATATATATAAACTCTATTAATTGAGAAAACATAAATGAAAAAGCACTTATTTGTGATAGGAGATGAGCATGTCATACGAAAATTATACAAAAGATCATATATGGTTGAACCTGGGAGATATTCTGATCTTAATCCTAATACCCCTTCTGCCTGTAACCTTTAGAGAAAGGACATGATAAAAATAAATGTCAACCAGTCTCTTTTTCTTTTGAATAAAATACATGAGTATCCCCAACACAAAGAAACCGAGTAAGATTCCCCCTAGTAGTAATTCCACCATTCAACAGCTAAAAATCCTAAATTTTGGATGCACTTTAGTTTTCCATATTAGATGCACAACTCAAGCCAAGTCTTCCAAGAACAAATTTATTGTGCACAAAGCTCATGTAAAACCAAACCACTGTAGCTTTTTGGTTTACACACGTGACTAGGGAATTAGAGAAATCTTTTTGTAACCAGGAAATTTACCTCTCCAAAAAACGAGCACTAATCAAATCCAGCTGAGAATACGCAATAGCTACCACATAAAAGATTCTGATTTTTTTTTCCCCTATGAACACAGAGACGGTTACCGTACCCAACAAAAGAAATAGTGTAAAGCTTCCATCTCTCTCTCTCTCACAGAACATCCTCTAATGGAAACTGCAGATTTTCTAAAACTACATAAGATGAAGCATACAAATACAAATTTAAAAAAAAAGAAGCATACAAATACAAATTTTAAAACAAGAATGAAGGAAAAGAAGAAACAGAAGAAGAAGAATATCTGAGATGCTCTTGAGTCTTGCGTCTTGCCGTCGAGACGTCCAGCAGCCTTCGTTTTTTTTATCGTGGAGAAGCCTAAAGATTTTAAGATTTTATCGGGATTTCACGTACCAAGTTACCCTAAAATTGATCTTGGGAGTGAGAAACATGGGTAACCATGTTTCTCCAAACCAATCTCCAGACCAGCTTTGGTACCCGGTTCGTTCTTGGGAGTGAAAACCAGAATTAGTTTTGCCAAACATTAGATTCCATTTTTCTGGTCCCAAGACACTCCCGGGCTTGAAAAACAGTTCCCGAGATCGTTACCAAACGCGCCCTAAGACACTGCCGACACAATCACTCCCATATGATTCTGAATAATGAAACCCAGGCCCCCTTTACCATTAGAAAAGGATGCATCTGAATTAAGTTTCAGGAATGTAGGAGATGGGGGGCTCCATGGCTGAGATTCAAGCGCTGTGGAAGGGGCTGGGTCTCTGTTGTTCTGCTGAGGTGTTACTGAGCAAAATTGAAAGAAGTCCTTCACAACTTGAGTTGCAAAAGGATGATTATTCAAGCACTGACTATTGGTCACTCGGCCCGCGTAGCTCTCTCTCTCTCTCTCTCTCAGTCCCTCATTCCCTCTTCCCTTGGCATATGAAGGTTTCTTCGAATAGCTTTCTGTGAGTCGTAGAGTTTTTGTCTCTCCATTCTTTATTTCTTTAGGCTTCTGTGGGAATTGTGGTTGAGTTTAGGGTCTTCGAATTTACGCTTTTGATTCTCTGAAATCTTGGGACGGCTCAAGCTTTCAAAGAATGGTGTAAGCAAATGGCCATCATAACTCATTCGTATTTCACAACCACTATCATCACAACTGTTGGATGTTCACTAAAGGTGTGGATATTCAATTGATTAATTCATTAATCTTCCTTTGTAATTATGTCTTCGATCTGCTACTCTATCTTTCTATTTATTTCAATCTTTAATGAACTCTCTAGGGTTTTGATTATTTTAAAATTTATTCTCCAAAATGTATTCTGGCAGTTACAGTCTTGGAATTTTTCTCCTCTCAAGTTCCCTGCCCGATCAGGTTCGTAGCTTCCTGTTGCGTCAAGAAATCGCTCAGCGGTCCTTCGAGTGCCGTAACCTGCAAAAGACCCTGGGTGACAAAGGAGAACATGTGTGGTTCCGGCCTAGGACTCTCCGATGCCTAAGTTAGATCTCTCTGAGCAAATAGATGAATAGTAGTATTCAAGATGAGTTAAGATGTCCCCTGATGGGGTTGAGTACCTTTCCTTTTATAGTAGAGTATGGCGGTGTGGAGAGTCCCAATTTGATGGTGAGTGAGCCGTAGAGTGGATAGAGACCCTGGGTAGCAGGGCTCTTCCATGGTTGGTCGCCTCCTTGTGGGAGGGAGTATCCCAATGGTGCTAGGATCCTTAATAGATAGATATCTACGTGTGCGGTGATAGCTCCTTTGGCGTTTGAGTCCGTCTGGGCGACGTGACTTCTAGGAGGTGGCCTAGAGTCCTGGAGGTGGCATATGTCTATAGTGATGATTGGATCACAGGCTAGGTGTCTTAATGTCCGCGTAGGTCATGTCTGGGGGTCGTGCCTATGAGGCCGCGCTCGTGGTGAGGAGGCCCCGCCCGAAGAGAAAGGTCGCGTTCGGGGAGTTAAGCCGTGCCCGAGGAGTGAGGCCGCGCCCATGGGAGAGGCTGCACCTGAGGGGGTCACACCTGCGGGTGAGGCCGCACCTGTGGGGGTCGCGGCTGTGGGTGCGGTTACGCTTGAGGGTGAGGCAGCGCCTGTGGGTGAGTCCGCACCCGTGATCTTCCTTGAGGCTTGCATCCGAGCTGGTTCTCCCCTGCTTTTGGAACGGGTTACTTCGTGGACTGGGACACGTGGCAGCCTCTGATTGGTTCGTATAATCTTGGATGTATCATTTGCCCCCCACTCTCTTGGAATAGAATGTCCAAGAGAGTAATGCTTTTATGTAGTGAGGGGTCTGTTGTGAATGAGCTTCTCTTGAGGGGCTTGCATGTAAATCTTCTAGTGAGGTGGGAGAGGTTGTAGTTTCGAACTTCTCCTCTTACACTCTTTTCTTCTTTTTTGTGTGTAGATATATATATCTCCTTCCTTCTCTTTTCTTTTTCACTTTTCACTTCTTACTTTTTCTCATCATCTCTCTCTCACTTTTTGTCTCCCACTTTTTTGAAGTCTTGTCTCTTCCTTGCACTTATTTGTCCTTTGTCCTTTTGGTGCCCATCATGTGTTTGTCTTTAGGCAACATAGATTAGTGTGACCTTTTTGTTGGCTTTTTCTCCTTTGGTCCTTGGCCCTAGTGCATGATAGTGCTTACTTGGTGCCTTGCTTGGTGCTTTGCTTGGTGCTTGCTTGGTGCCTTGCTTGTGGTCACGCCCAGCGTGGGATTGTGCTCATTCGTTCAAAGTTTCGCTCCATCCAAGTCTGATCTTACCCAACCTGGTTCGGGTTTGGGTCGTGCCCGCGGCCGCGCCTGTGCCTACACAGGAGGTGGCACCCATCAGTGCCTGTACGAGAGGTCGCGCCCGTGACGCCAGTGGTCGCGCCTGGGGCTGTGCTAGAGGTCGCACCCGTGACACTAGGCCGCGCCCAGGGCTACGCTAGAGGTCGCACCCGTGACACCAGGCCACGCCTGGGGCTGCGCTAGAGGTCGCGCATGTGTCCTCATTGGAGGCCGCACCTGTTCGAGGCCGTGCCTATTTGAAGCTATGCCCACTTGAGGTCGCGTCCGTACATCCTTTTGAGGTGAAAAATTCTCTCTCTTCTTTCTTTCTTTTTTCTTTTATTTTTTTTTATGTGCCCTCCATTAATTACCTCTCATGGATTTGTTGGTTAACCTTCGCAGCTGGTCTTCTTCCTTCTGGTGTCAGCTTCTTGTCTTCGGGGGAGATCACTTTCTGAGCAAGTAATCTACCCTAGTGTTGTTCATGTCATCTTCTAGTGACTCTGACCCTGCCACTATCGTGGTTGGATCCTCGGGGGAGCCTTCCTCTGGGTAGATTACTTGCCCCATCTTTAGTGCCTTCCCCTAGTGCTAGTGATGGGGAAGTGGGACCTTCCAGCACCCTTAGCCCTGGTAGAGGTCTTAGGTCTTCTGGGGTGGCGCATGCTACCTCTGGCCCTGCTAGTAGGTCAGGTCATGTTACCAGTATCCTGATCCCTTCAGATTTGGTCTCCCTTCGCCAGGAGTACCATATTCCTTCAGACATTGTGCTTCATATTCCTAGACCCAACGACTATGCCTTCTCCCACCGAGCGGATGAGATCTGTCTCTATCGTACTTTCTTTTGCCAGGGTCTTCACTTTCCTGTTCCCCATTTTGTCAAGTTAGTGTTAGAGCACTGGCACCGCACCCCTAGGCAGGTATTGCCCAATTCCTGGAGGGTTATTCTAGGCTTTTATGTGTACTTCGCCTGTATGGGGCGTGCTGCCACTGTTCCCCTGTTCTCGTATTTTTACCTGTTGAAGAAGGGGGACGGTGGATGTTACCACTTCGCTTGTCGCATCCTCAAGGGACCTTATGCCACTTTGGAGCTCCTCGAGGGGATCACCAGTGTAGTGAAATATTGGAGGGATCGCTTCTTGAGTTGTCGACCTCAGGAGGGTCAACCACGGCCTTGAGTTGAGTGATTCTAAGGGCGACTACCTCAAGCAGTGTCTGGGACGTGATCCATTCAACGTCAGGGAGCTGGACTCGGAGGCCTTCCTATTCCTTTGGAAGCTGAGTCCTGGTAAGACTATTTTCCTTTGTATTGATCTTTTATGTTTGTCTCCTTCTCTAAGTGCCTTGGTTGTTGGCTTTATCTAACGTCTTCATTGGATATTGCTGTGCAGTGGATCTTCGATCGAATATTAATGTCTTTCGCGATAACCTGTGGAAGAGAGCCGCCCAGGGTGGCTCATCTTCTGGTGGGAAGGCTTCTGCGACCCCAGACCTTCCTCTACTACTGTCGCTGGTGCTAAGCGAAAAGGGGGTCCTGGTGCGCCCAGTGCTATTAGGAGTAGTCCGCGGGTTATTCTCCTAAAACCACGGTCGACTGTTGATGCTCTAGGTTCTTCCTATCCCTCTCCTGTTATCGCGCAGGGAGTGGCCTCTTTCGTTGGTATGTCTGCCGATCTGTCACCTCCATCGACTGCTGCTCTACCGACCCCGTCCATTCTGGTGCTCCCCTGGGAGTTTTTAGAGGGTGCGGCCTTGACGTGCCCAGGTGTGCCTCGGGAGTGGTTGGATCTGGGGAGGCTTCCTGCTAAGTGTGCGTCCTTTCAGGGGATGAGTGACCCAGTTCTAGTGCACTCTCTTTATCAGGACTTGGCTTCAGTGAGTCATACTTCTCCATTTTTTGTCTTCTGTATTATTACGTGGTTGGCTTCTAATGCTCTTGTTGTTCACAGGTTCGACATCGTACTACTGAGGCGGTACTTCGTCTTGAGCAGAGGGCGCTCCAGGAGATCTTGCAGACTCGCAAGGTACATGGCATGGAGAGGGAGCTCCAGGAGCATCGGGTCGCCCGAGAGGAGGCCATCGTTCGGGTGAGGAGGCTGGCTGAGGAGCTCAGAGCCATGTCTTCTCGATGTGGGGTTGTGGAGGCTGAGAGTTCAACTCAAATTCGTGTCTTAGAGGTGGAGCTTTGAGATCTGAGGCAGAGTCGTGAGGTAGAGTTGACTGAGGTCGGCAAGCATGCTGTGGAGGAGTTTCAGAAGTCTTCAGAGGTTACGGATTGGTTCTACAGAGAGAACCAGGGGATATACGACGTAGGGATCCAGGACTTGGCCGCATATGTTCTGGAGAAGACCCCTGGTTATGATTTCTCACAGTTTATGGGTGTTGCGGCTTTGGCCTCAGTCGCTGCTGCGTCTTCTGATGTTCCAGCGGGAGAGAGCACTGTGGTGCCCGAGGAGGGCGTCATTTTGACCTGACGAGGGCATAGTTCCTACTGAGGAGGGCATGGCACGCCCACCCGAGGTTGAGATGGCTTCTCCTCCCGAGGAGGATGCGACTCCCCCAGGGGAGGTTTCTTGACTTTTTCTTATGTGGTACTTTTGGAACTTATGAACTTTGATTTGGAATTCCTGTGATCTCTCTTTGGATTGTATGTAACTTTTGCCTCCTTTGATATGTGTGTTACATGTATGTAACCTTCTTTGTTTTGATGATTCTCTTACTTTTGCAACCCCCGGTGGTCTCGGTCCTTAGTGGTGTTACGTCTTCTATGGACCTTGGTGGCCAACGGGCCTTGGTGGCATAACACCTTGGTGGTCAACGGACCTTGGTGGCCAACGGGCCTTGGTGACATAACGCCTTGGTGGTCAACGGACCTTGGTGGCCAACGGGCCTTGGTGGCATAACGCCTTGGTGGTCAACGGACCTTGGTGGCCAACAGGCCTTGGTGGCAGTGATTCGATTGAGTAATAAAAGAAGACGAGCATTTTCGAAACCAACTCTTTACTTTGAATGAAAAATTTTCAAATTATCCTTGAAATAGTGATCCTTGAAACAGTGATGCCATCTACTGCTACTGCTACTGCTACTACTACTACTACTACTGTTATCACTACCGCTACTGCTACTACTTTAATTCTAGTGCTGTCGGTGCTGCTGCTGCTTCTACTGGTAGTACTTCTTCAGGCATTTTGAGTTCCAGGTACGGTCTACCTTCTTGCCCCCCAGAGTTTTCAAGCGGTATGTCCCTGGACGTATCTGCTTGGAAACTATGTAAGGTCCTTCCCAGTTTGTTGATAGCTTTCCTTCTTTCCTTGGCTGTGATGCATTTGCTCTCCGTAGGACTAAGTCCCCCTGATGGAATAAGAGCTCTCGCACCCTGGCGTTGTAGTACTTGGCTGTTCTCTGCTGGTATGCCACATTTCTCAGTAGTGCCTTCTCTCGTACTTCATCCAGGAAGTCCAGGTTTGGTCGCAGTCCATCGGTGTAGGTTCTCTCATTGAAGTGCAGTACTCTGTGGGACATGGCAAGGACCTCTACTGGTGCTAGTGCCTCTGTGCCATATGCTAGGCGGAATGGGCTTTCTCCTGTGGGTGTCCTTACTGTAGTGCGGTATGCCCACAGGACACTCAGTAGTTCCTCGACCCACTTTCCTTTGGCTCCTTCCAGTCTTTTCTTTATTCCATCTAGTAGTCCGCTGTTTGTCACCTCCACCTAACCATTGGCCTGTGGGTATGCTACCGTAACAACTCGATAGTCAATATTGTAGCTCTGACAGAAGGCTCTGAACTTGGGGTTATAGAACTACTTTCCATTGTCCGAGACTATTATCTTTGGTACCCCAAACTTGTATATGATGTCATCACGGACGAACTTTTCCATTTCATTCTTTGTGATCTTGGCCAATGGTTTGGCTTCTACCCACTTGGTTATGTAGTCTATGGCGACCACCAAGTACTTGTAGTTATCAGATGTTGCTGTGAAGTAGCCCAAGATGTCCACCCCCCACATTGCAAAGGGAATGGGGTTGAGGATCGATGTCAGCTTAGTGGCGGGTAGATGGGGCACTGGGGCGAACAACTGACATTGCTCGCAGGCCTTGACGTACTGTATGGCTTCCTCTTGCATTCTTGGCCAGTAGAGCCCCTGATGAAGGATTTTATAGGTTAGGGCTCTTCCTCCCATATTGCTTCCACAGATCCCTTCATGTACCTCTGCCAGGGCATACTGGGCTCCCTTGGGTCCTAGGCACCGAAGTAGTGGTGCTGTTTCCCCCCTCTTGTACAATACTCCGTCCAGGGCGGTGTACTTTGTAGCTCTCATCCTTATCTTCCTTGCTTCGACCTTGTCTTCTTGTAAGACATCATTCTGTAGGTAGTTTAGTATGGGATCCATCCAACTAGGCCCCTCTTTAATCACATTGACCTGCTTTTTCTGGTATGTTGGCTCATGTAGTATTTTGACATAGATGGCACTGTCTAGGTTGCGGGGCTCATCGTTGGCTAGCCTGGACAGGGCATCGGCGGTGGTGTTCTCAATCCTGGGAACTCGAACCATCTCGAACTTCACAAATCCTTCGATCAATTCCTGAGCAAGTGTTAGACATGACGCCATTCGCTCGACCTTCGCCTCATACTATCCATTCACCTGATTTACCACTAGCTGGGAGTCACTCCGGATGGATAGGTGTGTGACTTGAATGGCTTTGGCCACCCGGAGTCCAGCCAGTAGTGCCTCGTACTCTGCTTCATTGTTGGATGCTGGGAAGGTGAAGCAGAGAGCGTACTGGATTCGAAATCCTTCAGGGCTGGTGAGTATGCAGTCAGCCTTGCTTCCTATGGTGTTACTCGAACCATCCACGAACATCTCGATCACGCTCTTCTGGTTCCTCTACTTCTGGCTCTGTCTCTGGTAAGGTGCATTCAACGATGAAGTCTGCCAAGGCTTGGCCTTTGATGGTAGTCATGGGTTGGAACCTGATGTCATGCTCACTTAACTCTACTGTCCTAACCACGATCACCAATACATAAGCTACTTTCTCGATCCGGGTGTACCTGGTTTCTGCATCAATCAGCACATGGCTGACATAGTAGATGGGTCTCTGTATCTTACCCTCTTCCTTTACCAGCACTGCGCTGACCACGACGGGGGTCACTGCCAGGTAGATCTACAGTTCTTCATTGGGTTCTGGTCGCCCTAGCAGTGGTGGACTCCTGAGGTATTCCTTCAATTCATCAAATGCCTTCTGACACTCTTCTGTCCATGCAAAGTCTTTAGGACTTCAGAGGTTCTTCAACATCCTGAAGAACGGCATGCATTTATCTCCTGACCGTGACACGAACCTGGAAAGGGCCGTAATCCTTCCATTCAACCTCTGTACTTCTAAGACTGTCCGGGGTGGTGCCATCTCTTAGATGGCCTTGATCTTGGATGGGTTGGCTTCTATTCCCCGTACTGAGACCATAAACCCCAAAAATTTTCCTAATGTAACTCCGAAGGCACACTTTGCAGGGTTTAGTTTCATCTGGTTCTTTCTCAGCACGGCGAACACTTCTTCTAGGTCGGCCAGGTGTTGATGGGCTTGGATGCTTTTCACGAGCATGTCATCAACGTACACCTCCATATTGCGCCTAATCTGTTCCTCAAACATCTTGTTGACCATCCTCTGATAGGTGGCTCCTGCATTCTTTAGTCCGAACGGCATGACACGGTAGCAATAGTTCTCCTTATATGTTCGAAAGGCGGTGTATGATTCATCGTCCTCATGCATGAGGATCTGGTTATAACCAGAATAGGCATCCATGAAACTCAACATCTCATGTCCGGCGGTGGCATCGATCAGCAGGTCAATCCTGGGTAGTGGGTACTCGTCTTTTGGACATGCCTTGTTCAAGTCAGTGTAGTCGACGCACATTCTCCACTTCCCATTGGGTTTGGGCACCATGACCACGTTCGCAAGCCAGGTAGGGAATTTCTCTTCTTTGATGAATCCTGCTCTGCTCAACTTCTCGACCTCTTCCTTGATAGCTGCTTGTCGATCGAGGGCAAAATTTTACCTCTTCTGCTAGACGGGCTTCCTGGTTAGGTCTACATGCAACCTGTGCTCTGCTATGGATCTGGGAATGCCTGGCATGTCGTCGGTCGACCATGCAAAGACGTCCATGTTGGCTTGGAGGAGGTGTCCCAGTTCTTCTTTCTATTCATCGCTCAATAATGAGCCAACCTACACGACCTTGGAAGGGTCATCTTTGTTGAGTGGCCATGGGACAAGGTCCTCCACCGGCTTTCCTCTCTTCTCTGTTAATTCATCGCTTTGGCCACTGACCAGGTTCTCCATACACAGTGCCATCCCCTATGTGTTGCCATTATTTTTCTTCACGAAGGTGGCGTAGCATTCTCTGGCCTTCTTCTGATCACCTCGGACTTCACCCACTCCGTTGTCAGTAGGGAACTTCACCTTCAGGTGGAGTGGTGATACGACACCTTTAAGGGCTATCAGAGATGGTGGCCTAAGAGGCCATTGAATGACACCATAGACCTGACGACCATAAAGTTCACCATGATGGTTACCTATCGAGGATGCTCTCCAAAGGTGACGGGTAGCTCTATAGTGCCTCTGATGGAGGCTATGGCGCCTGAGAATCCATGGAGGTAGGTGGGTTCTGGCTTGAGTTGATCGTCTCCAAATCCGAACTGACGGTAGGCTTCCAGTGAGAGCACATCCACGGATGCCCCTATATCTATCAACACCCTGTGCACGGGCCGGTTGGCTATCTCCACCTGTACCACCAGGGCATCCTCATGTGGAAAGCTCACACTTTCTTGTAGGATTAAGCACTTGTCAATTCCCCAAAAGACGCCTTGTGAGGGAAGGTACAACTTTAATTCTTTCTTGCACACCAGCCAGCGAGCATCGCTCCCTCGCCCGAGCCAGGATCTAGGCAGGGCATTTTAGGTTACTCCCAATAATCCCCCCAAATGCAAGCCCGATAACAGAGCACCTATGGCACCAAGGAGACTCGAACTCGCGACCACCAACTCTGATACCAATTGTAGGATTAAGCGCTTGCCAATCCCCCAAAGACGTCTTGTGAGGGAAGGTGCAACTTTAATTCCTTATTGCACACCAGCCAGCGCGCATCTCTCCCTCGCCCGAGCCAGGATCTGGGCAGGGCATTTTAGGTCACTCCCACTTGTGAATGAATACTTGAATTCTCACATGAAAGTCACTTATATTGGAGGCTCTTAATTATATTTTGCAATGGTGTTTAGAGCCTTAAACAAGTGGATATTTATAGGCTAGATGCCTTAATTTAATTAGGAATCTAAATTAAGATCGGATTCCAAAAGCCATATATAATCCGGTATGCCGAATCACCTAATTTCCTTATTCAATAAAGGAATAACGGTCAAATTATAATAGTCTTTTATTGATCCGGTATGCTGGATTATGATCCGGTATGTTGGATTATAATCCGGCGTGGGCTGGAAGGCTACTGTAGGCAATTTCTTGAGATTGCAACACTAATCCGGTATGCCGTTTCATGATCCGGTATGCCGGTTCACCTGATCCGGTATGCCTTTTCCTGATCTGATATACCTTTTCACTAAATTTCTGCTAAAATTTGTTAAGTCCTTTATTGGACTTACTTGGATGATTCCAATTGGGTTTGGTCATATGGATTGGGTTAATTTAAACCTCCTAAAATCCATCTAAATGAATACATGTATGTGTGTGCATTACATCAATTGTGATTTTAAATTATGATACAACTAGATACAAGAATAAACAAGTTCTTGGGGTCTTGTATCTCAAAGAGTTGCTTGAATAGAAGTCTTGAAAGTAGTCCTTCACTTCACAACATTCTTTGAAATCTTTGTCTTGGTGCATCAAGCTTTTACATGCTCCCCCTTACTTGATGCTCATCTCTTATGAAGTCTCTCTATACAATATAACACAGGTTAGTACAACTAACTTATTTGTTATCATCAAAACTATAATAGGTGATGTGTGAAATTTACCCCAACACTTCCAAGTCCTCATCCGAGAAGGAGATCACCATCTCGGTTTTTGCTATCTTACTTAGCTTCTCTGCCACTCCCACGAACCTGGCATGGGCTTTGGCCTTTCTGGTAGACTCTTGCCCCAGTCCTCTAAGTATGGTGAGGATGGGGGCTCCCTTGGTGCCACTTGGTTCTGGTACTTCTCTCCTTTCTTCTGCGCGATCTCTTTCTCTGTCTCGATCCGTCCTTCTTTCTTCCCTTCATGTACTTGTTCAAACTCCCTGCTCTCACAAGGCCTTCTCTCTCCCTCTTCAGTTGGTAGCAGTCTTCTGTGTCATGCCCATGGTCCTTGTGGAAGAGACAGTATTTGTTTGGATTGCACTTCTCAGGTCCTGCTAACATGGGTCGTGGCCATCGAATTAGGTCATGGTCTTGGATCTGCATAAGGATTTGGGACCTGGTGGTGTTCAGCGGTGTGAACTCTGGACTGCCTGCTCTCTCACTCCTTTCTAGGTGGTGGTCACTTCTTCCTAATGGGCGATCGCCCTTCTCCTATCGATGCTCGGTCCTTGACCTCTTATTATCTTTACGGTCCTCTGGTACTGACCTCTTGTTGTCCTGTGGCTTGGCTTCGATCGTCTTCTTCCGAGCTTGTACTATCTCTGTCATGTTGTCGAACTCGTTGCATCGCTCTAAGAGCTCCTTCATAGTTCTGGTCTTATGACATGCCAGGTCCTTGATCAATTTCATGTCTCGGATGCCCCCAGCCAAGGCAGCATGCTGGGTCTGATCGTCTAGGTCTCTGACTTCTAAGGACTCCTTGGTGAACCTGCTGACATACTCCCTAAGGGATTCTCCAAGGTTTTGTATCACGTTCAGTAGATTGACCATGGTCTTCTTCTACTTGACGCTGCTCTGAAAGTGGGTTACAAATTGTTCACATAGCTCTGCAAACGACCCAATCGACCGTGATCATAGTTTGGAAAACCATGAGGTCGTTGCACCCTTGAAGGATGCAAGGAATGCTTGACAGGATACCACGTCCGATCCACCATAGAGGGTCATTATCCCGTTGAAGTAGTTGATATGGTCATTAGGGTCGGTGGTACCACTGTAGAGTTCAAAGGTGGGTAATATGAACCTGGACGGGAGTGAGGCTGACATGATCTCTTCTGAGAAGGGGTTTTGTCCAAGGATTGAGTGTGTCTCACCCTTGGTCTGCTTCTTCAACCCTTTCAGCTTCTCGTCCAACTCTCAGAGCCTCTTGTCTAACTCTTCATCCCGTGTTTATCCTTCACGTCTGATTGGTCGCTCGCTGCAAGCATGTTCGCGTCCTCTCCTGGACGTCCCTTCACGCCTCGACTATTGGTGAGAGGGTGAAGGGTCACGTCGTGATGAATCTTATCTTAACCGTGAGGGGCTTGCTTCTCGGTAGGTCTGGCTCCGCCTTGGTATGTGACTTCCTCCTAATCGACCTTGGAACACAGACCTCCTGATGGACCCTTCAGGGTTAGGTACCATGGATCAGTGTGATGGTGTTCTCCCCTGATTCGACCGTGCTGGAGCATCCACTGATCTCCCCCTAGGTTGGGAAGGCTCTCCCCGCTGCCTAGTGTGCCTCGCTGATCTGTTACCCCTGGGAGGGGACCTCCTAGGGCTCTGTTCCCGCTGAGGATCCGTCCTACGACGGTGTGATGTTGCACGCTGCCTCAGGTAGTTACAGAAGAGTCGTTGATCCTCGAGGGTCTATCGCTGTAGGTCATTGATCTGACCCATAGTTGCTGGGGCATTGGGGTCAGGTACCACCTCCACCACCACTTCGTTGTTGGGTTCGACTACCGCAACTTGATCATCGTCTGGGATCTCCCTCTCCAGAGAGACATGGTCCTGGTCATTGGCTCTGCGATGTGAGCTCTCTGGAGGAGGTGATCCATTCCCCTCCCTAGGGGCATTGTTGGTGGAGGGAGTGGTCTTCTTGCCTCGTGGTGCCATGGTTGAACAGTTATGGAAACAAGGTAGTAAAGATAATGGCTAGCGTTGTTCCCACAGACGGCGCCAATCTGTTGCATCAAGAACTTGCTCAGCGATCCTTCGAGTGTCATAACCTGCAAAAGACCCTAGGTGACAAAGGAGAACCGGTGTGGTTCCGGCCTAGGACTCTCCGATGCCTAAGTTAGATCTCTCTGAGCAAATAGATGAATAGTAGTATTCAAGATGAGTTAAGATGTCCCCTGATGGGGTTGAGTACCTTTCCTTATATAGTAGAGTATGGCGGTGTGGAGAGTCCCAGCTTGATGGCGAGTGAGCCGTAGAGTGGATAGAGACCCTGGGTAGCAGGGCTCTTCCATGGATGGTCGCCTCCTTGTGGGAGGGAGTACCCCAGTGGTGTTGGGATCCTTAATAGATAGATATCCGCGTGTGCGGTGATAGCTCCTTTGGTGTTTGAGTCCGTCTGGGCGACGTGACTTCTAGGCGGTGGCCTAGAGTCCTGGAGGTGGTATGTCTATAGTGATGACTGGATCACAGGCTAGGTGTCTCAACATCCACGTAGGTCATGTCTGGGGGTCGCGCCTATGAGGCTGCGCCCGTGGAGAGGTCACTACCATGGTGAGGAGGCCGTGCCCGAGGAGAGAGGTCGTGTCTAGGGAGTGAGGCCGCGCCCGAGGAGTGAGGCCACGCCCGTGGGAGAGGCCGCACCCGAGGGGGTCGCCTGCGGGTGAGGCCGCGCCTATGGGTGAGGCCACGCCCGTGATCTTTCTTGAGGCCTGCATCCAAGCTGGTTCTCCCCTGCTTTTGGAACGAGTTACTTCGTGGACCGGGACACGTGGCAGCCTCTGGTTGGTTCATATAATCTTGGATGTATCAGTTCCTCTCATAGGGAGGGCAGAAATGACGATTTCATCCCATCCGGGAAGTGTGTTCGAACAGGGGGTGAGGTCGTCATTTCCGATCCCCTATAAGAGGAACCTACGAACCTGACCAGGCAAGGAACCTGAGAAGAGTTAAGTCGGCTCGATTGGTGTAAAATTCTTTTAAATGGGTTATTTCGACTTGCGTGCACTAATCGAATTTTCAGTTCATTTTCTTTTGATCTTTTTGTTATTGTTATACAGAGGAATTCGGTAGTCGCGGTGGTTAAATGATGGTTTTCTTGTTCGTTGCAGATAATTTGCCCATATCATTTGTATTTGAACCCAAATCTCGTTGTTAAGCAGTATGAGTTCTGGCGCTTGATTACAAATTTCTTTTACTTTGGGAAAATGGGTAATCTTTTTACTAGAATTTATATCAAAATGAATTAATTCTTGGAAATTTTACTATATTTACTGCTTGTTAGTATATACTATTTGTCTGAGGCTTCTCATATATGTTTTCTTTGATGCATCCCTCATGCTTATGGGTATTGAAACAATGGATAAGGCATCAACACGCAGCTTACCTCACAGCTCAACAAAGTCAATCTCTCCACAAATCTCTCCAATGGTTGCAAGCACAGCAAAGTCAATCTCTCCACAAATGTCTCTAATGGATACAAACTCTCCAATCTCTCCACAATTATGTCCTTTGTAATCTTAATCATATCTTCTAGTCTTGTAACTAGTAAACATCTTCTCATCTTCCCTCTTACTAAAGATCAATGGGAGCATGATCTTTAGTAAACAATCTTAGTTGGGAGCATGATCTTTAGAAATCAATCTTATATTTAGCTCAAAAGGTTTTAAGGCAAGTAGAACGAAGACAGAGTATATGGTGTGTAACTTTGGTTACACTAGGACAGATAATGAGGTGGTGAAACTTGATGAGAGAGAGATTCTGCAAAGTGATTATTTTAGGTATCTTGGTTTAATCATAAATAAAGAAGATAATATAGTGGTCGATGTTTCACAGAGAATTAAAATAGGTTGGATGAAGTTGAGAAGTGCTTCCGAAATATTATGTGATCGGCAGATTCCTTTAAAATTTAAAGGAAAAATTTATAGGATACTCATACGAGCGGCTATGATGTATGTTGCGGAATGTTGGACAGTTAAGAAGCATCATATAGATAAACTTAGTGTAGCAGAGATGATGATGTTGAGATGGATGCGTGGCTAAACTAGGAAGGATAAAGTAAGGAATGGTCATATTAGAATTGATTTGGGAGTAACTCGGATGCATGATAAGCTACGAGAAAGTCGTTTGAGGTGGCATGACTATGTTCAACGGAGGCCTCTGGATGCTCTAGTACAAAGGAGTGATTTAATTCAGATTGAAGGAACTAAAAAAGCCAGAGGCAGACCTAAAATGACCTTAGAAGAAGCGGTGAGAAAATACACGCATAGCTTTGGCCTTGTATCAAGTATGACCTCAAATAGAGCTATTTGGAGGGCAAGGATTCATGTAGCCGACCCCATATAGTTGGGATAAGGCTGAGTTGTTGTTTTTATATTTGAATGGTAGTTGTAGTCTTGTAGAAGATATAAAGAAGTTTGTTTTTCATCTGATGTGTAACTGATGAACGTCCAAGAGGAGTATTAAAATGAGAAAATAAGGATAAGAAAACCTCATGGATGCTTTGTATTTGCATTACTTCATGCTTAGACTAGAAAAATTGGATTAATATTGGTTATAATGTATGCAACTGTTGAATTTTTACGGATTACCCGTTGATCCGTGACCCGAACCCGAATACATTAAAGTGTCCAAGTTCATTATGCACATGTTGCACATGTGATTTGACAAGGATTTTATTTCCTTTATTGTAATGATCTCTGATTATAAATAAAGAGATTGTGGACACATTGTTCACAAGCCATTATTTAAAATTTTCAACATGTTATCAGAGCAGGTAGGGGTCACGGTATCAAGTCCCCCTGGGAGCGGATAGGTGTTAAAAAATTATTTAACCATCTGTGTCCACCTTTGGATAGTCCGCCGTGTTAGAGCTCCTGTATAATATACATATTGTTTCTTCCCTTTCCTATAAGGTAGGCCTTTTAGAAGAAGCGGTTCCAACAGCAGCCTTACCCCTACTTTCGCAGAAAGGCTGTTTCCAAACTCGAACCTCTGACTACTTGGTCACAATGGAGCAACCTTACCTAAAAGAAATCCCTGTTGGAACTTGCTATATTACTCAATTTGAGTATATTTGCAGCAAACCGGGATCTATCTTCCAGTTTGTAATGATTATTATTATTTTTTTCAAAAGGTCATAAGAAAATACGTACAGGTATGCTATATCTAATGCCAATATTTCTTTTTAACTTTGTAGGTTCTTCTGGCATTTTCTGTCCTTGTTGGTACTAGTGCTTGGGTGGATTTGCTAGTACATTTCTTAGCCTTCGTACCAGACGGTGTGTCCTCTACTGTATTTTTTTAGCCCTTCTTTTCACTGTTTTTCCTCTCATTTTTTTTTGGGTGCCGGGGGAGGGGGGTTTGGTGAGTTAACAATTTGTCCAGGTTATGGATCCAGTGGGTTTTCTCGAAATAGTCCACATCACCATCTTTAAGTTTAAACTTTTGCATATTTTCCGAAGCATAGGTATGAAGCTTTTAAAGTTGTTTGGAAACACAACTTAGGTTGAGTGGGATGTCAGTTGTTGAAAATACTGGTTTAAAACTCAAATTTGGTGATGGGTCATATGGTTGAGATCAGATCCAAACTTTACATGTTGCTAATCCATGTATTGTACTACTCATCCAATGGTTGGCTTGCTGAGCCCTCCATGTGACTTAAAAAGGGCATGTAGATATAAACCTTCCTTGACAGCCACCATTAAGGACAAATCCCCTAATCCCTCCCCCCCCCCGAAAAAATATCCTCTCAAGTTCCCTGCTTGATACAGTTCATCTGGTTCCTCAAAGAAAAGGGGGGTGGACCCCATCCGGATAGTGTGTTCGGACAGGAGGTAAGGTCGTCATTTTTGCCCCCTATGAGAGGAACCGAACGAATTGTACCGGGCAGAGAACCTGAGAGGATAAAGATCCTCCTCCCCCTTCTTAAAAAAAAAAAAAAAAAAAAAAAAAATACACTTAACTTTCATGTATCATGGTATCATGCTTGCTGCTTGCAACTGATTAATCGTATTAGATTAATCCCATTTATAATTTTTTTATATACATAGTCCCACCGTCTTGTTGCCTAAAAGTCGTTTCATGTTGTAGGGAATGATAGTCGGTCACGCGTATTATTTCCTTGAAGATGTCTACCCTCGGATGACAGGTCGTCGCCCTCCAAGGACTCCTGCGTTTATCAAATCACTGTTTGCTGATGATACTGTTGTGGTGACCCGGCCAGCAAATGTTAGGTTTGCAGCTCCTCAGCACAAGACATTCACCAAGATTAGAATAATCACTCGGTGATGATACCTGTAGCCTGTAGGGATGTGGAAATTGCTGATACCAATTTTTCCCTACAAATGGTTGGTAGACTACACATTTGCTAAGCATTGTTGACCTTTTATAATTTGATAGATGCAATCTGATCCAGTGCTAAGGCATGGTGAGGCATGGTGATAGTGTAGCTTAGATGGTTGATGTGTCTTACTAGAACAGACATAAACGAATGTCCGGATATTTTGAAAAATGTTGATAAATATACAGAATGACTAAAAAATCAAAGGTATGGAAGCAATTTCATTTCTGGAACGACTCGATCAAATCCAAGATCAACTGCACGTTGAAAATGATGATAAATAAATCTATACGTTTAAGTGTCCAAAATCAGAACTCTCCAGAAAACAGAAAGCCTGAGACGGGAGCCTCTTGAACAACTACTACCAAGACCCTGCAAAATTTTCACATCAATATGTCAAATGAATGAAACTCGGACATCATCAAATGCTTAAAAACTCTTGATGCCATTTCCAAAATGACAAATTTCTCCCCACAAGCTTAGAAGAGCGTTGTATATGTTACATGCAGAGAACTGTGAGCCATGCCATCATCGCACATCTGCATCCATTTTCTCAGCTTATCTGCTCTTTCTTTCTCCAAATGAAATACACCTCCAGAACCTCATTGAGATTCTAAATGAGGAAACCCTTCAAGGATGAGGATTAAGCTAGGCTAATGGATTGGGTGGTACCGTGCTGATATTCTCTTGTGGGGTAGCTTCCGCAAGATGTAGAGGACAAGTGCTGATGGCAGGATCTCAGCCAACTGTTCAGACAATAAAGTTTTCAGAGAATCTAAGAAAAGCATGGATGCTGTTGGAAGAAATAAGATTTGGAGTAAATATATCATTGGCTTAATACATTACCAAGTAATAGATGAAGTTCAAGACCGGATGATTCAACACGTCAAGAGATCCATACGAGTCAAAAGCAGATAATGCGTCCTGTAATTCATGACCCTCAGAGTTAATACCAGTGTTGGTGCATGAATCCAACTTCTTGCAGCCTAACAAAATATTTCCAGTGCAAGGAAAAGAAAATGCATTGAATGAAGATGGAAGAAGTATATTGAGGTTTACATTCAAAATAGGTGTATATGTTGAGCAATTTTGGGGAAATAAGAGAACTGATGCACAAGATAACTCAGATCATTCAAAGGCATGACTTGTATCCATGCGCCTCATATTCGCCTGGAGTTCGCTCCAGAAATATAGCCATTCCTGCTCTCCCCCACCCCCCACCCTGCGTCAATCCCACGAATTTCTTATCCCTTCTCATTTGATCACGGCGGGGAAGCAAGTCAAAATAGAAAAATTTACATTGGGTTCAGGAATAATCAAGTTTGAACTGATGACTTCCACCATGTCTAGATACAGTTGTGCAAGTAGAACTTGGTAAAACAGTTGAACCCCCTAGTGTTGATATGCCCTGTTTCAAAGCCAATAATGACTTCTTACACTTAACCAGGTCAGCACCACTACAAGATGACTGATATTATCATACAAGGCCTCATGGTACAGACTCTTAAGTGGGGCTCTCTGGGTAGGTAAGCAGAAATTATAACTATTCTAATCCATGGTGGTGGCCTCACGCTTTATTGTTGAGAGATATTGAACCACAAATGCAAATATTTCTCCAATGTAGGACAATCTTTTTGTTTGCTTCAAGAAAAACAAAAATGAAAGAAGCAAATAGGTGAAGATCAACTCCAGGAATCTCCATTTCATATCCTCCTCTCCTAATTGATACCAGATCCCTCGACTAATTTACATACGTGCTCCACATATTGTTCATAATCATTAGTTGTCAAGGTGACACCTAGGCATCCAGGTGTCTTGGTCGCCTAGACGGGTGCCTAGGCGCCTTGTTGGTGTTGCCTTGCATCCAAGCACTCTCCAACACCTAGAGTTGCCTAGATGCTATGACAACTATGTGCATAATAAATTAAAACATTCTCCTTACCATGTGCGCTCAAGTATTGACTAGAAGTTGAAGAAGACCTCCATCAAGCTCAAACAGGCACCAAGGCTACTGACTGTTTCCTATCCAACCCACACACCCCCCCCCCCCCTCGTAAGAACACACAATATTTAAGGGTTCATGAGGGAAGACAAAATATTGGTCCCGCTGGTGCACAGCTGGGCCCAGGCCAAGAATTTGTTGACTTCTGAATGGGTGTTCAAATTAAGTCCAATGGTGGACCAGCCTATGAACACCCCAATTGGTCCCCATGATTGATGCCAGAGCTGAAATTAATAAACAGTCCCTCTCTTTCTCACACAAACACACACACAACCATACAAGCATGCAAATGTACATGAAGACAAATACTAGGAAGCTGCTGACTCTCTCGCACCATCAAGCAAAGGCTAGAAAATCAATGGTTCTTATTAAATGAAAAACTCAAATCAATTCTCATTAACTTGACAATCTACATCATTTATTGCAGTTAAGTACTAGCACACAGACAACTGAAATACATCGACACCACAAAGCAACTTTAGCCAATTCCACGACAGAGTATAATTTTGGATCATTAGGATGGAAATTCGTAACAAGAATGGAAAGAGCATCATTTTCTTTTAATTTTTTCTTTAATTTATTATCAATAAATTAATTCTCCAAAGCTTATTGAAATTAACTCACCAAACTATTAGGGATATCAACGGATAGTTGAAAATTCATATTCGATCCGTGTTCGTATTCGTTCAAGAGAATCCGTATTCGAAAGATCACTATCCGGAAATTATCCGAATCCATCCGAAAACTAATTGAATACGAATATTGTAATCCCAGTTTCCAACCGAATATAATCTGATTCGTTTCACTATCCGATGGTAATAAAATATCCCAAACATATATCCACATCTGTCTATCCGATTAAGTTACCTTATTGGATTTTTTTATTTATAATTTTGTAAGTTAATTAATGTGATTCTTTTTCTGAGTTTTGCATTGGTTTATATATATTGATTGATATATGCACTGTCCTATGTCATACATGGTAGCATGAATCGCATCTCGATTAAAAAAAAGAAACAATAAAATAAAAAGTCAAAAATGTGTCATATATGGTAACATGAATCGCATGACACATATCCATTAAAAAAAAAAAAAAAAACAAAAACGTAAGAAGACAAAAGCAATTGGAAAGCTGAAAGGACGAAAAAGTTTTGAAGCCGACAAATCAAGAAATCCTAACCCTCATCGATGACAACCTTGACCCTTCCGCCCACTGCGTCAGTGTGTCTACAACAGTACAACCTCAGGCAACCAAGTCTCCAACAGCGGCAACTGGCGATTCCAGTGGCTGCGGCTCAGGCAACCCTGATGACAGCATGTTTCCTTATACTCTAGTGACAATAAGATCCGACTCTGGTTTTCTTCTCTTTTTCTTCCTCTTCTTCTCTTTCATCCTTCAACTATGTTTTTATCCTTCTTTTTTTTATTTCTTATTCTGATTCTTCTTCCTTCGATTCTGGTTTTCCCTTCTTTTTTCCCCCTATTTCTCCTTCCTGTGATTCTGTTCTTGACTCTTTTTTCCTTCTTCTGACAACTTTGTTTTTTCTTTTTATTCTTTTTCATGCTACTCAGGTATTCTATCACAGACGAAACAAATAGTAAGAACAAGACTTTCCAAAGAGGACAGCAAAAATAAAATCAGAGCTCCATTGTTGTCTTCTCCTTTCTCACTCACTCCTTGACCTGTTCCTCTCTCACACACTCCCTGTCTATGTTTTTTGGTAATCGGATAGAAAGCATTCGAATATTTGGTATCTGTTTGCTAAACGACAAATCGGGTATTATCCAAAATCCATTTAAAAATTCGAATTTGACACTACTACATATCCAGTGGATAAACGGATTGGTAAATGAATTTGAATTCGGATAGTGCCCAATTCGATTCAAATTCAATCCGTTTACATCCCTACAAACTATAAGCTAGTCATGTCTTACATTCATTTCTGTGAATGATGATATTGCATGCAGTTTCATACATGTTGAGATTTGGAATCTGATGTATCTCGGGTCTCTCTAAGTAGAACTGCCAGGTCAAAGGTTGATCTGCTGTGATGAACTGAGGGGTCAGGATCTTGACTCTTTCCCAAAGTTGCAGGTTTGATTTCAGCATCACACAAGTGGGCTACATCATAATCCCAAGTTTTACAATGTCCTGGCTGAAAATTCTTCTGTCTTCATTTTCCTTTTTTTTTTTTTAGGGGGAGGGGGGGTGTGTTGGGGCTTAAATATCATAACTAAAATCTTGGTGAAAAAACTTAAGGCTTTGTTTCTCTTTTTAGCCAAGAAGACTGGAATAGAAGGGGGGGAAAGATAAATCTCTCCCCTAAAGACAGATCAGATACTTTACTGGTGAAGTTCACAGAACAAGAACGGCAGCAGCAAACCAAGCCATCAAACTAGACCAGGAATGGCCTAATATGTTTAATTGAATGTCCAATGGGTTATATGGGCAATGGGCTTATATTTTTGGATTTATTATTCTAATGGGCCAATTCTATAAGCTCAAATATGAGGAATTTGAATCCTATACGGGATTAATTTTAGTTTCTATTTTAGTAAATTGTATTCTTTATTTTAATAGTGTTTCTAGAAGGGTTGGATAGATATGCTACAATCCAGCCATAGTTTCTATTTTGTTAACTCTTCCTTAGTTATGAGGCGTTTCTAAATTTGTATTCTTGCTTCATTATTACAAATATGGGAAATTTACAACCTCCCTTGTTTAGATGCTCAATTAAAAGACCATCCCCCCCCAACTTTGACAAATTACGACCGTCTCCCATACTGTTGAATATACATTACAACTGTACCACCCCGTTAGCTCGGCGCTGTTAAATAGTGATGTCTGCAGAGGCTAACATTTTTAAAGACAAAAATACCCTTGATACTATTGAACTACCTATTATACCGTTGCACATAAAAATACCAAAACCCAATCTTCATTTGAACCCTGCAACTAAGTTTGCTGCCTTCATACACTCCGGCGACAACTGATGAGCTTCATTATCCCCCGGCAACCATCTTTATAACTCTGGCGGCAATAGACGACACCTGAAGTATAGACCTTCACCCTTGCGATTATCTTTATCACATCACATGTAAATAATTTCAATTCACTGCTGATAGGACCAGAGGACGCTGCAACTGCTGTCACCGAACCCGCCAGCCCTTGCTCTGCTGTTTACAACCTATTGTTTATGCGGGTGCACAGTTCCTGCTATGTTTGCCTGTTTTCTCCAAACAGAGGAGCATTTTGCTTCATTGTTGCTTCAACTGATGAAACTACTCAAAACCAAACCCAAAATATAACCTCAAATGCCTCGACGAGGCTCTTTTCAATATTCTTGGAGATGAGGCCTGGAACGTCCTTGAGGAGGTGGAATGTGCCCAACCTCTCTCAAATGTCCATCAATGGCACCATCACTATCAGGCAGGATAGTTTGGGCTACTGACACCAACTCGAACAAGGGCTTCTCAACGCCGGGCGCTGCTCCCATCTCCGAAAAGAGCTTGACCCACTAGACAGTTGAAGTGAGTGTCGCTTAGACCACAGAAGGTCACAGCAGTGATCTCAGAACAGACCACAGAGGATCAAAGGCCGAGAAGTTTGGTGAGCTGGTAGTCTGCTCTGGGCTGTCCCCACTCCTTGATGGTCTTGGCTGCTGCTACTTCTCCCAGCTTTGGCACCTCAACAACCACCATGTCCTGCCTAGCATCCAAGGAAGGCACCATATAAGCACAGACATTTGGGTGGTCCTTCAGGATCTCCTCAGTCCATGTGCATCCCTCCTGTGGTGCACGAAGAACAATTATGACTGAACCAGAGATCCTCATTTATGTAACTTTTCCTTCAATATAAAGTGAGCCAACACAGCACGTGTCCATCCAACCCATCATAGAATATTAATGTCAAAACCTAGCTTCACCGGCTCCAAAAGCCCCATTCATTCTGACTATTGCAGTTCTTGTTGTCCATGAGGATATTGTCATAGGTGTACGGCAGCCAAAGCTCTCCGTCGTCCAAGTCTTCGGCCATTCAAAATCCTTGAAATCGTAGAGAGAGAGAGAGAACCAAAAAGTTCAAACGCCGGAGTTAGAATGATGGTTGCCAGGGTGAAACAGAGGTGACAGTTGTTGCCGGAGGGTAGGGACGCAGCAAAGTTAGTTGCAGTATTCAGCTTCTTAGTTGCAGGGATGAAGATTGAAAGAAGAGGTTCAGTTCAAGCTCTCAACGGTGAAATCAGTTGATCAAAGGTAAGTGGAGTTGGGTTGGTTCTGTTTTAGTGCAAAGGGTAAAAAGGGCACAGTAATAACACCGTTAGAAAAAGGGAACAGTAATAATTTTTCAAAGTCAGAGGGATGGTCTTCAAAATTGGGCATCTAACAGGGGAGGTCAGTGTAAATTTCCCTATAAATATAGAGGGCTACCACACCCTAGCGACGATTTTCTGCCAATACAAACCTTGGTTGTACAATTGTTAAAACTGTGAGAAGCAGAAACCTGGTGGGGACTCCAGGCTGGAGATTGGTTGGAGGCCTTTCTGTACAGTGGGTGAGAAGCCAACATACTCTTTTACCTTTCTTCTTTCTTCTCAGTTGTTAAATCATCTCCAAGGCCAAACCAGTCGGCTGTGGGTACTGTTTTCCTTCCAAGCTTCTTCAAATCTGATGTATCAATCTTTCACTGTTTCTTCTTTCATGCCTGGGTTCTATTCTGGTTTCAGACTTACCATCGGTCCTGACATCTCCACAGTTTTAGGGTTTCATTCTAACAGCTTTCACAGGTTCCATTATAGGTTGTGTGTGGTGTTGTCAGAGTTCCAATCGGTTGAAGACATAAGCCTGTTGCTGCAATCGATGCCCAACTTAGTTACTTATCCAGTGAGTTTCTATTTCTGCAGGTCTTTTTTTACACGTACTTCCTATTTCTGTGACTCCAGATCCAACCATTGGATTGGAATCACATTTTGAGGGTTTATTCCGCTGTTCTATAATGTCCTTCGACCTGGATTACAGCCCCATCAGATTGGCCAGTTTTGAGTTTTTTCAAATCTCCCAATCCTGGATTTATCTCAGCCCTGAGAACCTGGTTTTCTTTGAGAATCCTAACCTAAACTATTAGGTGTCCTAGGATTCCATTATTTAGATTGTCTTATCAGCCTTTCATCCTCAAGATCTCCTAGATGTGACTCATTAAAAGGTGATTCCAGGAAGCTTGTATGTGCCATAAGATGCATGACATAGGCACTGTGAACCACAGTACGAAAACTTGGGTTTCAGTCTCGTTTTGGCCCAACTAAAATTTCGCCGAAAGAGTTTGTTTTTGCCATGAGTCTCGGTTGGTCATTACGGGGGGCAAATGGCCGAAATGACTGAATTTTCACCGAAACAGTGCATTTTTTTACTGCAATGTAGACATGACCAAATTTTCAACCAAAACTGTGTGGATTCCTTGATTTACCTGTTATTTTGTCTCGGCCTAGTCGAAATCACCAAAATTTCAAATTTTCAGCAAGTTTTTGAACTATGCTGTAAACACTCCTATAAGGTCCTATGATCCTGAAGGAAGTATAGTTGCACAAGTAACTAGACTGTTTATTTTCAACCATAATAAGTAGGTTTTCCGCAAAGCATTAACAAATATTAGTTCCTGAACATACTCACCAAAAAGCATCTGATAAGAAAGCAGGTGAAACATATTGCAGTAACTGATCCAACCTGAAATAACACACACACACACATTAGAGCCTTAAAATAACAGAAGCTAGTCTAAATAAATTGAGAATTTACTTAA
The DNA here is from genome assembly GCF_018873765.1 of Telopea speciosissima. Classification (NCBI taxonomy): domain Eukaryota; kingdom Viridiplantae; phylum Streptophyta; class Magnoliopsida; order Proteales; family Proteaceae; genus Telopea; species Telopea speciosissima. The sequence continues at coordinate 42,795,941 of NC_057925.1, forward strand.
ATAGGAAGCAAGGAGAATGTCAACTTTACTTGTCATCATCACTTGCCTGATTAAAGGTACAACATGGATGCAAACATTTAGATTGACTTAGCTAGACCCCACATGTGTGTGTGACAGACAAGGTTGGACACAGACACATAAATCTTCTTTTTCTTTTTCTTTTTAAATATGCACTTAAATCATATTAACTTAATATTGCCATTCTTCTCCCGTAGGCGTTTTCTATACGGTTTATAACTGTATACTGTGCATTTCGCGATATGTATTTTTCACTTTTCCATAAGATGCAAAAGGACGAATGCATGAGATCATTTAAGTTGAAATTTATGCAGTACAAAAATATATACTTTCCCAGTACAGTACTCTAAAATCCTCCACTGTTCTAGGCTGCACCTTATTCCACACAACTAAGTGCAAAATATAAGAGGCTAGGTTCCAATTCTTGCTTGAAACTCAATAATGTAACCCATACAACTCAACTCAAAGCCTTATCCCAACTAAATGGGGTCGGCTACATGAATCCTTTTTCTCCATTCAGCTCTATTCAATGCCATACCTATTACCAATCCTAAGCCATGCATGTCTTCCCTCACCACTTCTGTTCGAAAATGCAAAAGCATTTCCATGTTCAGTGACGATAGTATTACTTCACAATAACCCCCTAGGAATAAAAAAATCCCTACTTCACAATACAACCTTACCAAAATATAAAAATAATCAATTATTTCTCTGGCATCTGCAAAAGTAAATTATTCCATTCAGTACTTTCCCTCTTATTCTCTTCATTAAAAGTTGAGAGGCACAATTAGCCTTCTGTTATCCCTAAGGTTCCTGATCCAAGAGAACATATTCAAGCTGGCTAGGTTCAGTTAAGTCTTACTCTAGATGTTGAATATTGATCAGAATGCCATTAAGATTTTCTAGGATAATACTGGTGAGACACATGATCTGCTAGTTCAACCCATTGAAAAATCAGAAATTTATCCAGCTAACCACAAAGAGGTATAACAGTATTAATTCTCATAAGCCGACTCAGCAGATCATTTCCCTAACAATGTGGATTTATTTTTCTTTAATCTAGAAATTTTGATAGAATTTCATTTCTCAATTGCTTAAATGGTAAAAGTATTATTTACAAACCCAATAATTTCCCCAATCTAATGCAATAAAACAAATGAATAAAATTTTCTGAAACATTTACCATGTGCCAAGATTTCTGACCATTATGCTAGCATCAATGCTATCACATTCCTATCAGATGGTTGAACTGATAAGTTTAAAGCACGCACCTCATGGAGCTTCTTTCTTCGCCCTTTAGATTCAATAGGGAAGCGCCTCAGCATGAAAAATAGTCTACAAGTAGAACGAAGGATATAACCATAACTCCAGTAGATCCAAAAGTATCTAAACTAAATGGAGCATACACTTAACAAGAATCTAGCATAATTGCAGATGCTTTAAAATTGAGAAGATTCACTATTCACCTTCCTCCATACAAAAGAAAACCGAGTGCTGCAGTAAATGATACAACTGGAAAGAAAATGAACAAAAAATTGCATATCAACAAGTGAAAATATTACATAGAAATATTAAGGGAAGAGTCTGAAGGACCACCATGAGATCTCTTAGACTGTACAATGATAAGGCTATAGTTGCAATGACAAACCTGCAATAAATATCTTTCCAATAGCTTCCACAACACTATTATCATTTATCCCCAGGTATATCCAAAGACAAACCTGATCACATTGTCCAAGTTAGACCATACAGAAGAAATAACAAACAATAGAGGCATTAGAATACCTAAAGCACAAATCAAGTTCAACTAGTGAATATATTAACTGAGTAATCCCCTTGAAGATATAAGTTTGTATAACCCATGGTGGTTGTGCAACTAGCACAGCATGCAATAAGCAATAACAACTAGCAACCTTATTAGAGATCTTAGAAGGTGCCAGCTAGCTCAGAAGGTCTTTGGCTTGTTACAAGACCCGGGGTAGAGTCCCACCTTAACTCTCCCCTCTCTTATTCCCCCCCCCCTTCTCTTTTATCCTGATACAAAAGTGAATATAATCACCACCCCAAAAGGACAAAAAAAAAAGAAGCAGAGATCTTAGACTAAATGCAGATTGCAGTGAAGCTTATATGGCAAAATAACACAAGGACATGCAAATGCTAGAAGGTGCTCAATGGGATGAAAAGGAATACTGGCAACTAGAAGTCTAGAATACAACAGCTAAAATAGCAAATTAGCAATTAAACAAACCTGGTAGCGAAAATGAAGTATCTTATAGGAGGTACAGAAGAAGGTAATTGTAAGAAACAAAAGCATACCTGTACAAAGTATATTCCACCATTAACTGAAATGTATACAATCCTGAGCATATCTGTTGGGAGGCTTCTTGCCTGTTAATGATTAGGAATGAAGACAGTCAGAATTTTCAATGTTCACATATTGTTTGATAAATTTTGAAAAGTATTCCCCTTAGTACAGTTGCATTTCTTACACAAACTTTTTTCTGGCCACTACTCCATCTATAAAGCACATGAGTACAAGCTTGAATATTTAGTATTGTTCTTCTAGGGTGAGGCCTTAGCTCCAAAAGACAAACAAATTGATGTCAGTCTCAATCAGGGCTGAAGGGAAAAATTGGTATGATTGATTTAAGTTGCATCCTTTGACAAACTTTGAACACAATGTTAACAGTGTCCATATGTAAAGCACCAATTCAATTAGAATTATCACTTGAAGCTTTTATTGGAAATCTAAGGTCTCAGTGTCCCTTCTTTTAAATAAATGCAGCTATTTTCAAATTTTGTTCTTTAACTTTGATATATTTATAGTCTTGATTGATGGCATTATAATGCAAAAATATCAATACTAACAAGTATTAATGTACTTGCTCATGGATTAAAGTATTTCTGGAAAAAATATTTGATAATGAGGGGAAAGTGAAAACTGGATGTGAACGATTGTCTGGAGTTTTTAAATGTAGTGAAAGTAGGTCTAATTTCCACGGTCATGGATTTTATCTTGGATTACTGAATTTATTTTTATTTTTATAAAAATATTTAAAAATTGCCACATAATACCTAAGAAAAATGGGAAATACGAAAAACAATATCCATCCATAAGAATGTTTCACATCTGATCTGACTAGGCATGCCTATAAATTGGAAGACTCCGTGTAATATTCCTGAAGAAAAACTATTTTATGTAATTCGATAAATTTTAAATAGTTTTTAATAGATGGTGCATTAAAAAATGGGTTTGTCTGTTTGTAACCAAGAAGGTTACAAACCGAATTGTAACCACTACTTTTTTACCCCAATACAATGAGGTGGCACTATAAGGGGGGCCTAACGATGTAATTTCCAACCTCCCCTTCCTTCTCCCTAGCCCCCTTTCGTTCATTCCCTCATGCCGACGGCAGCCTCACAGCCCCCACAAGTGCTCCGCCCCTGCCTTGATACTCGACCCATCTGGGGTTGGCTCGCTCCTTGCAATCACTCTGCACCAGCAGCAACAGCTGTGTCACCACCCTGGCCGCCACCGCACAAGACACATCAGCACGCCGGTGAAGATAGCTTCAGGTACTTAGACCCAGAATACTTCCGGCGACAGCAACTGATGGAGAAATCTGATGTGTACTCAGATGGGGTTGTTCTGTTCGAGGTCTTGTGTGCAAGGCTTCCCTCAATATTATCCTTCCCAAGGAGCAAATCAGTCTCGCAGATTGGGTGTTACACTGCCGAATGAAGGGATTCTGTAGGAGATAATAGATCCTCATCTTGAAGGAGAAATCAACCCTGACTTCTTAAAGAAGTTTGTGGATACAGCAGAAAAGTTCTTGTTTGACCTAGGGAATGATAGTCCTTTAATGGGTGATGTGCTGTGGAACCTTGAGTTCGCACTTCAATTGCAGGAGAACCTTGCTGGAGTCAAAATGGAGGGGACATGGATGGCAGGGGAACACATACCCCAAGCCAGTCTGGTGGGGCATAAGATGAGGCTAATATGGGTATCCATGGGACAAACTTTGGCGAGAGAGAGGGAGAGTGAAATTACAGAAAAGTTCACTTAGAGAGAGAGAGAGAGAGAGACCAGGGTAAAAAAAGGAAAAAAACATTGGTTACAACAATCAGTTGTAACCACTAACCACCTTGGTTTCAAACAGATTATTACAGTAAAACAACATGTAGAGACTTTAAGAGCACATTTAGCACCATTCTTAATATACTATATTTTTATGACATATTAACTAAACTTCCATATAATTTAATAAAATAAAAATTTTCATTCATCTGATAAAAAATGCAATCTATGTTACTCTCACATGGGCGGTAGAATACTGGGAAATGAATTATGATTTTCTAGGTTTTTTATATTTCTCGACGACTTGCTAGGAAAAGGAATCTGCGTACCAAAAGAAAACACAAAAGATAAGGAGAATCCCAATAATATTACAAAGAAATTAGGTATTCGTACATAAATATCCTTTAATGTTACAAGTCAATTGAAATGGGCACATTCTGGGCTATGCCACAGTGGAACTATTACCATGTTTAGTTTGAAACTAAGAGCTCCATGTATGCACGATAGAAGGTTACCTTATGTAGCAAGCTTCTTAAACACCCATGCAAGGTTGTATTTCTTATCTTAAGGTTCCCATATTTACTGGATCTTATTGCAAAAATTTTGGAGTTTTTACAGGATTTCCATGACCTTCCATGAAATACTTCCCACTCCATGGAAGAGCAAAATCCATAGTGAACCAACTTCCAACCTTAGGTGAGAGAATTGATCCCATTATGATTACAAAAGGCTATCAGCCCAAACGCAAATAAGAAAATAAAGTGTTATTACCACTTGCCTGATGATATATCTCTGCCCAAAATAGGACAAGTAGGGTGTAGGTTGAGAAGAACAGCAGTCCAGGAAGATCCAATAACACAATAGTAATGACCTGATCCAAAAAAAAAAAAAGCTATCCCCCATCAACATAACAGGTTTGGACTATAAATGCTACTTAACACAAAATAAAATATAGTCTCCATTAAGCCACAACAAATTCATCATCTGCAAAAATTTGATCAATAAACAGTAGGAATTTCCTAGCCAGTTCCTTGAAGCATGTGCTAATTGTTGCACCTAAGTTCCATTTGATTGGCAATAGCTGGAAGTCACTGGCCATCATTAATAGGAAGGAAACAAAACACACCTTGTTATAAAACTATCCATGGTTTCCAAAATAATTTGATGGAAAAATCATCTGAGTCATGGATAAATCATGTTTTTACTAAGGAACAGAAGCACTTTCTTTACAAACACATATGACCTTATAGACACATCATACTCAAATGATACTTTTCATTCAACATTATTTGAAATATATGACCATGTATATGTATCATGCATTCATTCTCAATATGATTAACTAAACTGCTGGAAACGCTTCCTCTAAAAGGCTAACCTTGTAGGAAAGGGAGGAAACAATATATTATCATATAGGAGCTCTAACACGGCGGACTATCCAAAGGGGGACACGGGTAGATAAATAATTCAACATTAACTTCCAAGGTGCTGTTCCAAATCTGACTTTCAATTATAAGCCACTTTGATCATGCATATCTAAAAAATTAAGAGAAACAATAGATGAAAATACTAAGAGTACAAACATGTCACATTGGTATGGGTGCAGGAGTCGGAATCCTCAGCAGAGCCTTAAAAAATAAAAATAGAATTCAAGGACTCAAGATGTACATGTAATTTAGACTTTATATATTTTAAAAATTGGTTCACATCATTTATTGATACAAATAATTTTACAATCTCTATGGGAGAGATAAACGACTATGTCCAAACTTCAAGTACTCCCTCCGAATACCTCCAAGGCTCCAAGCAGCCATTCGGTACCAGGTTGTCATACATTAGTCGCAGAAATCTAGGTGTGCCCATGCTGTACCTGTGTGGGAGTCTGTTCCACATGGGCAAAATGCACAAACGTCGCAACTATTTAGAAGTCTCAGGTAACATAGGTGAAACAAGGGAAGCATTCTGATTGATCCATTTTTTTCAACAGATGTATTCTGATAAATCTTTGGCCATTCCAATAGAGTTCTCTGTCAGTCTGTCCAAACATAAGTATCCTTCAACCCTATTAGATTAGAATAGAAGGATCTCCGGTCTAAGGTTTTCTTCAACTATAAAAAACAGCTTCTCTTGTATTATATGAATTTGGTTAAAAATATTGATCTTGAAACTGTTTAATCATGTGAATTTATCATTTATTAGTATTTTCCACATACATATTTATTGGTCTCTACCTTTATCATTTATTACTATCTATACACATAACTAATCAGTAATAGATATTATCATTGGGTGCAATGTCTAGAGCATGTCTAGTGGGCTATCTCTTGACAACATCATTAGTTGTTTTTTTCTCTACCACGCGACAGCTTAGTTAGTGCTCAGATTTTGTGGACATGTCTGCATCATCCTTGACTCATTTGTTTAGTTTCAGCAATTTGGTTAAGACAAGGATGCCGGGGAAAAGGTTCAATACATGGTGAGTGATCAAAATTTGAAAGACGGCCAAACCACATGGTTCCTTATTGATCCAATGGTTAGAATTCCACACCAGCCCTTCCCCGGTTCGATGGTTGATAATGCAAGGGGAGAGAAAAACCACCAGATGTTGGGCCATATGTTAAGACAGGCCACCACAGCATTTTACATTTAGCCAATTCTAGGTGTGTTCCATTTAGGTCAAATTCCCACATCAGCCATCCACATGGCTGAAGCAAGCTTCCCATCAAATTATTTTTTCATCACTTCAGCATCTTCCAGTCAACGCTTCACTTTGGTAACCAAAACAATTAACTAAAATAATAAGTTTCTTTTTTCATAATCTCTCTCATCATATACAAATTTCATTTATTAATTTTAGTATTATATATGTGATAGTCAACCTAATTCCAAAACAAGTATGACTTTCCATAGGCCACAATTACTCAAACTGCAGTCACATCATGTCTGAAATTTGATGCCACGTTGATGCATAAAATCTAACCCGTTATTTTGATTTAAGGTAACATAATTGAGATAAGCATACTTTTTCTTTCTTTGGGTTTTGGCCTTCCTAAAGTATTTCAGAGCACATACTCTTGAATCTTGATTACTCTGGTGATTTTCACTCTTTTTCCTCCTATAGGAATAGGACCCCTCAGTGATCAAAGGAGGACTTGACCAACAGAGCATACTGCTTTGCACCTCTGTCTACGAATCTAGTCTTTGAAGCATAAAAGTTGGCATCTCAAGCAAGGTACCTTGGGCTATGACTGGCTTTTCCATTGATTCAGGGATTCATTGTCGAAAAGAAAACAACAATAGAATCGAGTAAAAATATTGATTTAAAAAATGCATATGGACTGCATTGAATCAATCGATATAAGGGGGGAAAACACGAAGTTACAAATAACATATATATATATAAATAACTGAAAAAAAAAAAAAAAAAAAAAGAACTAACCTTTAGCTTCAAAAGAAATACTTGCTTGTGAAATCCAAAAACAAGTGCACGCACTGCAATGTGCAAACTCACAATTAAGGTTAAGAAATAAATTTCAAACTGATACAGCCATGATCGACACATTTAAAGTCACCTCCGTTTACAATGAAGTTCATAAGATGAAAAACCTTCTGTGTTGTCCAACCATATTCCGGCGCTCGCAGTTCAATCCTAATTAATTGAATCTGCACAACATTAACAAAAAGACAAGATCATGAGAATGCCATGGTAAGCTCTGTCAACCACTCGAACATCTAGAAATCGTAAAGGGTCCAACTTTGTAAACTCTACAGGTTCTCAACTTGTAGCAGCAGAAGAAACAGTGAAGAGGAAGAAAAAAATATATTTGAACTTAAAAAACCATACATTAATCCCCATCTCACTGTAGAAAATCCTGAACCGAAATCTCATTTTAGATAAAAGAAAGGTGAAAAATGATGATCAACGAGAAAAATTTGGAACAAAAAAAAAACCAGTAATGCAACGGCCAACAACCCCCAATCATAAAAGCAGCACAAATGAAAATCAAACCTTCACCACAAACCAAAACTAATTCAATCAATGTAAATAAGAGAACAGCCAGAGAAAAACAGAGAGGAAAGGATCAAGATGGCAAACCAAAGCAACGGAGGAGACGAGGGCATAAGCAGCACAGAGGGCGAAGAAGATCCCGGCCTGCCAGATAGAGGAGTTGTTTATCTCGTCCCACCAATTGGAGGACAAGACTCCGAGCTCCATAGAGAACATGTTGAAAGACGTTCTCATTCTTGTAATCTTTCCTTCTTTGAGCTTCTAAACGAAGCTCTGCAAGACCCAAAACGAAAGCAGAGCTCAGAATCCGAGGAAAACTTGAGCTCCAACAACAGAGACTAGAAAGGAAGAAGAAGAAGAAGAAAGAGGAGGAGAGCCGTAATTCACTTCTCCGTCCACAGCCCCCCTGCCCCTAACCCGCACCTAAGCTTCCGAAACTTTGGAGTCTCGCTTTTGTGAGGCTGTGACTCTGAGACAGAGAGAGAGACAGACATGAATGACGACAGAGAGGTGGAGAAGGGTTGGTGGCTCCGAAACGAGTAGAAGTGTCGAACCGAAGGACAAAACAGTTAGCTGATTTGCTCTGTGTTGTTGTAAACTTGTAATTAAATACAGCAATACTTCCCGCAATAAAGGGCAGAGGCAGATAGAGCATTTCTATCCAATTATGCCCTTGGCTATGTCCCGATATACAGATTTGCCACTATATAGTATTTACACAGTACAAGTGGACTTCCTCTTCCACATTTCCAGTCCAATGTCATCCAATGTCGAACAAGAGCAAAATTTTATCTGCTGCTGTAATTGGAGCATTGCTGCGTGCATCGCGCGGTGCATCAACGGCCATATGTGCATAATGGATCCCACCGTGCATACATGGTTGTTGTTGCGTCACATAATGGGCATAGCAGCGCTCCAATTACAACAGCAGATAAAGGTCCTACCATATCGGTAGCATGATACGAACAGGGGGTAAAATGGTTAGAAAACTCATCTTTAAAGAAAATTCAAGGGTATTCTTTTCTGATACAGCCAATCCAAGAAGATACCGTATCGGTATCATATCGATTTTACTTATTGCCAATACCCATTCTGATACCGTGCACTAAAACCATGATGAGAGTTAAGATCCCCTGCACAATAAGATCGGGTTAGGCGGGCTTTTTAAAACCCCAATCCAATCATGAGTCCCCTTAGTTGTCCCAGGTTCGACCTTACCCTATTTCAGGGCCAGAAGTTCTTAATCTTGACCCACTTTTAGGGCCAAGGTTTCTTAACCTAGACCATATTCAGGCTTAGGGTGGGCTCAAGTCGTCAAGGACAAATTTACACCCTTACAATACTAGAAAAGGATCTTATCCCACCGTGGCGGGAGCTGCACCTGTGCAACACCACTAAACAACAAGAAAAATAAGGGTAAGGTAGTTATTTCATAGATGGGTCCCACCTGGGCCCTACATGTGAAATGACCACCTCCCTCCCTGTATTCAGGGTGGGTTTTGGTGCTGCACAAGATCCAAGTCCTACAATACTTGTCTCATTAGTGTCACTTAAAGGATGATGAAGGTTATTTATGAAAACAAAAAAGAAGAATTGTTGACACACGAAACGTACTGCTAGGAATTACGAAGGCAAAAAACATTTGGCCTGACAGTCAAAGGCCAAGGTGACGTCAGCTGAAAGTGAATGAGTGAATCGCTAATCGAGATGACTCAGCGGAATATACTCTTTACTTTTTTGTTTGATAAAAAAAAATCTACTATACCTTTTTGTACGATTCATCACCCCCTCTTCTCATTGATGCAAAACTGCACACGGGCATCGTATGAAACCCTATTCGTTTCTTAATGTAACATATTTTTTCTTTAAGGTAAAAAAGCCTATTATTTCACATGTACTAGAAAAATATGAATAAATATAACTCTTGATAATAACATAAGGGTTGGTATTCTCTGTGAGGTATGTGTGACCCTTGCGCACATAGAGTCAATGAGAACACGCACATTAGCATCGTGGGGTCGGGATTTCTGTCTTTCATGGGGGGTAGGGCGATTGACCCCCCTTTATATCTTGGCATGAGTGTTATACTCACCCCACAGAAAATTTTCTCCATAACATATGACAAATTATTTTGAATTTTTTTTAAGAATAAGACAAAAAAAAAACTATTTACATGATGTAAATACATTCATTGAGCTATATAAAGTAAGATGGACTCCTCCTAAGCATCCTTTCAAACTCAACCCAGATGCCTCTCAAACTAATGATTTAAAGGGGATAGGTTTCATCATCTGAGACTCTAGAGGCCATCCTACTTCTGTAGTTTCAGAACCTACATGCTTCAAGGTGAAGCACTTGCAATCTTTTTCAAGCCATATCAGAGGAAATTGGCAATCTTTTGGTAGAATCTGATAACAGGGACTTTATCTCATCACTCCCCCTGAAAAACCCTCCAGCCCGCTTAGAAGTAATCAACATTATATAGAATATCAAATACCTACTTTCTTTTTTTAGATCTTGTACTTTTGGTCACATTAACAAAGAGATTAACAGCGTAGTTGACTCTTTGGCCAAGAGGATGTTGTCCTTAGCATGTAGGACTTCTTCGCCCCTATCTATTTCATGGTTATCTGATTTTCAAATATTGTGCGCCCATCACAACATTAGTAAATAGTTTTCCTTTTACCCCCAAAAAAAAAAATAGAGCTATATTAGGTATTATCAGAGAATCCTTTTTAGGAAATAAATAAATAAAGACAGAAAGATGATAAGAAGATGAATATGAAAGGTGATTGGGACATTTGGACAGGGCAAAATTTGATCTCCACGTTCCAATTGGCCCTTCCACTCAAACCTCAAGTTATGCTTTCTACCATGTGTTTTACGTGGGCTTAAAAGACTATCCTCAATACAATACTATGTTTTGTGATCTAGAGAATTGGGTGGCATTTCTTTTCTTTCAAAAGGATATCTCGCACAAGAAGAAAAAGGAAACAGATTTACATCGCTGTGGGAGTTTCTCTTCTTGGCTAAGAGCCATTAATAAAAGAAGGTAGAGGCTTTGCTACACGCACAATGTGCAGTTTCATGCCTTGAAGAAGGAGCATTATGGAAAAACATTAAAAATAGAGGGATATATGAGACATTTTATAGGAATGATATTACAGTAATTTCAGTCTTATGGGGAGTGCATGTATGCAATTTTGAAATTAAGCTAGCATTGTACAAATCTTTTACCCGTAGAATAATAAGAAAATAAAAAACAATCAATAGAAACATTATTTCAAATTCCCTTAGTTTTGAGAAATTGTTATTTGTATTTTGTAATTCTCTTTGCAAATTGTTTTATCCATTAAAAAAACATATAATATGTGGTCTCAAACCACTTAATATGTATTGAGAAAAAGAACATGAACTAAATGTTGCAATTATAGAATTTAGTATTAGTATCATATCAGTATTGTCAGTATTTGATATTGATATAATATCGATACAATCAAATATATCCCTGAAAAAGTGAGCTAATTTTTAATTTACACCCAATATGCATCGTATCAAATATCCGTACGATGATGACTGATATGGCCATCGATACTATATGGCAATACCTATATAACCCTGGTTGCTATGGAGTTATTACCAACAAAGATGGTTTTTTTTTTTTTTTTTTTTTTTTTTTTTTTGGGGTGTTGGTCCCTCCCTGCAAAATGACCTACCCCATTGGGGTAACAAAGATAGATTATCATTTATCTTGTATTAGAGTTATTTGTAGCAATAGGGAAATTAACCTTTCCCCTTTGCTTTTCATTTTATAAATGCTGTTTTAGTGAAAATCCATTGAGGTTGAAGTTTATTAATGAAAGGGGAAGAGTTATCTATCTGACAAAGTGGCCCTGACAATGCGGGGGTCAATGGGGAGTACACACGGAACCATTAATAGGGATGGGATTTCAGCCTTTCAAGGATGTGGGGTGGTCATTTCACCTCATCCTAGGTTTGGGCGTAGGCGCCATAGTCCCAAACATAGTTCTTTTTCCCTTAATCAAAATAAAGAGTTAGAAGATCAAACTTGAAAATTTATGGAAATAAATCCAATTATTTTATTTTTTGGATTTGGCATCTTTTACTTATGAAAAAAAATATTGTTCTGTTATGCATTAATTGGTCAAATCCAACCTAAATTTTGTCACATTGGATGAGGATACGAAAAGGAATATTGTTTTCAATAGATTTTATAGAATATATATTAACATAGCAACAACATTGAACTGTTTTATTCCATTTCACTTTTTTTTTCCTCTTAGGATTTGGCCGAAAAACAAGCAATGATAGAGATACCATGCTGAAGATAATTTTGTTGAATAACGGATTTTGATCCTCTATGGCTGGGCATTGTGCGGCCACCAGTTAGGGGTGAAATGATCACCCTACCCACTGCCCGAGCAACCTGTCTGAGTGGGGTCC